>NW_020230554.1:267500-615000 GCF_003227715.2 Harpegnathos saltator | reverse complement strand
AGTCCGCCGTCGTTTGGGAGAATTTAGCGCACTGGATAGCGCGCGCGCGCACGGGCGTGTATATGGATATGGATCGCGGCTTCCAAAGAGTCCAAGTGCTGACAATTAAAAGCGAAAAGAGGAGATCGTGCCGTCTCTGATTGAAAAGCTCGCGTCTAGTCGAGGCGAACGTTCGCGTCGTATCTTTGAAGCGTGCTTCCATTAAAATTTACTCGACGCATCCGGGCGTCCGTGTAATTTTATTAATGATTTCTACGCGAAGAATAAGGCATGATTTCTCTCGAAATCTGCAGCCTCTCCGAGATTTCACGTCCTGAACATTATGTTTAATGTCGACTATCGATCTCGCGCAAATGCTCGTGAAGCCCTCGTTGTCGCCATCTCTATACTCGCGGTAGAACCGTGTCGGCACTCTTGAGAGCTGTGCGACCTCTTAATCAATACCGTAAAAGGTGGGAAATTATATCAATAGGCATTTTTTTGGTTCGGGAGTAAAAAGTTGCCGGGAATCCGAACGTGTTCGGAATTTCGATTGCGGGATTGCGATTGTTTGTAGATCGAAATCCCTGAGGACACCGTCGAACATATTCGTCCTGAACCTGGCCGTGTTCGACCTGCTGATGGCAACGGAGATGCCTATGCTGATCATAAACAGCTTCCTGGAGCGCACGATTGGCTGGGAGACCGGATGCGAAGTGTACGCGGTGCTCGGCGCGATTTCCGGAATGGGCCAGGCGATCACCAACGCGGCGATCGCCTTCGATCGATACAGGTCAGCGGGATGAAGCTTGAGCGATCTCGACGCCGCGAATCGTGAGCTCGAAATTGAATGGCGTATTCTCGCGGACGACGCATGTCGATCGCGGAATTGGGGCGAAAAATTAGGGTCGAGAGTCCTGCAGTTTAATCAACGAGAAGCGCGGGATTTCCCATCGGGCAATCGGCGTCGGCATTGTTCGCTTGACAGCCGGGAGGGGTGAAAGAGATCAGAGGAAGGATCGCAGCACCCCTTGAGCGGCGCTCAAAATGATCAAACACTGTATATCGTGCTTGGTATTGCAGGACGATTAGCTGTCCTATTGACGGTAGACTCAACGTCAAGCAAGCTATAGTGATGGTTTTGCTCACGTGGTTTTGGGCATTGCCCTTCTCGATACTACCGATGACGGGGTTGTGGGGTCGATACGTGGCAGGTAAGCAGGTACCTTCCGAACCCTCCATCGTCCCGTGGAAAAATGTTCACTTTTCCAGCATTTGATTTCCATATTTAAATTTCGAAGAATCGAGTTTTACATCACCGTCCGTCGCTTCACCCGCATCGAGAATTACTCGTCCGAAATTAGAATACGGTGTCTTCAGGAATAATTTTATCTCATTCTCTCTCTCTCATTCTCTCTCTCTCTCTCTCTCTCTCTCTCTCTCCGCGAACGGAAAAAGAGCAGAACATTCTCGTCCGGGAAAAATAGCCGATGGGTCGTATAATTTGCAGAGGGTTTCCTCACCACGTGCAGCTTCGACTACCTCACAGACGACGAAGACACGCGCACGTTCGTGATAACGATATTCTTTTGGGCCTACGTTCTGCCGATGTTGCTGATCGTGTACTTCTACTCCCAACTGCTGAAATCTATTCGTAATCACGAGAAAATGCTGCGCGACCAAGTAAGCGGAAAAATTGTGCGGTTGGTCGGTCTCGCGCTGGCGAGGGAATTGGATTTTCACGACGCGCGTGTTTGTATGCATAGGCGAAGAAGATGAACGTCAAGTCGCTCGTGTCGAACCAGGACAAAGAGAGAAGCGTCGAGATGAGAATCGCGAAAGCCGCTTTCACGATCTTCTTCCTCTTTGTCCTTGCATGGACGCCGTACGCGGTGGTCGCCTTAACGGGAGCCTACGGAAATCGGTAACTCTCGCTCGATTTCCCCTTCCAATAGATCCCAAAACGCCCTTCTCTTTTATGGCGATACATTTTCGGTATGTTGCAGCGAAGCGCTCACTCCCTTGTCGACAATGTTGCCGGCCATTTTCGCCAAGACGGTCTCGTGTATCGATCCATGGATATACGCGATCAACCACCCTAGGTAACACACGGGGTAGACGGGGTAGTTGGGGTAAAACGTCCAGTAATCGGCGCTTTTGCGCGGCTCCCATCAGTTATTTAAGTGTACGGGGATTTAAAAGAAATACATAATTAATAGATCCCCCCCGAGTATCGATCCCAATATCAATTTGAGCAAATTCGCGCAAGGGTGCCTAAAACCGACCGATTTTGCATTTTCCGGTCTGTCGAAGTATTTACATAGCTCGTAGTTTCTATAGCTAGTTGGGATCGGACAGACGCTCGTAGCTTGTAGGGTAGTCGAGGAGAATTAATGAACGACTCCGCCGCTTGCAAAAATGCCCCTCTTATGGCGGTCGATTTTTTAATTCGGTAACCCGGCGGTTCAGGTATCGACAAGAGTTGGAGAAGCGCTGTAAGTGGCTGGGAATTCGGGAATCAGCGGCCGATGACAACGTGTCGGCGCAGACCGAGAAATCTACCACAGAGGAGTCGTAATCTCGCCGATGGTGGACGTCATCGGTGTCGATTGTCGAGAGGACGCCGATCGATCGTGTCGCATTGTCACCACCAATGCAATCTTGACCGGTCGCCTAGATATACGCATATATATATATATATGTATCTTTTATTCTCTTCCTCTCTCCCACCTTTCCTTTTTCCCTGAGATGCATCTCACTCGTGGATACGATTGGCCGAGAACTCTGTCCGATTGCAACGAGAATCTTTAATAAAAGAAGACTGGGCGCTGTTTAACTCATATACGTCGAGAGATACTGTATAAATATAATCAGAGCATATATGAAAGTGGTTATTTGGCTTTTCACATCCATGCGAATCCCCCCGCAATAATAAATTCAGCCTTGATGCGTTTCAAATTTCCCCTCGATTACTCATCGACGCTTTCGTCGGGCTTTCCGCGGCTTGTTAGAGATGGCGATGCGCGAAGGTCCGTGTTGTGCTGCCATCCCGCCAGCGCAAGCTTCCATCGACCTCGAATTAAAAATCTCAAGGTGCGACTTGATTGCCCGACTGCACTGTGTTTATTGACGCAACGATGCAAAATATTCGCACAAACAAGATCGATGATCGCGGTCCTTGCCAAATGTGGAATGGGAAAGTGGATTGTGTTTTACCGTGTATTTTCTTTTGTCATTCTTCACAAGCAATCTTCTTTTTCTTTTTTGCCTCTCTCGCATATATATAGAGCGGCCAAACATTAGTACGCGATGCTTTAGCTGCGCAGTTTGGAACTTGATTAGAATTGGGAATTTCAACGTGGAAACAGTCAGTCACGATAGTTTTGGGATTATGAGCGATTAAAATTGGTTCGCGATTTCGCGAGTTCGCGTGATTGCCTCCTTTATTTTCATGGGTAAATCAATACGATTCACGACGATGTATTCGGTCGCTTTATACGACTCTCTGCAAGTATTGAACATTCGACACCCGATATTTCTGTCGTCTGCTAATTGACGGCTTTCGAAATAACTCTGCGCGAGAACATGTCAGCTCCGAGGAAAAAAAAATCCCAGATACGATTCGATAGAGATTGATAGAGAGCTCGCGAATAGGACAGTTAACCGCCATAGCTCCTCCTCGACGACGAATTTCGGGGAGCGAGTCGAGGGTCACGAATCAGTCGTTTGAGGTAGTGTAGATTTTCTATCCGTCTGCGGCGAGAGGCGACTTATCTACTGGGCGAATAGAGTGGATAGAGATCTCTTTCTGTCCTCCGAGAGAGAGTGGAGAAACATTGTCTTATCTCGGAACGAGGTCACGTGCCACCCGAAGCGCGGAAGAAGCCCCGGATAGAAAAGAAAGTCGGCGAGAAGAGGCGAAGACGCGAAGTAGGGATAAGAACGAGGGGGGAGGGGGGGAAAAAAGGCGAGCAGGGCGAAGACAGCTCCGAAGAATACCACGGCACGTTCGCGTTTATGTGTTATCTTTTAGTCCGGGGAAAAATATTGTCCTACAAATCAACTCCGGCTGAGAAATTGCTCGGCCGTGAGGGGACCGTGAGTTCTGCTAGTCATTGATCGTCCAACTTTCGCCTTTTCCTCATCCTCCTCCTCCTCCTCCTCCTCCTTCTCCTTCTCCTTCTCCTTCTCCTTCTCTTTCTCCTTCTCCTCTATCTCCTCCCGACAACTCCCGTGGCAATCGAATTAGTTTCTTAATGATAAACTCGATGGCCGATATATACGGTAGTTTCGCGCGATCTTTGCCCGTACACCTTCGCAGCAATTCGAGCATCGCGTTCGCCCTCTCGAAAGTTTTTTACTACGCCCGCCGAGCGTAAAAATTCGCGAGTGATGCGCGCGCGCCTCTTTTTATGCGCTAACGTCTTTTGTATTATAGCGTGACTGACGAGAGACGTATCGTTTTTTCCTTCATCCCTTCGTCTTCCTTTTATATTTTACGAGAGAGAGAGAGAGAGAGAGAGAGAGAGAGACAGCCTTTGGACGCGCGCTTGTTACAGAAAATTGAGAGGATCTCCTTACTCTCTCGTTATCTCGATCCCCTTAACTCGCTCCGTAGCGTCTTTCCGTCCTCCGTTGCGGGAATGATATTCTATATGAATCCGCGGAGAAAATCTCGATGCTCCACGACGGCGTTTCACGTGCGCCGCGAAACATGTCCCCGGGATATATCTCGTTGAAAGCGTCGCGTTGCACCGACGCGTGTGTTTGTTATCCAGCTTCAGTCGTCTTTTGCTCGCGCTTCTCTCCCGTGTATCGCCACGCGGAGCTCCGCTTGGCGATATTGATTAATCGTCGCCCACACTCTACGGCACGGCGCCGAAATTATTTGACAGCGACGTGCGTCTCTGCGAAAGCTCGCAGCTCATCACGAGTGCGCTGCAATAACACGTCACCTTCGATCGTCTTTCGATGTCGCGGGGACTTGCCGGCGCGTTTGTAGCGCGCCGCCGATATCGCTCGTCGAGTGCAACGCCGGAAAGTGCTTGTAGCGAGAGAGAGAGAAAGAGAGAGAGAGAGAGTCGCTTTTTTCGTTTAAACGTCCAACTCCGAGAATAGCAAAATGCCGATGGGCTGCGAAAGCGCGCGCGAGCACTCGGCTCGCGATCTCCGTTTCAGCGAGGCGTATTTTTTCTCGCGATTGTCCGCGAGACGATCGCGAGAGGAACAGAGGTAATGAATAACGCGCGACAGCATGCTAACTTACTGTCTAACTTTCTTGCTCGCAAGAAACATTGCTCCATGAATACATATATACGCGTACATGTACATGTCTCTCTTCCCCTCTCTCCTTCCTCTCTCTCTCTCTCTCTCTCTCTCTCTCTCCCCCTCTCTCTCCCTCCCCCCTCTCTCTCTCTCTCTCTGTACCTATGCGGCAGGAGGGGAGGGGACGGTCGAGACTCGGTCTCGTGAAATATGTACAGCCACCGAAGCGCATGGAGAAGTTTGGAATCTGACGGACAGAGCTGGAAAGAATCGCAATCGCGCTCCACCGCGAGCGAAGACGTCGCGCCGGAGTAATATTTTTATTCGCCAAAGAGCCCTCCGTCGTCGTACTCGTTCCCGGGACTTTGGCCGCGCGACCTACGAAGCTTCTACGGAAGATTAAGAAGAAGGCGGTGCGCAGCAGCAGCAGCAGCAGCAGCAGCATCCAGCATCCTTTGCCCGAGGCCGGCCGTTGTTGCGCGCGTCCGCCGGCGACGTTCGGCCTTCCGACGAAATAATTAGCGCGATTCCGCGCCAGCGACGCGGCTAGCGAGCGCGAAAGAGCGCTAATTGGACACAGCGCGATTTCGGTAAGCGGAAAGCCCGGTCAACCGGGCTCTCCGTCGATAATTGTTTCCATCGGCCGCTATCCTAATCCATCAGGGAAGACAAGGTGATTACGTGGCCGGCGCGCGTTCGCCCCGGTCGAGAAAGTTTAGTCCGCCCGGCCGAACGGCCCCGGTGAGTCGTGAACTCGGAATGCGGCTCGTTGGACAGTAGGCGGCCAGTTCGCGGAGACAGTCCGGGCAGTTCGGTTAATATGCAGTTAGTACGTCATTTGTTTCTCGCCGCCGGGGAGGGCTTATCATAATCTTTGACATCACGGGACACCCCCTCGACCCCGGATCTCCGGCTGTTATCGCGGTGGCCGATAAGGGCGCGCATGGCCGGCGGGGAGCTGGTGTCCGGTCGATTTCTCGGGGATCATGGAGGCTCGAGGACTCGACGGCGCGCAACTCTCTCTCGGCGGCAGCCGCTCTCTCTCTCTCTCTCTCTCTCTCTCTCTCTCTCTCTCTCTCTCTTTCTCGCTCGGCAGCGGCCGCGTTTTACATCGCGACGGAGAGAAGAATAAATCCGGCGTCGCGTGCGCGCTGGATATTACAAAATGCTGGAAATGGCGGGGCGCATCGGGACGAATTTATTCGCGCCTCGAGGGCGCCCGGAGAGTCTCACCGTAGGGAAAAGCTTTCGAGAGCGTCGAGCTAACGCGGTTAAGAGGGAAGTTCGCCCGATCACGCGCCGAACAAACGCCGCGCCGCGACTTTTGCCCGTTCCCACGTCGCCGCGTCCCGCCTCCGCTGGTGGCTTTTCTTTTTTTTTTCCCCTCTCTCTTTTCTCTCCTTTCTTTTTCTCACGGAAACGCCCGCTCGTCGTTGCCGCGACACCGGCGCAGTCTACCGGGAAATATATATGCGGGCCATTGAATGACAGGATTTCCAATCAGTGGAAATCCCATCGTGCTCAAGGCGGCCCTCGGCAGCAACCGTCGAGCGTCGTCGTCACCCCACGATATTCCGGGCATTCCTTTTTCGTCTCCCGGTGCTTTCGACTTACGTACAATCAAAGTTTTCTGCGCCAAGTCTGTGCAACGACGGCGCGAAGGCAGTCGGCGTCGACGAGCGAACGAGTGAACGAAGGCGGAGAGAGATGAGAGCGAAGAAGAGCCGGGAGAAAGATGGATCTAGGCGGGAGGGGGGAAGTGAGAAAGCAAAGAGATAGGGACGAGAAAAAAGAGAGAGAGCAAAGAAGGAGAGAGAGAGAGAGAGAGAGAGAGAGAGAGAGAGAGAGAGAAAAAGAAGGGGCGGGAGAGCACGGGGCTATAGGGAAGGTTCGGCACAGGACGAGGACTCAAGAGTCGAGGAAATCCTTGATTAGATGTTCGCGTCAAAGGAACTCTTCGCTCGCCGAGAGTCGAAGAAAGGAGAAGAAAAGAGCGAGGTAAAGAAAGGCCGCCGCGCTGCGTCGCGTCGCGTCGCAGCCCGGTCTGGAAGGCGAATTAAAAATAGTTTCTGACTATGAACGTCGCGGGATCGATTGCCATTCTATCTGTCGCGTCCGTGAGAACGAGGGCGAGAGAGAGAGAGAGAGAGAGAGAGAGAGAGAGAGAGAGAGAGAGAGTGAGAGAGAGAGAGAGAGTGAGAGAGGAGAGGGAAAGGCGGGTAGATAGAGAAAGAGGTAGGGGAGAAAAGAAGGACGAGTCGAAAAGGGCCGCGCCTTTCGAAAGCGGAATGGAATCATCTAACTCCCGTTCAAGATACGTCCCGTTCCGTCCTATTTCCTGAGGTCGCGCCGAGCGACGGCCAGTTATGGATGTTGAAAATTCAATTACGCGGGATTTATGGCTGCCGGCGCTGGGCATATTTATTATCGCACTATCCCCTTCTGCAACTTCCGTTATCCTCCGCGCGCACCCGTGCACCCGTCGCCGTTCCCGACCGATGACGTCCGTTTCCCATGTGACGCTGTGATGATTAAATGGAAATTCGTCCCCGCGACGCCGGATAATCGACGATCGATTCTCGTTAAAACCGGCGAGAAAGAAGGGCAGAAAGAAAGGGAGAGAAGAAAGTCTCGTCTCTCTCGGGTCCCCCGTCCCTGCCGATCTCTCTTTCGTGCGCCCGACGGCGTCCCGAAAACGTCGAAGGTCGTCGAGGCCGGGCGGACAGCGGCCGCGACCGACGATGATTTGCGGGCTCTCTCGATCGTTCGGGACGGAACGACGAGGGCAGTCGAGGCCGAAAATCGACCTCGAGTCGAGTATAGTCGTCGGCCGGCCGGCCGGTCACGTTGATCGCAACGTTTCGGTCGTTGGCGCGAGTGTTCGTGGCAATCACACGCGCGCGATTACCGGAATAATATTCGCGTCGATCAGTTACCGCATACCTCTCCACCCAAATGAATAGTCGCGAGCGCAGTTGACACTGCGAATGCGTCAACGGCGGCATTATTAAATGCACAATGCGCGGCACTTAATGACGTGACAATATCCGCATATTATTATTAATTTATACATAATTAATAGGTGGCGCGTTTCGGTTGCGATCGCGACGTAAACTGCGCCGCGGTTTCATACGCTCGGCGCTTTCGAGTAAAAACGAACTATCCCTCCGCCGGATACAAACGGAATAAATTTGCTTAATCGCGCCGCTCATTAGCACCCGAACTTTAGTCTGTGCGCAGCGTTATCGTGTCATACCCGCCGCGGAATTGCCTCCTCTCTCTCTCTCTCTCTTTTAAACGCGGCTTATCGATCGCGTATATCTTTAATCCGGAGCTGCGCGCTCATTTATTTCGGATCGGTAATGAACAGAGGTGCGTATGATTGCGCGTGCGTTTCCCGCTCGAGCGAAGAAACTTGTATTTGTCGTCCGTTTCGAGCGCACGTCTCGGCGCTACGTTATAAACAATGAAATTGACAAAACTGATATAAAATATAAATAGTTGATATAATAATGTAATGGTTAATATAAATATAAAATCAGTCAAATCAAGTGTGTACACTGTTTTTTTTTTTTTTCTAAAATTGCGATTCTCCCTTATCGTCGGCGTCGCGCCGCCGCGCCGTAAGTAGTCGCAGACGCGTCGCGGTCGGACGGAGCGCGGAAGCCAGGCGCTGCCCGGCCGCGCGCGTCTGCAACTACTTAGGTGCGCGGTGTTTGCAGCTCCTACCGCAGAGAAATGTGATCCCGTGCGAGTGATCCTGTTACACACGGCGGAATTTAGCGCGAAATTCTCTTCAATTTTCTTTCTCGTAAACATTTTTTCAAATTCATAAAAATACAGCAACGCAGGACGCGGACGCGGACGGCGGCGGCGGCGGCGGCGGCGGTGGAATTATCCTCCGGACTTTTGTTTCAAGCCCTAATTGCTCGAGGAAGCACTTACAGAGAAAATACGCGTCTCTCACTTTTCAGCTCTCTCTCTCAACAATATATCCGAGGTTCATAAAAACCCGGGCCGGGGACGCATTCAGACGTTTCCTCGTTAGCCGTGTGTCGTGGAACGTCTGGGCGTCGTGGAACCGGAGCCGCGGCCGGTTTTATTCCTCGCGGATACACTTTTCTCCCTATTGGACTGCGCGGGCGATATGATTGTGGCGCACCGGCGGCGGCGCGCGGCCTCGAGTTAATTAACTCTGAGTTAGCGATCCGTTGCCCTCCTCCCAGATTATGATCCTGCATACAACGTAGGTTATACCGAAGGAAAATTTGGTTAATCGAATTTATCGCCAACCGACATTGATGCAATTAGCCTCAAGTCCAGGGAATTAAAAACGCCCGGCTCTCTGCGCAGAGGCGCTTGAAATAAATCTGGCTCCAATTAAAAATGCTAATTCCTTCGGAGCGCGTCGCCAGGGCTGAAGGCGAATGTAGGTCGCGCGGTGGTCGCGGCGCGGCGGAGGTATCTCCCCGAAACTTCCACGTCGAGGCTCGAGATGGAGGAGAGCGCGGAACGTAAGATCCGCGAGCGTGACGACTCGCCCTGTAGATCAAGTCGCGCCGCCGCGCCGCGCTGCGCCGCGCCGTGTCGGCCGACAATGGCGCGTTTAACCGCGATTAGAAAATTATCGTCGGATCGCACGCGATGATAAATCCCAGCCGATTATCGCGCTCTCTCGAGAGAGCGGGAGTCGTCGTCGTCGTCGTCGTCGTAACGAAAGCGCGCGACGAGATCGTTGGCGCGCGCTTCGCAACCCTCGCCAAGCCGCGCAACGCATTAATATCTCGACGCGAAGATGAAACATAACAAACATATCGTCGGCGTGGAGCATGCCGTAACAGGGCGACGTAATAGCGACTCTGTCGAGTCGATTCGACACCGGCTGGCCGGGCCGGTACTCCACGCTAACTACTGACTGCGACAATCTGCATTGCGTGGTTCGCGCACACAGAGAGCGACACATCGACGGCGCGGCGGCCGGTCTGCGCCGCGCGTCGCTATTGCAAACGTAAGGGACGTGTACGGTCCTGCTATCGACCATGTTTCATCTGTCATATCGGCCCGATACGCGCAAAGCTACGCGCGGCCCGGCCTAGCCGACGATCGCGCGCTAATACGAATTACTTCGGCTTCCGCTAATGCGCGACCGCAATTCATTCCCGCGCGCGCGGGGCCGCTTTCCACCGTGCGTGCGTGCGTACGTGCGTGTGTATAACTGCAAGAATAAACGCGATCATCGTGCACATACACACACACACACACACACACATACACACGCGGCATTTTCCGCTTTCCGTTGCGCCAAATTTATGTAGCATTTTTTCCCTGCACGCAAAATAATGAGAAATAAAATTGAAGAATTAGCTTCGGGGAGCGGCATACATACGGACGCCCGCCCGCGCGGGTCGCGAGGCGGGAACGAGAAAATAAATACGTCTATTTATATGTGCTGCGGCTGGGAGTATCTCATTTGATTGCAAAATTGAAGCTGCGCGTAATATAGAAAAAGCGCTACGCTTACGTGCTGTTTATATTTTACACAGCGCTCGGGCAGCTGCGACGTTATTTCCACATGCTGAAAACACCTGGGAGCCTCGCGAGCCGAGCATAGGCGCGATATTTTTTCGTCGTTTTACCGAGCGCACGCACATACAGAGGAGGGGGGCTCTCTCTCTCTCTCTCTCTCTCTCTCTCTCTTATTTATATTTTCCTCGCATATATACGGATTTAACAGGTAAAATTTCCTAACGGAAGAATTATTGTGAAAGGCATTTGCACACGTGTATCTGTAGGTGAAAGGTACTCGCAAAATGAAAGATGCGAGCGCAAGACGAGCCGGATTTTCGCGTCTCTGCTGCACCCGCGCTAAATTAAACACAAAAATCTCTCAACCGCGTCGTTGTTTCCTGCGTAAAACTGCAAATCATCGGCGAGGTCGGAAGGAGTATAAGAAAACCGCCGCCAGAGAGCGCGCGGTATCGCCGATCGCGCACGTCGAAGAAAATGCAGTCAAAGGTCCCGGTGCGAATTAACGCGAGCGCCAGTGAACTGCCGTGACAGCGAAAATGGCGAAAAAAATAGCACGGCAGCACGACGACGACGTCCGATAGGTGCTGCTCGTGAAGCACCGTAAAAGTTCACCGGTAGGGAAGATAAAAGGTAAAACTACGTCGTAACAGTGCGCAAACTAGCAACGCGGACGAACTTTCGAAGATAAACTACCTGATCCGCTGACGACCCTCAAAAACTTGCTTCGCAGCGTATCTTGCCTTCTTGTAACGTAAACGCGCGCCGTCAAACGGCCGATTTAACTCGGCACGACGTGTACGACGAGCGTTTTCTCTCTCGCGAATTCTCCCGCTCTCCTTCCCCCTGCCCTCTCCCCCCCTCCCCGCCTTCTTCCCCTTCGTCCCATGATCGCGCCGTGCAAATCGAGATACGAATCTTCGATAATACGAAGAGCAGTTTGCCGTCTTGACGAAGTTTTCCCTGGGAGTACGCCATGCTCGAGGTTCAAACAATTAGAAATTTAGAATTCATTTCCATGTATTTGTATCCGATCGCTCCGCCCGCGTCTCTTATCCACGTCTGTTCTTTATATTCAATTTCATTTCATTCAATTTCTTTATATTCAATTTCAAAGAACAATGTATCGAATATATGTAACGTACGCGACTGTGGGTGCAATATTCGCGCGTTAAGCGCGTTAAGCGAATATTAGGCAATATCCCGGATAAACAACGGGATTGATGCGGAAAAATTAAACAAACAACTCCACTCTCTCGTAATACTTTTATTCTTATCCCTTGTTCGTGTTGTGTATTTTTACAGGATTTCAAGATTCGATAGCAGCAAAGAGGGGATGGAGCCGCAGAATAACGACAGCATTTGTCTCTCGGCCGCCCAATGCGCGCGCCGCTGTCTGACAAGCGCGGCCCTGCTTGGCGATCGACGTCCTTGGAAGACGTCCTTTTGTCCATCTTTTATTTTGGTTCGTACACTTGGCGACGACCGCTATGGTGGGGCAATTACCTTACGACATTGTTGC
Source organism: Harpegnathos saltator (assembly GCF_003227715.2). Taxonomy (NCBI): domain Eukaryota; kingdom Metazoa; phylum Arthropoda; class Insecta; order Hymenoptera; family Formicidae; genus Harpegnathos; species Harpegnathos saltator. The sequence goes on along the minus strand of NW_020230554.1, from coordinate 602,708 downwards.
CACTTTGCTCGTACGCGGCGTATTGTCTCCGCGACCGAGTGATTACGTATCGAGCCGACGAGTGACAAGCACGGAGCGCGTCTGTGCTTTGATAATAATTTCTACCGACTCGTGAAATATTTAATCAGGCTCTCGTCGGCAGCGCGTTCCGTCAACACGCGTTTCTCCGATCGAATCGTCGTGTCGTATCTACGCGAGTGCTAGTGTCAGTGCCGCGATGGAGTGTCTGGAGCAACAAGGAGCAGGATCGAGAGGATGAAGGACGAAGGAAGAGGGACGTGACACCGCGACGCGTCAAATATTTCCAGGTGTGTCAAATCAATTATTACGCGAGACGAGTCCGATTTGAACGAGTCCGATTTTGACGAACGGTCCACCGAGAACGGGGAGACACCCGAGTCGAAATGTAGGCCGGTATTCATAGTTGTCATCGTTTGACAAACAATTACTGCTTCGTGTATATTTGGTTTATATTTGTTTTAGCCTACATTTGTTTCCTGCGGAGATATTTATACATACAGCCGAACAACGGCCCACGAATATCATGAATGTATATATAATTAACTGTGCTCTCGATCAAAGGCTTGAGAAATTTACAGCTATGAATACCGACTGTGGAATTTAATTTTGAATAAATATCGCAAGTGTGTATTGATTTCTTGGTAATCTCTAATAATGCTTCCTGGATCGCGAGTTCCATCTCGTTCATATCCGCTGACCTCTTTTTGCACGTTTTTATTTATATCGTTGTTACTATGTATGGAATGTATGGAATTTAAATCTCAACCGGCACACAGCATTATTGGACACGTAACTGGTTACCTTCGCCTTTATATTTTCTTCCCTTTCAGCTCTTAAGAGCTTCGAAGTCCGTCCAGGCTCCAAACATCGAGAAAGAAAAAGATATTGCGAAAATACAAATGTGTTGTTTCTTGTAAACATTTACCCCCAATCAATCCCAAATCATTTAATACTACCAATGCTTATCGCCTTGCTTATCGCGTGTCCGTTACTTACGCAATAAAGTAAGCTACGCGATGAAAAAAGTCGATCGTCGGGTCATACGTCAGGTGTCAACGGCGAAAATTTTTTAATTACAAAACAATCTTGTTTTGCAGTTGGATTTTCACTGTTGACATCTCGCGTGTGCTCTGTTTGACCTTTTACAGCGCTACTGATTGTAAATTCACAGAGCCTTGTTTGTTTCTTATATATTTTTATACAAAGTACACAACATACAGTAAGTACATAACAGTAAGTAGTTAATATATTGTTAGTTAAAATTAAAAATATATAGAGATCGAATGCAGACAGGACGTGTCGCGATAATCGAGTATCGAATCACCCTGAATACACTTATAAATCAAAAACTGGAGCCGCTGAAGAGGCTGTCGGCAGATTATCGTCGCAACATCAATCGAGGAGAAAACAGCAGCCGTTTGTGCAGCATCGAGGTAGGTCATCAGTTATATCCGGAGATTCTGCATGGATTCTTCAAGTTCGACGGAACTTGCAGGGTGAATGCGGAATCAAAATTTCGACTCGGGTGATACGCTCCCTTCCCCCCCCCCGCCCCTCATTGTCTCGTCGTTCCCCGCACACGAGTGTGCGTGTGTGTCCGTCGAAACACGACGTTGCAGTTTCATTGTAGCGCTCACGTGCTGCTCATCGACCCACCCACCCCTCCCTCCTTAAAGCTGTCTTAATCCGCAGTTAAGCGCAGGGTAATAAACCCCACGGCCGTTCATTAAAGCGGACTTTATGCTCTTTTTATTTGCCGCCACCGCGCGATGTATATTAACGCCGGCAGTAAATATCGCTCTTATCGGCTGCGTTTCGCCACCTTGTTAACACGCGCATTGATTTTTCCTTCTCTCCCGCCTGTCCGACGACGGACAGAGGGAGGCTGCGGGCGAGTCGCCTGCGGCGACGCGAGACGTCGCGACACGAGGTGTACTCGCGGATTTTGATAAATAACATCATTCCGTAAACGGACGAAAAACGTTCGCCGGGCGTCCCGTTAGACCCGAATAATTCAGGCACTCCGGCACGTCTGTCCGTCTACTCGTCCGTCCTCGCTTCGCCATTATACGATGCTCGCCGTGGGGTTCCATCGCCGTGGGCTTCCACCGCCTCGCCGTCGACCCCTTATTCCGGCTATTAATCTCTCCTGGGCAGCCCTGTGGAAATCCAACGCGCTAAAATACGTCACGTCGAAAAAGTACAATCGCGCGGGTCGCGCGAGTAACGCGCCTCGTATTCCCATCGGGCCGATTCAACACCGCGAAACGGCCAAACTGTTGATTCTCGCGTCGGCGAGTCGCTGAGATTCGCGCTCGGTGCGCGCCTTGCTGAGTCTTAGGCCTCGCGCGCAGAAGCGGCAATGGGAAAAGTGCACGCGACGCGACGCGACGATGCCGCGAAATGACTCGGTTCCTCGTCCGTCACTTATCCCCGAGACTTCTCTTCGGGGTCCGTAAAGTGCGCGAGCGCGGCGCGGCGCCAAAGGGGAGAGACTCGTTTTATATTTAAAACGGTTAGTAAATCTAAAAGTCGTAATGGCTCGTACTAAAGATGTCCGTTGAAGAAATAGAATTAAAACTTGAACGAGCCGGTGCGCGCCCTCTCGCCCGCCCTCCCGTCCGCTCGGTTTCGGATAAAAAAGTGAGGCGAGCGAGAGTTGCGCACGCCGCGCCGGGGTTATATCGGACGGAATTAATTGAAGCACTTTAGAAGACTCTATCGTGTAGCCAGTTTACACAGAAGAATGCTGCGCTACGAACGGCTACGAACGTCGCTCTTCAGCGTAATAACATACCTCCGGATTCAGAACGAAAGCTCCAGCGGGGGGAGGCTTTCGTGCCGCGCGGAAAGACGCGGAAAGACGCGACGCGTTGTTCGTCGTCAGTCGCGCTGTAATTTGCCGTCGCAAAATCGCTTGTCGCGCTTCGCCTCGATCGACAAGATACAGGCCGCAATTTAGAGATATCGCAGATTTGTCCTTCGCTTAACGTAAAATGTTAATCTTGGACAAACTGGCCGGGCCCGTCACCTTTGCGCAGGCGGTGTCGTTATCGACTACGTCGTCGTCGCGCCTCTCTTCTCTGCCGCGTGCTTTCTGTCACTTTATCAGATATCGTTATCAGCTACGCACATGGTCGGGGCGGGAAATTGATCCGCGTTAAAAATCAATGGGGAAAGCACCTTTGAAGCGGCTCGGATATCGGCCAGTTGGTGCGCGGCTGGCTCTCGGCGGGTGAAAAATTCTCGCTCTCTATTTGGCGCCGGGCGGTATGCATGCGAGCGAAATGTATTCTACTTCGGCCTTAATATCTCGCGCGCGCGTTTGTATCTAAATCTACATTCGTGCCGGTAAAAAGCGGTGCGCCACCATCCATCGTGCCCGATCGATTTTCCTATCTGCCGGCTCTAAGTACGAGGAAATGTCCTGCCAGTCACGTGCTCGGTCGATCGATATTTAATAGCGGCTGTCACGGTTAGGAATTCGATCGTAAAACTTTCATCTCAATGGCGCTGAACTCGCAAACTACGTCGGGAAGATGTTATCGGCGACTGCTACAGGAACGGTTATACACACACATGTGTATATATATATATATATATATATGTACGTGCATATACAGCCGGGCGCGATACAAAAACAGTTGGTCGATTCTCGTCGACGTGGCCAATCTCGCGACTGTCTCTCGGGAGCAGATTAATAAGCGCGAAATCTCCGCGCGATCCTTGCTCGCTTTCGCGTTTCCCGCGCCGACGGGGTTTGACGTGCGAGCGCGCTCGCAAACAGCCGTATGTGCGTGCGTGTGTGTGTGTGTACACGTTCTCGCAGCGACGAGAGGAAAGATAGAATACGCGGCTGGCGTATTCTCGCCGATAGCTGTTATCGATAGCGCGTCGCAAACGTTTCCAATAGCTGTAGTCATGGAAGCTAAGGTCTAAAGCAAACACGATCAACGCCTGCCGGAGTGATACAGTGCACGGATTGTTCCCCGCGTGTACGGGCGACTATTATCGTACGAAAGCGTACGGGACGTACGCGGCCGGATTAATCTGTATCTGTGTATCGATGAAAACTGATTACAAGCAGCTCGCGCAATTTATAACGCGCGACACAGCCGCGCTCGCATCGATCTTGTCGTTTTTCGACGGTCTCGTCGCGCCGCGTCGCGCCGCGCCGCGCCGCGCGCGTGTCCGAAGGATCCAGACTCCCGGAAGATCTGGAGTTTATTATCCACCGCCGGGGCGATAAGTTTTCGGAGATTCGCGCTGTTTCTCCAATCGCTCAACGCACCACGGCACGACGGTGATTTTCTGAACTTGAATCCCGGGCGCAAACTTCTCTTCGGTTTTATTAACTCTTTTTATTAACTCGTTTCGTTAACTTTATGAATTTCTGGAAAGAGCTTTTATTAAAAAGCGCCCGTTAAAAATGCGGCTTCTTTGTGCCTTCGTTAATTTTCTCTTGTTGTTTTTTTCAATTTTTTTTAGTTTTTTTTTTACACCCCAAGAAGACGATTTTCTTATGAATTTCTCTCTACTGAGAAGGCTTTTTAATTTATATTGCCGACCCTCCATGGGGGCCGCTTTAAGCGCGGATCCGTCGATTAATTCTTTCGCAGCCGCGTAAAGAGATTAACGTGCGTTCGAGCGTGATACGTAACGCAGACGTCTCGTTATCCGGCGACGGCATCCTGCGAGGAGGCGCGCGCGATCTTTCGAAATTGGCCGTTTCGCGTGCAACGGCGCGCAATAAAAGCCGGCGCACGCGGCGCGGCAAAGTGCTGCTTCTGCAAGGGAACTACCCCGCGGAATACCCCGGCACGGGGTATATCTCGAGACTAATTCGAAACCGGTTAAGGGAATCGCGAGGGCGAATCCCCGCGGCAGATGCTCTCGCGAGCGTTCACAGACAGGCGCGCGCGCGCGCTTCGGTTTCGCAAGAGCGGCATGCGATAATAGAAGCGTGCAGAAGCGGAGTCGGTGCGAATAGCGTGCACTTCCGTGTTTCACGATGTCTGGCGACAGTCGCGTTAAATCTACTCGAAATTTAAGCCTAGTTACTGCGCGCGGAAACGCAGAGGGAGAAAAGTGGACGAGGGGAGAGGGAGACAGGAAGACACGAGCTAAGACGTCGAGCCGGCTCGCTGGCGAACAAGCGAAACGGGCGAAGCGAAGGGATGAGGGAGCGAGAGAGAGAGAGAGAGAGAGAGAGAGAGAGAGAGAGAGCGCGAAAACGGCCTTGTCCGTTCGCGCGACGCAGCCCCGCGGGCCAATACTTGCGCCGCCGGTAGCTAAGGGGGATGCAAACGTCGTGCCCGAGACTGAAATACTAAAGTGAGCTTAAGTGCGTTGCCATAGGGACCCCGGGGGTTGGGAATCGGCACGGTAGGTTGGTGGAACACGGTTGAGAGACGGGTCGCGCGCACGAGTATGCCGCGTGCACGATGACGAAGACGAAGACGAAGACGAAGACGACGACGACGACGACGACGACGACGACGACGACGACGACGCCGCCGCTTTCTGCACCACCGACGAGCCGTTGTGTGCGTCCCTATTCTCTCTTTTTTCTTTCATCTGCTGCGCTATTTCACCCGACCAAGAGATTCGCGACATTTTCCTTCTCTTCCTGCGACACCTTGCGCGCCCAGCACTTAACTGTCCGGAAGTAAGTGCGATCGAGATTTTCATGGATTCACGCGCGAAATTGAAATCCTCCCCGTGAGAGATCAGCCGCGGATGCGAAGCTCAGTGTTCGCGGAGGGTCGTCGCTTTCGGCCGGGACGGCTCCTTACTTTTTACGAAGTACGAAGGAGAAGAAACGGCGAGAGAACGGCCGGATGGTCTTAGGAAAGTTCCACCTTGCCTGAGTGGAAGTGCGGATCCGCGCGCGGCGGTCGCGATAAACGGCCGCGCTCCGTCGTACATCGTTATTTGGTCGCGCGCGCGCACGTGAAGGGTTATCTGAATTTAAATTTGCTCCAAGTGCCGCGTATACGCGAGAATAAATTACCACGAGGAGGAGGCGTATATTATAGTTTTCTCCCGGCTGCGGAATAAACGGGGCGCGAGCTCTCGCGAGGTCGCGCGACTACCGACTTACACTGAGAAATTTCTCCGTGAGACGCGCGAGAGCGCCAGGCAAGACTATGTAGGCGATTCGGAGAGAATATTTTATCGGAAAGAGAGAGGGAGGTGGTGTAAACGAGAAAGTGAGAAGGAGCGAGGGAGAGAGCGGCAGGAAGCGGTAAGAAAGGTGGAGACGATATTGATAGGAAACATCCACGCGGGCTGCGAGACTCATAGAGAGCAGAAAAGGGAAAGAGAAGGAGAAAAAGAGAGCAAGAGAAGGAGGGAGGAGGAGGAGGAGGAGGGGGGAAAGAGAAGGGATTCGTCGAATTTTAATACGCTCTAAATACGTCAAATGCGTAACGCATGCGCGGCGCGTTCGTACGTTTCGTACAGGTACAGCATTACGTAAGCCCACGTACATCTGGCAAATGCATTTCCGCAGCGGATGCACATCGGCGCGGAAGAACTCCGTTCGGGAATCTTTAGTAAAGCCACTGATACGCTATCGGGAACGCGAGGGAATCGTCGCGACTTACAGCCGCGCGATAAGTTTCCGCGCGACATCGAGACGTATCGCTCGTTCGTTCGTTCGTTCGTTCGTTCGTTCGTTCGTTCGTTCGTTCGTTCGTTCGTTCGTTCGTTCGTTCGTTCGTTCGTTCGTTCGTTCGTTCGTTCGTGCGATTTTGCACGCACGTGCTCGTCAATTATTATCGCGCGCGCACCGTCTCACGTCTTCTTTCGCGCGAAACGCGCGCAACGAGCCATCTCGCGTGCTCCACCAGCAGCGTGGAAACTTGGAAATTAGGGCCTACCTCTCGCAGGCCCTCGGGTATTGGTCGTTGTGTTTTCTCGGCCTCGCCGAGTGTTGTTATTAAAATTAGAAAGTTTGATGGAGAGAGCCAACGCGGGTGTAAAATATTAAGGCAATCGGGAATAATAAATACTTGGTTTTTGAAAATGCTCACATCACAGAGTCTGGGGCCATTAACACGCTCTGTGCACGGATTAATTTCACATGACTCGTCGTGCCCGTGCGTTGTTACATTATGAGCGACGAATTTTCATTCGTCAAACAACGTATCTCACGAAATGCACCTCATGAAAATAATTACAGACGCATTTCACGATTGCGTTTCGTTTCGGAGCCGAAGTATCAAACGGCCTGAAAGGAAAGTTCAATGAGAGTCCCATCGCGGCGGTCCGCGCGACACGAGACGTATTAATTAGAACGAAAATTAAGGTAGAGGCAAAATTGCGATTTGGGAGCGTTGCCTTCCGAATTTCTGTCCGAAGCTCTTTGGAGACACGCGGAAGTTTCGCCGCGCGATATTATATATCGCTCCGCGACGATCTCTCCTTCTCTACTCGCTTTAATCGCTCTCTTTCTCTATTTTCAAAAACACCCGCACTGCGGAGGAAATCACCGTCGATTCGGGAAATACGAGCAAATGGAGAGCGCTTTCTCTCTCTCTCTCTCTGTCTGTCTTTTTCTCTTTCTCTATCTTTCTCTCTCTCTCTCTCTCTCTCTCTCTCTCTCGACGTGACGTAACGACACCGCCGGGGACACACAAAGTGATAAACAAGTGAGCGGCGCGGCGAGCGGCAATTCTTGTTCCATATTCCGCTGCTTCCGTTTCTCAATTTCCGCCAAGTAGAGAACGTAATAGGGGTAACGACGGATATTTATTCCCGTCTCGAACGACGCGCGGCCGGCATCGCGGCCGTTTATTATTTGCAACGTAAGTCGTCGCACGTCCGCAACAATACTTCGTAAGTCCGTAATTTGCATCTCGTTGCGGATGTATTCCATGTCGTCCGCTACGTATCAGCTCCACGAGGCACCGTCGTTAAACGAATTTTCTTCGCGCGCGTCCTTCCTTCCTCCGTTCCTTTTGCGTACGACGCCTTTCCGCCCGTCCAACTTCCCGACATCGCGGACGTTTCCCTCCGTGTTTACTCCGGTTGGCGTTGTCGCGGGGATAAAAATTTCCGCATTCTCGCCACGATCGCAAGACGGTCGAAATGACGAAGGACACCCCGTAGGTTGCACGAACGCGGAGGTGACGTTGCTGCAACGTCGGGGCGCAACGGCCCGTCGCTAAAGCCCTCGCGACGAGGAATATACTTTATTAAATCCGCGGTCGGCGTCTGTTGCGAATGGGAAAGAGTAACGACGCGCTCGGCGACGCGGACGTGGTCGGCGGCGGCGGCGGCGGCGGCGGCGGCGGCAGCGGCAAATCGTCCTTCTCTTAACTCGGGAGTGAAACGCGCCGGTTGATGACCAGGGGGTGAAGGAAGGCGCGGGCGAAGGTGAGAAGCACCTCGGCATCATGGTTACTTCGTTAACCCTTTGCGCATAGTCGAGCGGCACCAGCTTCACTGCGTTCAGCCGCGCTCTAACGACATTTCGCGTGTCGCTGTCGTCGTCGTCGTCGTCGTCATCGTCGCCGTCGCCGTCGCCGTCGCCGTTGGCGGCGGGAATGGACGCGCGGAACGTGGAGAGATGTAACCGCTTTCGCCGCTCTGGAGAGACGCCTGGGGCTTTAAGCCCAATCCGTTTCTTCCGGGCTGTGGGCAGGAGGGGAGGTGAGGGGCTAAATTTTTCTCGAAATTATTGAGCGAGCGCAAGACTTTCGGATGGCTTTCTCAGAGATCTCATGGTCTATCCAGTCTGACGGCAGCGTTTACAAATGCGTAGATGTGTAATGTAAACCCGAGAGATAATAAGAAAACAATGGCGATTAACTCGATGGAATGAACAAACCCTTCCTAACAAGATTACTCGGTCGACGTTTCTCCGTCACGAAATCCGTCAGAACTTTTGCATCCGATGCAACATCGTTTCTCTCGTCCCACCTTCGTGACTCGCGTCGAATATTAAAACTCGCGGAAAAAGTTGAGCAGTAAGCGAATTAAGCAGTCGCAATTAAATATTCTTGTCATGAGAAACACAATTCTGACTGGTCAATGTGCTTACTACTTAAGTTTGTCTGTGTGTCCAGGTTCTTACACCTCTCGACGCGGATGAAGCGCGCGCGCGAAATGCACACCGAACGCCGAAAAACCGAATTGGCAGTTGCGTTTCGCGCGAAACAAAGGGGTGACTTGGAGCGGCCTAACAAAAGGCACAAGATTTCCAACGCGCTCCGACCGTCCGTTTTGAAGCATCCTCGGCTGCGCCCCGAGGAAAGAGCGACGTTGTCGAGGGTACGACAGGGCCGTCGGGTACACGAAGGGCGCGATGCTTGAGGGGAGAGAGATGGTTAGAGGACCAAGTGGTGCGACCTTTTATCGCGCCGTCCGGCCGGCGGTGACTGTCGACCGCCTTCCTTTTCTCTCTCTCTCTCTCTCTCTCTCTCCCTCCCTCTCTCTCTCTCTCTCTTTTACCTTCGAGTACCCGCACTTGAGCGCATATTTTCACGTTTTCAACGCCGTTACGCGTAACTTCTGCCTTTCTTCCGCACCTCCTTTGGTACTGGGCGGTCCTTCCTCGCCGTACGATATGCTGGCTCCGTTGTAACCCTCCGTTTTCAAGTCCGTCGACGACGACGACGACGGCGGCGGCGGCGGCGGCGGCGGCGGCGACGGCGGCGGTGGCGTGCGAGAACGAGCTTCAGCCGAGGGCTCTCCGAGAGCGAGGGACAGAGGGTGTGCGATCGCGGGAACGCCGTAGGGAAACCCGGGGAACCAGACCAGCTGCAATACCGCGATACACAAACTTATTGGCGAAACTCGCGAAACTTGCGCGAGGCTTTCGGAATTCCAAGATGGCGTGTATCCGCATAGCGGATTAACCCGAGAATACCTTTGGCGGATCGAAAGGTAGGGGTGAGCAGGGACCGAGAGTGCGTGCGAACGAGCAAGCGAGAGGAGAAGAGAGGAGAGAGAGAGAGAGAGAGAGAGAGAGAGAGAGAGAGATAAGGGAGACTCTCGAAGATGCTGCGGATGAAAAATAAAACGCTCACAGAAATGCGCAGCGCGACGCGTTCTATAGCCGTGCCTATTGTGTCGCGTCGGCAATATCAGCAAACGCGATTACGGAATAAGCGCGGTAAAAGATCTCCACCTTGCCGTTTCGGATCCTCCGCTCTGCCGTTTAAACGCGCTGTACCGTATAATTGTTCCATTTCGCCGCTATAAATAATTATCACAAGTGGATAACCCGATTGGAACGAACCTGTCTCTCCGTTAATCAACGGACTGTGCAGGAAAAGCAATTGCAGCCGGGACGCAAGTTCCGCGATCTGCTCGCGGATATTCATTCGCCGACTTGCCTGCAAATTGTCTGCGAATGGTATTTCTTAATTAGATCGATATCGCACAACGCGATTCAGAGTTTCGACAGCGCGATAAGTAGATCGCGTACTAATTACGAGCATCACATCGTATTATAAATATTCACCAGGTGGTTCTTTCTCTTTTGTATTTATTGCCCCGATCGCTTGGCGCACATACATACAGCGCGATTTAAAATCTTTTATCATTATCATTATTGTTGTTGTTGTTATTATTATTATTATTATTATTATTATTATTATTATTATTATTATGGGTATCCCGCTATCGAACAATTATCGTCGGGAAATTACGAATGGAGCGTGAAATTATTTCACCGCGTTAATCCGTCGGATCGTTTTCGGCCGATATCCCGTTATTCTTCACCGTCCAGCAGCAATCGATCGGTCAACTTTTTCACCTGCGAGTTACAAATTTGAGATTCACGGCGTCGTTCGCTCTCCTGCTCTCAAAGTCCCCTCGGAAAAACGGCGATAAAGAAGCCGCTCTGTTCGCAACTTATCGCCCGTAGCTGCGAGCTACTTGTTACGAACACTCGTTTATGAGAGACGACGATGAGGAGGGATGCGAGGAGAAAGCGAGCGCGAGAGGGAGAGCGAGAGAGAGATGAAGGAGGACGGGTGTTACAGGAAACGCGGGCCGTTGTGCGGGAACGAGATAGAAAGAAAAATCTCGAGAGAGGAACATATAGTGCGCCACGGCCGTAAATTCGTCGCCGATCGAGAATGAGAAAGGAGGAAAGAATGAACGCGATGCGACTCGTTCGACCGCCGTGGGTGTCCGCGTTTTCTTAATCGATCGTTACGGCGATGGTGCGAGAGAGAGAGAGAGAGAGAGAGAGAGAGAGAGAGAGAGAGAGAGAGAGAGAGCGAGAGATTCGCAAATCGATGTCTTTACTCGTAAGTAAGCGGCCAAACGAGCGCTTCCGCTCACCAATAGGACAGATAGAGTGGAGAAAGAGACAGAGGATCCGACGTGTGAAATTGTTGCTAAATACACAGAAATTTGACCGGTTCTTCCTTTTCTCCTTCGCCTTGAGTGACACACTTCTTCATCATCGGAATTGTCCTCTAATGAGAGAAAGAGGGGTAGAAGAATTTCTTCATCTTTTCGCGATGATACATTTACGCGTTCCTCCTCAATTACGACATTTCTTCGCAATATCTCGCCGTTCTATTAAATTCGCCACACGTTTATTACGCACGTGATGAAAGCTCGCGAGGCAAATTTCACCGTCCTTCCGGGACGGTGGACGTATTAAGACAACTAATGTTGCGAAAGCTTCAATTTCATCGGACACCGCGGCGGCGGCGATCGTAATGCCGACCCCTCGTCATCAAGTTGATTGCTCCGATTCTCGGCCATAACGACCGTATCCTGAGAATCGTGGAAAGCTCCTTGGCTCGTTGATGGCCGGTATATACGTCACTCTCCGACCTGTGTTCTGGGATACATCAAGCGAGAGGACGACCTAACCGCCAGAAAATACCAAGTCGTTTCCTTTCTCTCGGCGGGGCTTCTCACTCGTTCTCCTTTTCTCCCGCCCCCCTCCTCCTCGCCCCTCTGTTGATCTTGTCTTTAGCCCCCGCGTACACGTCCGCGTATCTTCCAGCTATAGACGCCGGCAATCCCTTCGGGATGCTACGGGTTGCGATTATGGAGTCGACGGGAATGGATTTGCTAGGCCCAGATGAAAAGCTGCCGGCAAAGTGATAGAGCTTTCTCGTGATCTCGCGGGTCGAGTTTCCATCCGCAGAAAGATCTCGCGCGGCTTGACGGATTTTGTAAAATGGCTCCCGTCGCTCGGCCTCGGCCACGTCGCCGTCGTATTCCGCGCCGATAATGTCGTGCTGTGTGACTTTGCAGAATAGCGCGCGATTTTACGGACGTAATTGTATTAACCCCGGTGGTCGCGAGCAGCGCGGTCCGGTGCGGTTTTCAGCTGAGCGTTGCAGAATGTGTGATAGCTCTCTCAGCACTCGGAACTCGGAAGAATTAAGCCGTCGCTGGCGACGTCGGGATAAACGATTAACGATTTTTTTTTTTTTTAATTACCGGATGCGAATTATGTGTTCACCGCATCCACCCCAGAGTGCCATTTTCAGTGTCTTCCCTCTCCCTTCTGCTCTACAGCTCGCCCCCCTTTCAGCCTTTCAGTAAAATATATAAAGGCCTGTAAAATACATAAAGGCTGAATATCCAGCCATACCATCGATGAACATCCAGCTTTGTGCAGCTTTTTTTCCACGAGATGCGAGGATCGCTCTTACGCTCTTCCACTTTGCTAGAAAAAACGAATAAAACCCGCCGCCGTGTTAATGAGTTCGTTCGCCATCGGCGTTTTAATTTAATATTAGCTGTTTTCCCTCGATTTTTGCATTAGCCGCCGTCTCTCTCTCTCTCTCTCTCTTTGCGCCCGTAGCTTAATTTTGTTTCCTCAAATACAATGGGGCTAATCTGAAGGTTGCGTGGAAATTAATCGCGCGCGTACGTGCGTGCGTGTGTACGTACGATACGGAGCTCTCTTTGGCAGACGTTCGATAATTGCTGCGCTCGCTTTTTAAACGAGATAAACGCGATCGAGAGATCCCCCTTCGCGAAACCGCCGTTATACCCTCGAGTTAAATCTTTAATCAAAGTCGCAAAGACGCGCGCGCGGCAGCAGCAGCAGCGTCGTCGTCGTCGTCGTCGTTGTCGTCCTCGTCCTGGTCTTCTTTTCCGCCGAAGCCCATATTCACGGAGGGAGATCCAAAGCTTCGTTTCTTCGAGGCTCTCCGTGAGCTCGAAGGAAATGGGTTTGCTAACCCACGTCGGCGAGATGTCTGCGGCGACTCAATACAAGCTTCGCACGTATTATATACATATATATATCTATACGTAGATACATATTCGTTTTTTCTTTTTTTGTACGAAATGACCGCGTACGACGGTCTTCGCAGCGTCGCGCGGCATGCTTCAACATTTCACCAACGTCATCGATTTCGACGCAATATTATCGTAGCGTAGTCTCTCGCGCGTACACCGCGAGATACAGAAATCTATCGCGAGAGGTTAGTTGGAGCGGCAAATACTGCTGGTGGTTGCTGCCGCGAAAACTGTAGCTTCCACGGTCGAATGAAATATATCGTTAATAATGTGGAGAGCGAGGTTGAAATAAAGAAAGGATTTTGAAGCGCACCCGCGTTTCTCGCGCGAAGAATTCCAACCGCATGTGAAGGTAAACTCGTAGTGGTCCGATTGTGAGCTTTGTATATGTTCAACATAATAATGTTATTCCCCGGGCTGAGAGAGGAATAAACAGACACATTTCTCTCTTCTTTCCCTCCCCCCTCCATCTTTCGTTACATTTATTGTGCAGAGTACGCGGGACATAAATGATATCTTTGTTTAATTTGAACACGTGTCGTAAAAATAGCGCTTGAATTACTTAAACTGGAAAAATGTCGCTCGGCGATGGAAGACGTAATGATATTTATTCATAATTTGAATGTTTCATCAAGATTTCTACTGAAATATTAAAGCCAATACCGAGTATTAATTATAATTCGTAATGATTATCAATTTAATATAAGATTATCATATTTACCGCGACAATGCAAATACTCATTAATGTTCGATGATTCGATTCGAACTGTCATCGTTGTGCCCGTTGGGAGTGCAGTGTAGAGTTATATTTGCAATAAAAAAAATACTGTCGAATGGCAAATTAACGGTGATAGATTCGATTAAATCGCATCAAAAGTATCTTTTCCTTTCGCGAAACGATTTTTTCTGAGCGTCACCATTGTGATCGTGATAACGACGGCTGCAGTTTTTCCTCGCTAGCCCTTTTTTCCGTCCGTTCATCGTGTTCAGTTTTACGAACTTCGGAGATGGAGCAGAGAGGATAGCGAGAAAGATGGGACGGGAAAGAAAGAGAAGGGGAGGGACGGCAGGGAGCGTTCATCGCGCAGAGTTTAATTACTCAAAGCTTTGAATAAATTAAAACTACGTGCTTCACGTGAAAATACATAGTTCTTAGATCTGGTTTGCGGTTCCTTCGCGGCTTCTAGTCCCCCTTCCCCGTCTCGAATTCATCCGTTCATCCGGCATATCGGAAACTTGTCCGCATCATTCACTATCGAGGGCAAGAAAAGTTTGTTTTGTTGCGGGAAAACGTGCCAAAAACTCGGCGACGCGTGTCGTGCAACGAGCGCGCTGTAATCCATGATCGACAATCGCGGGACAAACGAGCTCGGTTTTCCCATTATTCTTATTCGTTTCGTCGCACAGAGATGTGTCAGTCCTGTATATAATTAAATTCACACGCTGGAGACGCAGCGATTCGTTCGGTTTGCCACGTTTGTTCGATCGAAATACCTCGCTCGATTGGCAATGCCGAGTGAGAATCAAGTTACTTCGGAAAGAAGTAACTTGACGGTATACTTGACGGTACTTGACGGTAACTCGACGTAGCGCACAGCTTCACAAGATGCTACAATGTTGCAACCGTTATGAAATATTTGATTAACGTGCGATATAAATTTTTATTACATATATATATATATAGTGTAGAAAAGAAAGGGTCTGCTGTACTCTATATTATGTAGGCGTCACAGAATCTTCCACAAAGTGAGAGAGGGGGAGAGAGAAAGAGAGGAGGAGGAGGAGGAGGAGGAGGAGGATGTTCATTACAACTTATATGAGAAATTTAGCGAAGCTATTTCCATTTTAATTTACTCCCCTTAACTTATCTTTATTGCATTACACAGTGTGAAATTTGATATAAAACGGGACGAGAACTTGCAAAGTAATGTTTATAATATAATAATATCCCAAAGTAGCATGCGCGCGTCCGAGCGTCGCGCGCTGCCCCTTAATCGAAATTAATGCATGCCGCGCGGAGAGGGTTAAAGAAAAAGCGGAGAGTTACATCGTCCGTCGACGAAAATCCCGCTCATTAATTTTACATAGTTTTTCTTACGAGTGATACTGCGGGCCAGCTGTCTGGCGAGCTTCTCACCGGAGAGCGAGATTTCCACGCGAGGGTCGAGATGGGTTCGAGATGCGCGCGGCGAACGTAGCGCGTCGTGCTCACCGAGCACGATGAAAATTATATCACGTAATTCGGACTGTCGAACGCGATTTTGCGCTTTCACGCCCGGCTCGCTGCGGGAAACGCTGTATAAAGCCGATGCATGGAAAATGTGCCCGTGCGTTTTACGTGTCTTCGCTTTTTTCGCTTTACTCATCGACAGAGAAAGAGAAAAAGAGAAGGGAAGGGAGTAGAAAAGGGTGGAAGAGAGAGAGAGAGAGAGAGAGGGAGAGAGAGAGAGAGAGAGAGAGAGAGAAAAGGGAAGGTGCGAGAGTTATACGCGCGTGCTCTTTTACCTGGTGAGGTCGAAGTATGCTCGTTATTAAAGCGGTACATCCGGCTCGACGACGCACTCGAGCGTCGACGATGGCCCGTAATTCAGCGACGATCTTTTCGTCGAAATTGCGGGGAGGCAGCAACGGGTCGAAATTCGCCGTCCGCTCGCGCCGCCACTGGGTCGGGGTTGACACAGTGTTTTAAATTAAAATCGCCGTCGCTGTTTTATCGCGAGAGATTTTTATCAAAAATACGAGGCGGCTGCGACTTGCGCGCGCGCGCGCGCGCGCGCGCGTGTGAGGGAAACGAAATGCATCGTCGGTGCAACGCCGCGCGACGCGATGCGACACGAACGACGCAGCGCAGCGCAGCGCGGCGCGGCCGTTGCTTGTTTCAGCGAAACGTGAGTTTTCTTTCGCAACTCTGGTCCACACCGTTGCGCCGCCTGGCTCGTTATTTCCTGCCTCGTTTCAAGGATAAAGAAAAAGAAAGAGAAGAACGCGGGAAAAAAGAAGGAAGTCAAGTGACTCGCGCAAAAACGAGCCGCTTGCCATTTCGTCGCTTGCCGGGTAAGAGAGAGAGAGAGAGAGAGAGAGAGAGAGAGAGAGAGAGAGAGAGAGAGAGAGGGAGAGAGAGAGAGAGAGAGAGGGAGAGAGAGAGAAAGAAAAAAGAAGGAAGGAAGTTCGCAACGAGTTGGCGGCAGCGCTTTTTCGTATCTTTACGGCGACGTCATGGGGTCGGCAATCGAATTTAGGGGTAGAAAGCGAACGACGGTGAACGTGCGAGAGGTCGCACCCGAGAATCGGTCGTCCGATCCTTCCGACTTGGGTCGGCCGGAGTGTTGGGAAAAGGGGAGGAGGGGAGGGGGGGAAGAGGCGGAAGAGCGCGCGGCGCACGATTTTCTCTTAACGGACGGTGAATTTTTTTGACCACCCTGTATAAGCACACCGCGCGGCATATAGGAAGCGACGTGCCGCACGCACACAGGCCGAGAGGGACAAAATGTAGAGCATGCGCCCGAGCGCCTACGAGTGCACGACGGTCGCTCTTAGATTCAGTTTAACCCCCGGCGTCAGCAGGGGTAGGACGCGTCTCGGCATCGTCCAGCAACGTGGGTTACAGTCGTTGAGCGTACATGCGTACGTCCGTCGTCCCCCGACGGAGATCGTTCCTCCTCGTCGCCGTGGCCGTCGTTGTCGTTGGTCGTTGTTAGCCGGGGGAGATTCGGTGGGCGCGCGAGTGGAGCGAGTCAATGACGAGTCGGCCGCGCTGCGCTACTACCGCGTGCTCGGACGACGAACAGTCGACGCCGTGAGAGCTCTCCAGGCGGCCGGACGCAAGTGTGACTGTGAGTGAGATCGCGGAGAGAGTCGTCCGTGCGGACGTTTGTATTTCTATGTCGTCGTCGTCGTCGTCGTCGTCGTCGTCGTCGTCGTCGTGCGGCAGCCGCGACAAGAATTCGCGGCCGAGCATCCGCAGCCGCAGCCGGCCGGCATCGGGCGTCCCGATGAGACAGTGAACGTCGCCGTGAGACGGAGTGAGATAAAAGGCTGTCATTTCCGAGCTGCTCTGCTATTACACTCGCGGTGGTGTGTTGCCTGGTGTTTGGTGGATAGTAGTAGTAGCGTTAGTAGTAGTGGTGGATTTCTCTCCCCCCTCCCTCCCTCCCTCCCTCCCTCTCTGTCTCTTCCTCTCTTCCTCTGTTCGCTGGTGTATAGCGAAATAGTGGCACGCGCGTGAACGCTCGACGACGAGACGCTGTGCGGCGTGGAAAAATGCGGTGAACCACCCCCCACCCTACCAGTGGTCCGCGCTGTCTCGCCGTGCGCTACGAGGCATTCCTCAAGCAGCTCGCCCATTCAGGTGAGTGTGCGAGAGATATTCCTTTTTCCGCGCTCTTCTCGGCGCCCTGGCGAGAGGGCATTTTTCTTCTCGCAGCCGGCGTATAACGCGCGCCGGTAATTGCGAGTGCTGCGAGCATCGCGGCAGCGCGTTGCAGCGACGAGAGCGCGCGCCAATTGGATCGTCTCGTCGTCTCTTTCTTTCTCTCTCTCTCTCTCTCTCTCTCTCTCTCTCTCTCTGTCCGCCCTTCTCCGTAAGTCTGATCACATTTTTCACGATAATCCTGGCCGCGTAACGTTCATGACAGCGGGAGCGCGCGGTCTTCGTGTATTTGCGACCGCCGCTCTCCACTCGTCGCGCGAATCCCCGCGCTGGCCGATAGTCTCTGCGTGTCTATCCGGCTATCTCGCGATACGGTTTCGCTGATAATTAAACTGCAACACGAGTACTTGTGCTCGCCGATACGCAAAATACGGCGTGTGTGTAACGCCGCGACTAACGACCATTCGCAGTTCGTATCGCGTGAGTTTCGGCCGTGAACACGAGCGACAACTTGGCGAGCGAGACACCACGCGTGACCAATTAATTTTCGGAGCACACCGGCATGGGTAACGGCTATCGACGCGCGAGGACATTAGCGTGCGCCGAGCGCCGAGCGGTACATTTATAGACACGCTGCACATAAAAATAGATATAAAAATACGCCCGGCACTTGAATGGCTTAGCCGGAGACGCTGTAACGATCGACTTTGGCGCGAGGCGTGATCCTCAATTCAGGTCGTTGCGCGCGAGCGTAGTATTTTTAACGGCGGTACAATGAACTCGCTCGGCTACATAATACACGAGGACCACGATCAAAAGCCGACTCTCTTTTGTGCAAACGTACGAACGCCCGCGCGGCGCGCTTTCGACACGCTCGAGCGAGGGAGTCCGCGTTTGGCGCGTTCAATCCGGTTACTTCCGAAACCGCGAGATCGATCAAGAGCGACGATCATCTGAGATTTCAGCTCCGCGCGCTCCGGAGACTTTGCGCGCGCGCAAACGTCGAAAGCGATTGTATCGAGAATTCAACGGCCGTAACTTTCCCTCCGGTATTCGCCCGTCCCTCCGAGCGGTTCGACTTGCGAACGTACTGTCGTATGTGTAATCTCAGCGTCAATCGACTCGTATCTATTTGGGGGGAGTTTATCCGAGGTGATCTTTATTTGGACACGTTGCAGCAAGAAACGTGTGCATGTATGTGTCTGTGTATCTGTGTGTGTGTGTGTGTGTGTGTGTGTGTGTGTGTGTGTGTGTGTGTGTGCGCGCACGTGTGTCCGTCCGGCTATGTGTGCGGATCCGTAATAATTTATCGCGGCTGTCTCGGCCGAGTCCGTAGCATAGCATTTGATATTCCAACGAGCAGGTGCTTACGCCACATTGCCGTTATCGCGTAATTTTATCGTTAATCCCCGAGCGCGGAATCTTTCGGCCGTTATCTCCGAACGGCGGATTTCGTTGTCGGATTTCGCTGCACTCATCGCACCGACGATTATGCGCCCGCGCGCGCGCGCGCGCGTTCTCCCCTTAGAATGTCAATTTATTATCTCTGTGCTATTATTACGTCGGTGGTTGGTCGCTCGAGATTTATATCGTATACGGTGACATCCTACGCGATAGACGGACACTCTCGCCGCTACTCGCTGAAAAATTGCATTATCGCGCAAACGTCGACGAGGTTCCCGAATCGGCGCGTATCGCGCGCAATCTTTATCCGCTTTATTTCGATCCCACTCCGGTAAAGATTAGCTCAGGTGAAAAAAGCTAAGGTTAAAAAAGCTACCTTCGTTTTTAAAGTTTATGCATTTATTACCGAGCGTCGATTTCGAAGATTGCGTCTCTGCATATCTCTCGAACTCTCAAGATGTAGGATTCCATGTGCGTTCAAACGCGATTCCTCCCCCCCCCCCTCCCTCCATCTGTCGGACATTATTTATTTCTAACAGGCAGCGAAGTTAAATGAATCAATTATGGTGAAGCTGCACACTGTAAACTGAAGTGCATTACAATAACATGCTTGAAGCGTGTTAAAGTATGTCTCCACTTTAGACATACAAAATCAGCAAATTAAATTAACACATATATGTATGTTAAAAAAACATATTTATGTATACGTTAAATATAATCGTTTGTATGTGTGTTAATGGTTAGGTGTATTAAAATGACACACTTTCACACAGTGTGTTATGAAAGTATATTAAAATAACATATCTCAATTGTGTTATGAAGGTATATCAAAATAATACACCTCAAGCGTGTTATCAAGGTGAATTGAGCAACATTGCAGATCCAAGTGTGTTATTTTGAAATGCCCAAGCGTGTAAATGAATGAATCTTTTTTTACACATTTTTTGCGTTTTAAGTCACGCGTTATTTAACATATTACGTTTAAACATATAATAATGAGTAACGTATAATTAATGATTTAGTCTGTAATAATATGAAAGCAAGTTATTATTACGTTAATTTGTTCAATAGATACAATACCTTTTCGAAGGCGAGCTCGCGCCGATTTCGTCGATTTGTGTTTTTCTCACATGTATTTCTTTCAATACACACATATGTGTGCTCATTTAAACGTGTGTTAACAAAATTAGTGTGTTATCATGAACACATTACTAGTGTGTTACATGACTTGGTGTGTTATCCAATATATCATCCAAGTGTGTTCTCAGTGTATTTCGATTATCATTCTGTGTCTAAATAACACACTCCACGGGATCGTTGAGGAAAAGTAACACGTTTCTGTAGTGTGTTACATGGTGTGTGTTACAGAGAAGTGTGTTATTAAAACACACTTTCGTCACAGAAGACGAATCATTTGGACGCACTTGGTGCCTCAACTAAGCTAGCTAATGTGTCAGAATAACACACTAACACTCAATTTTAACACACATGTCCCGATAGTGCCTAGTTTTACAGTGCGGCGCTCGATGCGACGCCCGGGTCGCTAAGAATAGGGAACGCGCCGTCGCTTCTCCGAAGATTTTTGCAAAATGTGATGCTGTGTGCATCTAATTGCGGTTTTACGTGTCAGCTTAACTAGCAGCGCGCGCTTACCTGCGCATGCACAGAGCTTCTTCTTCGAAGCGCGCGATCTTACCGCGCATTTACAATTCTTATTCCGCGCTAACACCGGCTCGAACCGTGCGCAAACGAGTTTGCCATTGACTATGGCAGGAGGATTAAAGGGGAGAGCACGTACGTACCTAAGCTCGTTATTGTACGTACGTACGTCCAAATAACTGATCGCTGGCGGAGTATTTACGTTTCCGCACCTAATTATGCTCCCCGTCTGCCTTGAGCTTACGAATATCCGAGGTATTAGCAAAGATTACGGAGGAGAGGTACGAGTTTGATCCGTGAAAGTACGCACAGCACACTCGTCTGGCCGAACAAAGTAGCAGGTGTACCGAGAATCCACCGGCAATAAGTTACGGAACTTTACTTCTCTGATCCCTCCCGGCGGTTTTCCACCGCCGGGATATGGCTGTTTCAGTACTTGTCTAACCTCCTTCACTTCAAATGAAGCAACGTCATTCTCTTTTTCGGACATAGCGGGCTATTCGTTTTTCTCCCCTCGCTCTGACCCTCTCCCTTTCTTCCTGTTAGTCTCTCGTGCTCTCTTCGTTCCTCTCTCGCTGACCCCGGGTCAAAATTGAACGACGACGTGTTGTAGGCGACGTTGTATATACGCGAGGAAAGAAACCGTACCCATGTATCATCGCGATCCTGTTCCCTTCGGTTCCAGGATCCAGTTATCGGACCGATCCTCCCCCCCCCCCAGATCCCCGCTGACACTCCGTCTTGGAATTTTAAATCCGCGAGATAATGGCGAAAGTTAAGCTACACGGAAACACACACACACACACACACACATATCCGTGATATCGGGGCGATGTTTTTCTCCGAGATTTGGAAAGACCAAGCGGTAACGAGCACCAAAGTTGGCCGTATCTGTAAAAAAAAAAAAAAAATGTATCAGGGCCGCGTTTATCTCGCTCGGTCCCGCTCGTTTCGAATAATTATCATATTTATTGTCGGGAGCAGTGTTCACCGTTAATTGCCACCGTGAGCGTGAAATTGTCGGGAATATATACGGGAAGATGCGACTCGATTAGCCGGCGCCGTTATTATCTCCCGCGACCGGGTAACACGTTCGATTGACACGCGCAAACGCTCGTTTAATTACGAGAGCAGAAGGAGAAGAATGAGAAAGGCGGAGAGAAGAAAAGGAACGAGAGGAGGAGGAGGAGGAGGAGGAGGAGAAGGGGGAGGGGGAAGGGAGGGGAGGGGAGGGGAGGAGGGGCGACGGCCGGCACGGAGTAATTATTCGAGAGGAAGCGAATCGACGGACGTCCTTCTCGGCGTTTGTGCCATTTCGTCGTGCTCGGATTCGCGTGTGCAGGCAATATTTCCTCCCGTGTCATCGACGACATCGATCGCGGGACCCACCTGCGCGTCCAATCCTTCAGTGATCACTCGCGGATACTCGCGGCGGAGTAAATAAAAGACGGCTCGCAATTTAGAAGCAATCCCTTTTCTCTCGAGCGCGTCAAATCCTTCCGCGATGAATATTCTTGAAACTCGACGACGACGACGACCTTATCGTTACCCAGCGGAGAACGACCAGACGCTCGCGATAATTTCAACGCCATCCTTCTCGTATTTCGTTCCGCAGCAGTTCGCAACTGCGCCTCCGTATTAACCGGTGTAAGTTTCGCCACTACGGTATAACTATCGATGCAATATTACACTCACCCATATGGCCGCTCGGGTGCGGGCAGTTTCGGCTCGCTCTCATCAATTCCCCCGCGCGCGCGGCCCGAAATTCCAATAATTTCAATTAGACAGATAATTTGCGAAAATTGCTGGTATTCCGGACAATTTGAGCCCAACAGCGGGAATCCTTGAATCATGCAGGGTCTGCCGATTAAAATATCGCCGTGTTCTGCATTTCGCGCATCGAGTCGCGGAAAATAGCGGCCCGTCGCCCGGTTGGGACTGGCGGGCATTAAATCGCAAAGTCTCTATTATTCTCCTCAAATGAACAAGATATGCTTCCGTCGGAACGTAGATTACCCGCAGGCACAGTTGTATTTTTAATCCTTCTCTATTCTTATTTCCTCTCTCTCTCTCTCTCTCTCTCTCTCTCTTTCTTTTTTAATATTATTCTATCGTTAGCATTCCGTTCTCTCTCTTAAAGGAGAGCTGGAATTTTGTTAAACATCGCGCGGGTTAGTGACACGTGCGCGCAGTTTCTCGTACGTTTTACGCGCTAACTTTGCTACAACGCACCTCCCCCCTTCGTTTCCCTCTCTCTTACACATACACACACACTCTCTCTCTCTCTCTCTCTCTCTCCCTGCGATGACATTAATCTCATCGATGCGACGGTGGCTATATTCGGTGATTACGATCGATGAACATATTCGTCACGGCGGCTTAAGTGCACGCGGTATCAGTTAGTCGTCATTAAATTCTCGCTTTAAACCCGCGTAACCCGCCGCGCGGTTTCGTCCCTCGCGCTATATCGATCAGTACATATTTATAGAGATTATTTATAGCACTTTATATTTAACCGCAACGCTCTCCGCGCGTCACTTTCTCCGTTTCGCCCGCAATGTCGCCGCACGCGCAGTGATAAAAAGACACGACCGGACGGACTCGGCCGCACGCGCGAAACGCGCTTTGTGCGCGCGAGCAGCGCCACCGTGTTGGCGTATCGCTGAAGCAAAGTAAGAGAGACATGAGAGCGACCTTAACGGGTGTGAAAATATGAAAGAGAACGCGTGAACCGCGCGAGTCGGCGATCTGCCGT
The DNA here is from genome assembly GCF_003227715.2 of Harpegnathos saltator. Classification (NCBI taxonomy): domain Eukaryota; kingdom Metazoa; phylum Arthropoda; class Insecta; order Hymenoptera; family Formicidae; genus Harpegnathos; species Harpegnathos saltator. The sequence goes on along the minus strand of NW_020230554.1, from coordinate 579,267 downwards.
TTCGAAACGGACGAGGGTTGCTGCGCGAGATTTCCGCGTCAGCGGCGCGAAGAGCCGGCAATCTTATCAAGCGGCTGCGAGGGCGACGGGGCTTGCAAGGGGCAGACAAGCGATCTCCCGCTGAGTCTCTCGCTGGCCGCTCGGTCGGGGGATGGTTATGATGGTTAACGGCGTTTTACGGCGCTTAACAAATGCCGGGAGCGCCGAAACTGCGCGAGAGGCACGGTGACGTGCACGGTGGTGCGGGCGCGACATTAATCTCATCGACAGGACGTTGAGGGTGATTATGGACGGTGGAGCGCGGCTCGTTCGGCTCGTCCCAGCGGTGCTGCTCGCAGGGTGGCAACGGTTATACGCTGCTTCGCACCGAAGGGAGGCGCAGCGCGCGGACGATAGCGTTTACGGGAGGAACTGCGGCTCCCGCTCGACGGAGGGAACGAACCGCGCTGTGGAATCCGGGCCGCACGTGTGAGTGTGTGTGTTTGCGCGCGCGCGCGCGCGAGGGGTTGAGAGAGAAAGAGAGGGCGGAGGGGGAGCGGCAGGAAAATGCAGAGGGATGTGAACAAATGCGCGCGCTCGTGTGCGTTCCGCGCGTCCTGCACAGCGCTCGCGCTCGCACGCGCGTTTGCAGCGCGCGCGCGCGCGCGCGCACCGCAAACAGTTTCGAGAATTCCTAGCATGTGTTGCAAACGCGCTGATATGATTTAGGAATCGCTCCTCCCCTCCCCCCCCCCCGCATGGGCCATCCAGGCCCTAGGATTTGCCTGCCACGCAGGAACGTTGCGTTCTCCGAAGCGGCGGCGGTGGCGTCGTCGTCATAGTGCCGCCACCGCCGTCGCGTTCCGATGGCGTTACTCCGTGGCACGATAGCGCTCGGCCAAGATTTACCGAGCTTACGTGACCTTCCGTCCGCGAAATTAGGCCGATTCATCATATTCCGGCTGAATACCTAGAGAGAGCGAGCGAGAGCGAGCGAGAGAGCGAGAGAGACTGAGAGCGCCGTTGCTCTATTCAGAGAGCTCCGATCGGTAGCGGGTTGCGTTGACGTCTCTCGCCGCAAGGCGTATTCTACCCGCGGGACGTATCGATCATGGCGTGATATATCGTCTCCTCACCAAGGTATCCTGGCCGTGATCGTCCCGGCAAAGAGGGACCGGACGTCAGACGCAATCGGTCCAATTATCATAGGCGATAGGCTCAACTGACTTGACCGCCGCGACATTCCGCCTTGACCGCGCGACGCTCCGCTCTCGTGTTATCAGCGTGTGAATTTGAGCGCGTCATATCTCTCTCTCTCTCTCTCTCTCTCTCTCTCTCTCTTGATCCCTCTTGATCTCTCTCTTGATCTCTGTAATGACGCAAACCGCGGAGAGCTGTTTTATATTTTCCTTCGTATTGTTGGAAATGTACGCGCGTCGGCGCCGTTGCAGAGAGCGTGGAAATATTTATACGTCAATTGCAAGTAATGCGACGTGTGTGGATATTTGACATTTCGTGAAATGCGCGGGCGACCAACGGAGATGTCGCGAAAGTTTTTTTCACGGCGGGAGGAGAAGAAAGCCGCGACAAGAGGTGATTATTGCAACGACGCGGCGCTATAATGTTCCGTATATGTTTAACGTCGCTTATTTTCAAATCAGTTCTCGGCGAGCGAGTTCTCTGCGGAGTCGGATTAAGCGGATGAATTTCGCTCGCGTCGAGACGATCGCATAATTGGCTTTGGCCGGCTCAGACTCGATAAATTAAGTGGCAGCTTCGTGCCGTCCAAACCGCCGAAATAGCTCGACTATTTTTCGACGCGACACCATTCATTCGACCCGACTCGAGTGGTGTTACAGCCGGTCAGGTTCGAAGTGACGGTTTCCGGCGGAACAGCTGCAAACGAAAACGTCGCAGAAGCGTTGGCGGATTCTCGCGGTTCGATTATACAATAAATTATTTCCGGTTGCAGCGACAACTCCTACATAAAGAGGTTGCGCGCGCGTACACAAATCCCTTTCACGCCGAACGTCACTCGCGCATAATATTATTATTCCGTTCGCATGATTTTACCAAATGACTGACGAACGAGCCGAAGCCTCGCATTTGCACATATGCGCGTTAATTTCATTATCCGCGGCTCCGTGTTAAACTTTCGCGATGAGGACGCAATTGGTTTATATCGCGTTCTCCATCATCCGAGCCCAGCGTTTTATTCCTTTGTTGCGTGCCGGCCGATGGCTGTCGGCGAATACTCGTGGAAATTTTCTACGCGTTAGTCGCGCCGCAATGAAGTGCTACAAAAAACAGATTTTCGCTTGTCCGAGCATAAATACCGCTGAATATTTGCGATGGGACGCCTGTCTGCCTCCTCTCTCCCTCCCTCTCTCTCTCTCTCTCTCTCTCTCTCTCTCTCTCTCTCTCTCTCACTCACTCTCTCTCTCTCTCGCTCGCTCTCGCTCGCTCTCTCTTCCCATCGCAAAAATGCGGGCGTTTGTGAGGCGAATAAACATCGGTCCTCCGATTTTTATTGGAGATGCTCGGTATTTATTGAATTCCTACGCACGATTTGCATAATCTTCAAGACCGCATTCGATGACGATGGGTACTCCGAGTGACGACGATGCATTCGCACACATACGACCACGCGCATATACGCGTTGTCGGCTTCACTCGCGCGTAAAGAAAAGAACCGTATCGTTGTTATTGTTACATTAACGGCAACACTCGCAATCTCGCGCGAAACGCGATCGACGGCGCCGATAAGAGTAATACCAAAAATGACATGTTCCGCGCGGGAACGAACGAACGAACGAACGGATATTTCTCAAGTATCTCCCCGGCCCCCGTCTCGCTCGTTTTTCGGTAGGCGCCTTAGCGCACCGTGAAATCCCCTTTCGCCGCGTTTCCTCATCGTTCATTCCGCTTTTGCTTTTCTTTCGTGCCGTCTGATGCCACTTCAGCCTTCTCCCAGGTTACTCTTTACTTCACCCCACCTTTAACGCTCGGTGAATTTTTCAGCGTGCACCTGTTTCGTCGGGCGCGCTCGCTGGATTGCCCGGGGGGATGCGCCAAAGGGCTCGAGGATTCGGCCCACCGCCCACCCTTTTCCCTCCTTTTCCTTTCTTTGTCCTCGTTATCTGTCACTCCCCATCTATGGGTATTCGTTTGGATCTCTCTCTCGGAATAAATTCCGCATCGTCGTATTGTTTCGCTCAACGTATGTGTCGTACATATATATATATATATATATATATATATATACACACACACACATATCAGGTGAATAAAAATATATGGGCAAGATCACAAGAGAGAAAATGGTTGTGCGTCGTCATGGATGAAAAAGGAGGTTGTTCTTTGAGCGTGATATCTGGGCGCAATGAATAACTAACAAATAGCCAGCTCATCGTGTGTATCGAGGCCGTTGTTTCGGCCGGTCCGATTGTTTCTGCCGAAATGATCGCGCGGCCGATCGAGCGCTTTAATCTGCGAATTAAATCGCACGCGATTAAAATACCGTATAGTCTCGACAAAATTGCGATAACGCCGAAGCGGCGCGGCCGGGTATCGCGCGTGGATCTAGACGCGCTTCGGGACAGGCTTCGTCGTCGACAAAACGAGCCCGAAGCGGCCGTGACGTACACTCACGGAGCGTGAAGTTACGATAAACGACCGCGATGTTGGGACAAGGCGGATAAGAGGCAGTCGCGGCGGCGGCGGCGGCGGCGGCGGGTGACTAGGTTTTTGCGGCAGTGAGTGTTGCACGAAATAGCACCGGCAATGAGCTCGCGTCTAGAGCTAGGCAGTAACCCAACCGAGAAATAAAGCCACCCGTAGAGAGAGAGAGAAAGAGAGAGAGAGAGAGAGAGAGAGGGGGGGAAGCGAGGGAGGGAGGGAGGGAGGGAGAGAGAAAACGAGAGTAGGAAGCTTATCGCTCGGAGTTAAGTCCCCGAAGCGAGCGAATAAAATAATACGATATTGACGCGACGTCGCGTGGAATCGCGGAGGAGCGATTTACGACGGAGATCGCGAGGAACGTATCGGGATGCAAACAGTCCTCCTTCGAGTCGTAAATACCACCTTGCACTCTTCCCGAAGCAAGCACGACCTACGTGCGTCCCCGGGTTGATGGGCTCTTTATTAATCGCGCGTGCCGAAAAGATGCTTGTAAAGCACATGTTGCATGGTGCGGAAAAAAGACGCGGGGAGGGGAGGGAAACAAGAGCAAGAGCGTGTGTGCGAAAGGAGCGCGCGAGTAGGTGCGAAAGTGGGTCGTACAGAGTAAAGTCGACGGGAAAGAAGATAACGCAGAAGAGCAAACGAGAGAAAGAGAGGTGGGATGAAGAGAGAGGGAGACGGAAGGGGGGAACGAGAAGGAGAGAGCGAGCGAGGATAAGCGGTAAGATTAACGAGCTAAAGTCGAGAAGAAGCGATGGATGGATGGTGCAGGCCGGAAACAGGAAAATATAAACGAACGGCGCGGGACGGGGGGGAGGGCGGGGAGGGTGTACGAAGGTACGAAGGGAATGTTAATGACAGAGTACCGGCGCGATAGAGTGACGTCGCGCGCGGAAGGATGAGAGAAAGAGAGAGAGAGAGAGAGAGAGAGAGAGAGAGAGAGAGAGAGTGAGGAGAGGGAAGAAGAGGAGAAAGTCTGCGCGCGTTTGCCCTCGTGCGTGCCTATGAAGCTTACACGTCCTGTAACGCTCGTCTGAAAATGATAGGGTGGATGTGCACTGGCTTAGATTTGATACAGCGATGCCTCTAATTTTGACTTCGTCGCTCCTTCTCTCTCTCGGTCTCTCTCTCTCTCTCTCTCTCTCTCTCTCTCTCTCTCTACCTCTACTTCTCTCCCCCCTTCTCTCTCTCTCTCTCTCTCTCTCTCTCTCTCTCTCTCTCGCTCCTTTCTCTTACCCTCTCGCTGTGCGAGAGCGGCTTCCTCATTCCCTTCTGTGCGATCCGCCTCGTGATTAGTCGGCGGATCGCCGCGGGGCTCGGAAGACGGCGAGAGAGTAGGCCGCTCGTACTTCTCGCAAAGAGGGTTTAGCGAAAGCGGAATTGGCTGTTGGCCGAGCTGCGACTGACATTTAATCTCGGCAATTTCGCCACCACCGCCGTCGCCGCCGCCGCCGCCGCCGCCGCCACCGCCGCCGCCGCCACGGCGTGCGAATCGGATCAAGTTCAATGCGTGACGGTAAATTTCCGCAACAGTAACCGGCCGGAAAGCGCGGGGAGCGCAGCGGGCATGATTGTTAATCTGCATCGAGATTACTCCGCGGCGGGGAAAAATATCTCTTGAACAATCGCCGGCAACCGTGCGGTTTACCGTATCCTCGAAAACCTTTTCGAAATCATTTTGTCGCGGTTCAATCAAAGCCTTTATCGATTCTGACGCGCTTGAATGAATCGTTAAAAAGTACCGTGACGTAACTCTTTTTTGTCTCACTGCCTCTGATTATTTTTGACGCGCGCGCGAAAGAGAGAGAAAAAGAGAGAGAGAGAAAGAGAGAGAGAGAGAGAGAGAGGAGGGAGAGGGCAGCCGGAGAAGGAAGCGGATGTGGCCAGCACCGTACGTTCGAATTCACGATAGCTTCCCAGCCGCGACGACGACATTGTGTACCAACCGCGTTAATTGACGTTTGCCGCAACTCGAGGTAAAACGTACAGGTTATTGGCACATAAACGGCAGAGAGGCGTTAACAAACATGGGGAAACCTACAAACTAGATCTCCGCCGGAAGCCTCTCCGACTGACGTTACTGTCTATTTATGAATATGCAACAGTCGCGCGCGAGCTACGCGTTGTTGGGTGCGCGTTTGCGCCCTCGTCGTCGCTCGCTCGCTCGCTCGCTCGCTCGCTCGCGGAGATTTCGAACGCTCGTAACGTCATTTGCTTGCCGGTGCATTAATTATCGTCGTCAAACGATAACGAGCGAGCGTTCTGGCGGTGCGTGAAAAAAGTCTCGCCGCCGCCGCCGCCGCCGCCGCCGCCGCCGCCGTTATAAATCTAAATCTGCGTGACTTCGTAATAAAGCTGTCGGGAAACGCTGCAACGTCGAGCCGCGCGCGGTTATGCGTAAGTGCGAATAATTCAACAAATTTCACGCACACGCGGGGCAAGCTTCGCATCGGATCGTAAAAAAGGCGCCTCAAATAGCCGGATTATAAAAACAAGCGTTTCCGTTTACACGCGCGCGCGCGCGTATATTCTCATCACGAGTATTCAGAGCAAAATGCGCGGCGAATCCTCCCGAGCGTCGCACTTGGAGGAGCTATCTCGATCAAGTCGAGCCTCTTTTATTCATCAACGCTCGACGCCGTGACGACGACGGTGTACATGCCAGGCGGGACTGAATCGTATTTCACGGCGTTGCTTTGGAATTACAAACGTACCGAGCTGGGGAATACCATTCGACCCGCACTGATACCGAACCGTAAGACCATAAGACGGAGAGAGTACACGAGTCACAGGTCGAATCGCTGCGAAGGGCTGTATCGTGCGCGCGACACGCGATACAGGTGGTGCTGGTGGTGGCAAAAATACATGGAAGCAGCGCGCTGTATCGCGTCGCCGCCGCCGCCGCCACCGCCGCGTGCGAACCTTCGCTCTCCGTCGCAGTCGAAAGCGCCGATCCGGCGGCCTGATGCGTTTCGATCGGCACACTTTCGGTCGCGCTGTCGCGGTCGACGTCCTCGCCGGGTGAAAACGACGTAAGTGGACAACGAAGGCGCGCAACGGCTTGGAAGAGCTTTGTGAGCGGCCAAAAAGCTCGCGCCGCCACAAAGCTCACGCCTATGCGCATCGGATCGAAAGCGCGACGCCCGGGCACACGCATTCGCGAGAGACGCGCGCGCGCGCGCGCGGGACGTTCGTCGGTTCGCTCGTCGTTGTTGTAAAAGCAACGACAGGAAGACCGCTGCCGTCGCCGGAGAAGAGGCCCGCTCCTCCGTCGGCGCTCTCTCTCTCTCTCTCTCTGCCCCTCCCTCCCTCCCCCTCCGCGCCCCCCTTCGTGTACAGTGCCAGTCAGGCCTGCATTGTTTGAGTTATCACAATGGCGGAACAAAACCTCAACCGGGGGATCGAACTCTACTCCAAAGCCCAAGCGCTCTCTGTTGCCTTTCCCCTCAGCGGCGGCGCCGCCGCTGCCTTCCTTTCCCTCCTCTCGCTCCCATGCTCGCCTGCCAGCTCGTCGTGCCACCCTCGACGTCCCTTGCTTCTCTTGGCTGTAGCCCCCTTCTGTCACCCACCTCTCCTCCCTCTCGCGCTGGGTCCGCAAACAACAAAATTACCCCCGAGCGCCGTGGCACCGCCGCGTGGCGCGCATTCCGCCCTTCCTTTTCTGCTCTCTGTTCTCTCTCTCTCTCTCTCTCTCTCTCTCTCTCTCTCTCTCTCTTTGCCCCTCCCTCTCTCTTTCGCTAGCCTCTTTCCACTCGTCAACCCCTTTCCCGCGCTCGGGCGCGCCACCTCTTCCGCCGCTGTTCGCGGTAGAAGCTGCCGCTTTTCGAAATGCAAGTACCAGCCACAGGGAACAAAAGGCAAAGGTTGGCGGTGCAAGATGAGTCCATTGTGTCGGCATGAGCGTGCATATACGTCGATGTTTTTCGAATTGCGAGCGAGCATCGCGAGCTCCTCCTTGGCTCGCCAGATAAATGTTCGCATTGTGGAGAATCAGTCAGGCTTCCGCGTAGGTACCCGGGAAGACTAGCTCGGCGCGAGAGGGGGGCGGAAGGTGCAGGGGGCCCACGCTGCGCTGTGGGTGGAAAAGTTACGCGGCGCTGCTAATAATATTCGCGCGGGTGAGTCGACCGGAGCAGCGGGCGAAGCAGGCGGTAATAGAGCCGGCGAGTGACGCGCGAGCGTTTTCGCACGAATACAGAACGTCAGATTTATATCGGAGCTGAAAACTGGCCGCGATACCGCGAAATACCGCGGCGAGCGCTTTTAGCTGTCTTACATTTCGCACAACTTGGCACAATTCGGTCATCCACTCGTCGCCGCGATGACGATATCATCCCCCCCGGCTCTTCCGCAGTCGCGAGTCGCGCGTCACGTTTAACCGTGACTTGAAGTTTCCGAAATTTGGTCAGCGGACATGAAACTCGGTTATCAAAAAGTGACTTTGCTCGCGTCCCCTCGTTCGAATCCCCGTCGCGTATCGCGGCCTTGCGCCGTCACGCTCGATTATCGTCTTATGAATTCAACGCGCCGGGTCAGCCCGTGAGATCTCCGCGATTCGTTTATCCGTTCGAACGAGGAATTACTTCTTGTTGCGCCGCGAAAATTGCACGTCAGTGGTCTCCAAACGTCCCTTCCGCCCTTTCGGCGATCGTCCCGATGCTGCGCGATCAACTTATCGAGTGGAATCGTAGGAATCGTTCGGGAACCTCAGGTCGCCTCTTGCTCCGCCGCTGCAAATGACGGTATTGTTCAATTAACGTCCTCGTGCACGACGATTTGAGCCTTTGAGGCGTCAGCGGCGACGTCGGTTTGCTCGCTTGAATCGATGCCACTCCTCGGTCGCCCGCTTCCGAAAGAATTAACCGTCGCCGTGCTCGAACAGCACGCGCTGCCTGCCGCGAACGACGGACTCGCCCAATCACGGGCAAAGTTGAAGACCACTGTCGTCGCACGTTGCGAAACACGTCGAAGTTGACCGGCGACAGACGGAGCTACAAATCCGAAGGGACCGGTCAGATGTACCGCGCGAACATAGCGGGACGTGTCCAATCTGGTCGCATTGCCGATCCCGGACGCGCGCTACGTATTCTTCCTGTGTGTTGTCGTAAAGTAATACCGCTCCTTCTCCGGCTCCTCCGGCAGAGAGAAAGAGAGAGTCCGTGCCGGATTATCGCGGCGCGGCGCGGCGCGGCGCGGCAAGATTCCTTCCGTCTTCGTCCATCTTCCAGCGCTCAGGCGACTCTATCGTAACAAATTTCATCGATCCCGCCGACTATTCTTCTTCCACCTCGTGGAGCCCCCCCTATCCCGCCGCCACTCCCGCGCCGATCAGCACACCCTCGTCGCAGCACGGCTCCGAGTGTTTTTCTTACGGTTTTTACTCTCCTTACGATCGTCTTTTTACATCCTTTTACGGCCGTCGCTGGCCGCGCTGGCACTCGTTCGCTCTCCTTCTCTCTCGATGACGGTAGTTTTAGCGAATATCTCACATTCGTTTTTCCTTTATTTTACTCTTTGTCTTTTCCCTCATCCATGCTTGTGTGCGCGTGTCTCTTCGAACTCCTCGTCGGCACCGCCGCGCACCGATCGCCCGCGCTCTTACGAGGGAACGGGATTCTCTCTCGCCACCTCCGCGCTCGATTCCCCGTTACTCTTTCATGCACCGCTTTGCCGTCGTACGGTATCGTCGCACTGTGTGAAACGGACTTTAAAAGATTTTCATGCGCCTCGTAAGCGATACGGAATATAAAACATTCCGCCGCCGCGCGAGATCTCAGTTTTATCGCGCGAAGAAGGAAGGAAGAAGAAGAAGAAGAAGAAGAAGAAGAAGAAGAAGAAGAAACGGTCGACTTAATCGTCGCGTTCGCGTAACACCGTCACCGATACCGGGCAACGCCCGCGTGCAATATCCGCGACGTATCTGCGCACATATCGAGAAATACGCTCTCTCGTTCTCCGGGACAAATCCCGCGCTAATCGCGCACGTGCGATCGCGAGACACGGATTAGTACCTTGAACTCGACCGGCAACTTGGAACGCGAGCATATTAATCTACGGATATGTAGGGCGTACGGAGTCAGAGGAATTAATTTCAAACAATTGGCCCGCACAAAGTTCCGCGCGGGACGATAGCGGGCGGCTTGTCTTCCGAAGAAACTGCAAATCGATTTCGCACTCGCTGATTAGCGCGTCACTCCGCTCCGCTCTGTTTCGCGCCGGTCCCGACACGCTCGCCGTCGCGTCGTCGACGGCGTCACCGGCGGCCGATTCCCGAGTAGGGATGCCGATTCCTTTTCAAACAGATCGATTTAAAGATCGGTTCGAATCAGAGAAAGAAAAAAGTCGATCTTTAAAAAATCGGTTTGTAAAGAATCGATTTCGGAAAATCGATTTGAATCGGTATGCGTGTAAAGTGAACCACTCGTTAAAGTATATTATCCGTCAAATTTCTACACTCTAAAGTAGACCTCGTGTAATTGTAATGTAAAGTTTAATATGAATTAAAGAAATTAAACAGATGGTATATTCTTTCGGTCGTGTTGTATGTGGCAGCAACAAGATAGGAAAAGATCTTTAAATCTTTATGCTAAGGATTTAATTAGTTTGATTAAACATCGATCGAGGGTTTTTAAACGTTATTAAATGAGAAATCACGTTTACTACGTATTATATGCATATACATATGTATATAACATGTACTATTATATGTGCATCGTGCAGCCATTAAGTGAGTTCAAATATTACAAGTAAAAAGGATTAAAAGAAAAAAACTATATCACTAGCAGGAACTGAAAAAATCGTGTTGGCGATTTTCAAAATTTACAGATCGATCCTTGAATCGATTCAGTTCCAGAAAGTCGATTTGAAATCGATCCTTTAGCCTCCGATTGATCGATCTTCGATTAAATCGATTTAAAATCGGCATCCCTATTCCCGAGCTACTTTTGTTCGCGCGGCGCTCCCCTCGTGTGTTCACACAAGCCGCCCTATAAAAAATACAGTCTTCTTGTCGCCGGCGCGGCCCACGGATAACAACGCGGACGCGGAACGGAAGTGGACTCGTTCGTAATTGCCCCGCTAATCGACTGAATTCTAAATTAGCGGCCAAATATTCGGGCGTCTCGGATTTGCGGTGCACGTCCGCGACCAAATCCCGAAATCGATCCCACCCCGGAGATTGTGTTGCGGATAGGATTGCGCTCCGTTCTTGGCACGAAGGGTCGGTCACTTGGATCACTTGCGACTCGGGCCGATTCTCGGCCGCGTAACCGCACGATGAAAATCTCGGCGGCGGGAAGGTGTTTGACGTTGCCGATCAGTTGCTGATCGGTCGGATCAGAAATCTCAGATTGTATGTACACGCCGTGTACATGTATACATGTCTGGTTAATTTATTATTTGTTTATTTATGCCGTGACGTACATCTTGCACTCACTTGCCTCAAATCCCGATACTTCGTACGAGGAATCGTTCCGTGTATAACGCGACGGATTTAAACGTGACGGGACAGAAACGGCGGATTATTAATGGCGGTAGATAGGAGTCGCAAGTCGCTCTTTCGTATTTTCGTAATACGGAAAAATAACGAGAGACGGAGAGATTTCATTTGCTCGCGACACGCTATTTATATATCAGCGTATCTTCGATAATATTCGAAATATCCGATGTCTCGAAGGCAATGTTTCCAGGCATTTTCCACGTGCCCGCTGGCGCTCGTATCGCCCCGCGTTTCAGCTTACGGCTTAAATATGATTATGTCTGAGAGCAATGAAATTATTCTGACGAGCGCGCTTTAAATGTATCATTAAAGTGCGATTGATTCCGCTCGTCGGGGAACATGTTTAATTATTCAGGAGACTCGAAGAGCCACATTTTGTGACGATCGTGTAATACGCCGACGTATGGAAATACAGATTCGACGAATTAAAAAAAATAATGCATATCGCTGTATGCACGGAGTGCGTGCGTGTGTACGCGATGTATGAATAAATGAAAATTTAATATCGGGCCTCATTAAATTATATACCGCTTCTATTCTCCCTGAATGGTCAGGCGGAATATTTATTTCATAGAAACCGACGAATTTAAAATGCATCGAGTGAGTTCGATCAATTTTTTATTTCGCGATAATCGCGTGATATTTCAGGAGTTTTAGCGAAATCGCGCATTTCGTCATCGCGTGTGCGTTTTATCGAGCGCGCAGGAAACTTCGGTCAAATATCCCGTTAATGCACGATCGTTGTGCGCAGATTTACGGATCTATTATGAATAACTTTAGCGCTAATCAATTGCTGCGTCTAATATCGGCGTTGCAGCCGATGGCCGGATGCACCCTCGCGCTCGCTCGCGTCGTTTGAACCACTCGATCCCCCGCAACGGATATTCATATACAGAGATATCGAGATGGCGAGACATCGAAGTGGGAAAGAGAGAGAGAGAGAGAGAGAGAGAGAGAGAGTGAGTGACAAAGAAAGAGGGAGAGAGAGAGAGAGAGAGAGAGAAAAACACGCGTGTACTAATCAACACGATATGACGATCGGCCATTGAGCCCAGCCGACATTTCATGCGCTCCGCCAAACGAACGACGCGCCTCGGACGTTAAAATAACATGACACAGCCGATTGTCATTTTACCGGGCGCGTTCGCCGAGTAGACGCGATAAACACAAATTACGAATAAACGCGATTAATTGCTATCGCATACACCGCTCTGACGTTCTCTTATGGGTAAGGGGGATGGGGACGTAGCGAACTACTGCAAAAGCTGAAACGGCATTTTGAATTATTGCGTCGAACAAAATTCGCGCTGCAAAGCGGATAAGGTTGGCCGTTGCCGTTTATACACAACAATTAAATGTAACGTTAACTACTTGTTCCGCTTCGTAAATAAACCGGTCTCCCGTCGATAATTGCGGTGAGCACGAGTCGCGCGCGGGGGTCTGCACGAGAGCGTAGCGTGCGTTCGCGTGCGCTGCGCAGCGCGGCGCATTCTGCGGAACCGTCAACGTTTCGGGGCACTGCGATATTACGGGGAAGCACCTGGGGCCGTTGCGAACGCGCCCGGTAATCTCGAGAGTCGAAACTCCGTCTCCGCGTCGTCGACGCGTTCGTTGTAGTCGAGCGGAAGCTCCGAGCGTTCGCTGCCGACGAGCGGCGGCGAACACGCGCGATGCCATCAGGGTGTTGGCTATTTTTCCGGACGACACGCGGATAGTCGATTCGTCGGCCGATGCCGAATTGATCGCGCCATCATGCGCGCTTACTAACCTAATCCATCTCGCAGCGGAGTAACGGATTCACTGCCGTAAATCAGGGCCGATCAGTGCTCGGCTCGTACATCGCGCGCCGTTCATTTCGCGAACGCGCGGCCGCGGCGCGCGCAAAGTTGGCTCTAAGCGTTCGAGCGATCCGAGGGGGGAGGGCGCGAGGCTTTTGGAGAAGTCAGAGCGAATGTTTAGCGCGGAAAAGTAAGGAAAACCACGTGCGTCCCTCTTGCGTTCCGAAATGAAATGAAAATTGAACGTGAAAGGGCCGCGTCCTTTTTCCTCTTGCCTCTGCCGAAACGTTCTCCCTTACGCCCTTACGTGATTCGCCGGCGGAAGTCCCGCATTCAGCATGTCGGGATCGCATGATTTGAGCCAGACGGCTGAATTTTGTTCTCGCAGACGGTAGAATTTATTAAATACGCCCATTCGACAGACATTCGGCACACATCCGGCTCGGTAGAAACCGACTCGCTCGGAGAATTGCGAGAATCGCGCTAATTCACAAAAGTCATGAATAATGTCGGCAGTTTCAGTGTGATTTGCGACGAGAGGTCGAGGTGTCTCTCGCGAGGCCCTCCGCGGCAACCCCAAAGAATCGTCCCCGTAGGTCGTGTAATAGCAGGCGCGACGTTTCTTCTCTCGCACATCTGCCTAAGTAATCACGCCCAGTCCACTGCTTCATCCCTCATTCCCTTTGTTCCGCGACCGACTTTTCCTCTCGCCACGTTCTCGCGCAGCGCCTCCGGTAGGACGTGCAAAATGGAATTTGCTGGCGTTAAGTCAGAGTGCTTACGGTGCTTTATTTCTTCGCACTCCCGCACTCCTACTTTCGCCGTCTTTCCTCCACGCGCGCGCACTGCACGAGGAACGCGACTTCTCTTCGTTAGCCGCTGATTATTCGGCTCGTTACCATTGGCATTCCACCGTTCTCTCTCTCTCTCTCTCTCTCTCTCTCTCTCTCTCTCTCTCTCTCTCTCTCTCTCTCCTTCTCTCTCCTCCTCCTCCGCTCTACGGAGTACCTTCTTTCTCGCCGAGATAAGCACGCGCGACTCGTAAAATTAGTAGTCGTCGTTTATGACTTCTTCGGCAGAGATGTCGCGCAAATCCAATTTACGCGAGCAGATGGACGTTACTATCTCGTGGCCTTTGCCGCCCGCGTCTCGCCGCGAGAGAAACCGACACGGCGGAAGGACGAGAAGTCGAGACGGAGCGCGCGCGCGCGCGCGCGAGAGAGAGAGAGAGAGAGAGAGAGAGAGAGAGAGAGAGAGAGAGAGAGAGGAAGAGAAGAGAAGCGTGTAATCCTCCGAGAGGCATGTCCCTTCCGCTCGAAAGCGGAATGCAATATACGATAAAAGGGGCGAAGGAGCGTAATTAGATAAAAAAAAAAAAAAAAAAGGGAGAAGAAAGCGGCGGATAAAGATTTCGGAAAGTAACACGTTTTCGTCGTCGAGGGTTTCCGATAATCCCACCGCGCGCGCGGTGAGATGAAATATGACGAGTCCTCTACAAAGAGGATCAGAAGACGACGAGGGGAGGCAGGGGAGGGGAAGGGTGGAGGCGGAGGGTCGGTAGGTGACGTCGGATCAATGCGGGAGCCGCTCTTCCCCATTGATAGCGTCGCGTGTACAGTCGATATCTGGTCGATAACGCGCAACTCGGTGGACCGTGGATGCGCTTATACGCTTATATGACCCAGGCGACGCGGAGAAATTGGCGGAGCCGGGAGGGCGACGGGGACGACGGTGGCTGCTGGAAAACCGTGTAGGTCGTTCGTGTCTACCTTCGATGAGGGGTAACGGCGGCGGGGTGCGGGAGGTAAGAAGAGTCTGCTGCTGCCGATAGAATAAAGTTGTCAGCCACGGGCCGAGACATCCCGTCCGAACCGCCTCGTAAATCTCTCGAAAGTTTCGCCGACGAGGGACGTTTTTTTTCGGCACTTCTCCGCCCCCGCTTGGCCGCGCGCACCCGCACGCAAACAACGTTACGCTCGCCGGCCGTTCCGAGGGTGTACGCACACTATGACTCTTACCCCCGGTTTGGGCTATCGCTGTTGTTGTCGGAGCGCGGGTGTATTTACGGTGCAAGGGAAGGAGGCGGAAGAGGAGGAGGTGGAGGTGGAAGTGACGGCGGCGGCGGCGGCGGCGGCGGCGGTTGTCTGCGGCGTTGAATTTTTAGGAGCAACCACGCCGCACTGGCGGCGGTTAGCGGAGCGACAAATTTTAACGCGGAATTTCTGCGCCGTGTTCCCCCGCCTCTCCCTCTCTTTTCTTTTCCTTTTTCGACGAGTAATCGCGCGTTACTTAATTTCGAAGTTCGACGAGGCGCGAATTTTCCCCTCTATAAATTTCTTCCAGCGTCTTCTCCGGCTAATAACATATTGTTTACATGATTTATTTGCGTCTCCTTCGAGCGTCGATCGAGCTAGTAACACACTCACGCGTTGCGTTCACTCGTCCCACTTAGCGCGTAATGCACTCTCCGAGGATGAGAATATGCCGACGCATTATGACGATGACGAATGCGGTATTAATTAATGTGAATAGCGCACCGCCTCGTGTAACGTGTGTCTTTGATATACCGAAAGCAATCCGGAATAATTCCTCTCTTGTATCCCCCCGCGCGTTCGGTGTGCGCTCGCACACTGCCGATCGCAATTACAAGGGACGGCCGCGATACAGCTTCATGATATCAATGTAAAGCCCGTATTACGATTTCAGTTAACCGCGTTGTTGCAGCCGGCCTAAATCGGGATTCCTGTTGCCGCATATAAGAGGTCGTCGCTTCTGCGAGCTAACGACCGCCGCCATCGCGGTCCACGATGTTTTGCTTGACTTCCTAAGGAGAGTCCGTAAATCACGACTAAACGGGCTACGATTCCCGGTCGTTATACCGAATTTTCGCATAATACACACACGGGATCGTGCCGCCAAATTTATACGAGTCATTACAAGCGCCAATGGTTTATGCACAGTTTCTGTGTCGCGTGCTAATTGAAGCAAAAAATTCCGCCCGCTCCCCCCCCCCCCGCCTGTATCGGCGGAGTAAAGGCCGTTAATCGCGCGATCAGCCTGGCCGAAAGCACACTCGCAATGCTTACCTCGCGCGAGATTAATCGACAGCGAGCGGCGCGCGCGAAGCGATCCCGAAAATAACCGTATCGCGCGCCGGTTATCTTAATTTCGCGGTTCTCGCGAAATAAGGGATAAACGCAGCGGCGTAGGAACGCATAGGCAGGCGGCGGGGGCTCTTGATACGCGTCGTTTTTTATTCATACACCTGGCCATTAGCGGAAGGTCGATATATCCGCGGCAATCTCTTCATCTAAATAAATAACGCTCGCGAAACACGAGAGAGACATCCGCACGCAATCTTGTCCATCTTTTTTCCCTTTTTACCCCGAGAAGCAGCAGAGAGGTGAGTTGCAAGTCCCGCGTCGGAAAAGTGTCTCGAAACACTAATGCGCCGCCAGCTTCCCGGCTAATGTAAGAACGACATAACTCCGGAGTTGCCTCTTACTTGCTTCTCGTGACGTCAGGAAATACGTTTCTTTGCCCGGATCTTGCTCAACGGTATTAGGAAGAATTATACCGTTCTTGTCCCCGAAGAACGTAGATTATTCTACTCTGAACGCAGAGTGAAAGCGAGCGAGCGCGAACGAGCGAGAGGAAGACAGAGAGAGAGAGAGAGAGAGAGAGAGAGAGAGAGAGAGAGAGAGAGAGAGGAAGAGAGAGAGAGAGAGAGAGAGAGAGAGAGAGAGAGAGAGAACACAGTCGGAAAGATTCATTTCATCCGAGCATGAAGTCTCGTTCTTCTTCTCGCTGTTAAATCTTCAGCTGAGTTACGCGAAACGTCCTTTGATACCCTAGCCGGGTAATTCGGCCGCTATGCGCCCGTTCCAAGTGAAATCCTAATCGCGAATGCGATCTCACGCGCGCGCGTTACGTACGGCGTAAGTACGGCGACCGTGTTCGACGAAACGCGCGCTCGCGCGCGCGCGAAAGCAGCGCACCGGGACATGTTCGCCGACGCCGGCGAACACGTTCGAGACACGTACCAAATGTCACCGCGGTAACGCCGCTGTTGAAGGTTCGCAACATTGTACGGGCGGCTCTTCCCTTCCACGCCGCGCTGCAACGCGCGCTCGGTCGAGTGGCGCGCCGCACCACGTGCGTCGTTAACGGCACTTCCTGCACGCGTCCTCGTTTACAACGCGTCCTTTCTTCGGCGTGAAACCGGCTACCGGCAGATTCAGGCCGTTTCGAAACCTGCTCGGCTGCGTGTATCCGCGTTAGATTTATTAATCGATGAAATACGTCGATCGCGCACCGCGTCTCCCCCGATCGAACGCCGAGGACGAAGTAGATACGAGCGCGGTATGGCCGGACATTGTCGGAGCCCGCTTGTCGTCGAAACACGTTTGCGTGTCCTCGCATGTCGCTCAGCTTGGGGGCTGTAACGATATAATTGAATAATCTCATGTCCTTGTTATTCTCTTCCGTTTCGCGCGTCTTCTTGGTTCGTCTGAGGTATTGGAACAAAGTAGGAGATACAGACGCGACGTGGTCAGACACGCAGAGTTGGGTCAGGCGAGTCCGATTTGAAGCAAGAGTATAATAATAGATATAATAATAGAGTAGTTGGTCTCTCTCTCTCTCTCTCTCTCTCTCTCTCTCTCTTTCTCCTTCTTTTTCTTCTTCGCTCTATCAAGCCTGGCGAGTCACGCACTCGTCATCGAAGCGCTTCTTCGCGAATACGATTGCGTAGAAAATCGTGGTCGCCTAGTCGACTGTGAGTAAGATTAATTACACGCGGCAGAGGGGCGTGTATATAAGCGAAATGCGACTGTTGCTGAGGGATGGCGCTGAGCGCGAAGAAACCTTAACATTTATTGCCGACGAATACAGCGCGGCGGGACGCGGGAAAAAACCAGCGGAATATTATTATACTGCATCATAGTCACTCGCAAGGCGCGGAGAAAAATGCTTTTGCATCTGCGGCTGACTAACGTTGGGATATAAGTAATGGTTGCGCGAATTTCCTGCGGGGCGATGTGTTACCGGTGTGTTTTCCACGGACCGGGCGATACGCCAGTTTCTTATTGCCGCGGAAGCCGCCGGCTTTTATTGCGAGTAAAAAGTGCATATCAAAAGGAGAAACCGCCGAGCGCGCGCGGAGTAGCACCGCTCGCTCGCTGTCTCGCTCGCGCGCGCCGCCACGCCGGTATAAACACGCCGCGGCTCATGTGAGACGTCAAAAACTCGCGCGCGCAATTGTTACCCTCCCTCATCCCCTCGTTGCCAACGCCGCCGCACCGCATCGTTCCGGCGGCGGCGGCGGCGGCGGCGAATTATTTGTCCGTCCATTCGAAACCACCCTTACGAGTCCTTCGCGAAGCGGTTTAACGATGATAATTATAAGAGGGAACTCTCAAGCGCACTCGCGGAAGGAAGGAGCGTCGTACGTGAACAATGAAATCAAATGGCACTATCGTGAGAGCATTTTCCACTGGTGAACTGGGAAAGGCGATAGCATCCTCGAGCTCTCGAGAATGAGAATCTTTCTCTCCCTCTCCCTCTCTCTCTCTCTCTCTCTCTCTCTCTCGCGAAAGCGCGGTACAATCCTTTTGAAATTCTCGATGCCATTAAAACATCCAATCTCGCTCGGAAATTTGTTTCCCCCTCGGTTGATCCTCGCTCTTTTCTCCTCCCCTCCGCCTCTCTGCAGCCTCATTCGCGCTTTATTATTTCATTATCGTATTACCCCCTTCCTCCCCCGCCCGCCTCCGCGTGGAGCGCCAAGTTACGTCTCGAGTTACGTCTTTGAAGCGACGTGGTCTAATCATATGGAAATACAGTAGTCGATATTCGCGTTAATATTCCCTGTCCTTTCAGCGAACGTCCGACGAAAGAGAGCGCGTTCCACATTTAATACCGCGGAAAGACTATTCAGCCGGCATACATTTCCATCGTTTAGTCGCCTCGCTTAACTAGCTTTCGAATAACAAGCACGCGCTCGCGCAACACGCGACGCGTAATCAAAACCGATGAAACAGAAACGCGCGCGCGAGAGGGAGAGAGAAGGTAGTGGGAGAGAGAGAAAGCCGTGTTAAATCGCGGTAATAAATATCAAACATCGTGCGCGGCAGTAAACGTCGGGATCGATGTGAGTGAGCGATCTGATGGGAAGAACGGGGACCAAGTATATCACGTCGCTTCGCAACGCGAGCGAGAAATCGATACGCCTCGTTGCAAAGCGCGAATGTATCGCCGGTCTCTTCCGCGTCCGGTAATGTCTCTGTTGCCGATGCGATCGTCAGTCGAGACACCGGCGCGGCGCCGATCGCGCGACAGAAAGAGAGAAAGAGAGAGAGAGAGAGAGAGAGAGAGAGAGAGAGAGAGAGAGAGAGAAATACAGCACGATCGGGATGGCGGAGCGAGCGAGGCTAACGCGGGACAACGTTGCGCGCAGCATTCTGTCGCGGGGTAAAGTCCGCTCCATTATCATCCCCTAAATCACACCGGTAACGTTTTTGGGACGGTCGTAACTCCGGACTCTGATGTTTTTGGCCTCATTAGTAGCCGTCTCTTGGCTTGATGCGCTACATGGAGGAGGGTCCCGTTAGGCCAAGAGGGAAGCTGAAGGACCTCGCCGGCGAGAGGGTGGTCGGGTTGGCGGCGAGGAGGACGAGGGAGGCGGTGAGAGAGAAGGAGTGGAAGGAGCTAACAGTGGCTGCGATTAATATTCCCCGGTTCTACCGGCGGCGGCGGAAGCGAGAGCGAGAGCGAGAGGCAGGCAGCCAGAGGGAGAGAGAACGCCCGTGTCTCGTGTCTCTCCTCGTGCCTGTGTGCCAGGCTTTCCTCCCGTGTGTTTGCGCTTTGAGTCACAATCACCGACAACGTCGACGCCCGCGTCATCGCTACATATCTTTTGAGCCCCGTGTTATGTGTAATATCACGCTGAATCGGAAGCACTTTGCGGCGTGACAGCGATTAATTAACGTACACGTAGCTGTCGTTTCCCGCTTCCCCCGCCCACCCACGACGATTAGGTGAGCTCTGACGCACTCTAAGGATGATTACGCGACGGTATATCGAGCGCGACGGGATCGATTAACGATATAGCCCGTTCTCGATCGGGACGACGCAGCGCTCTCGGAAGCTACGTCGTTGGACCGGGCAGTTTCCAATTCCGACCAAAACGTCCTTTTCGCGTTTTCTCTCTTTTTTACTCCCCCCCTCCCCCCCTCCCACCGCCCTCCGCTCCCCGCCCGCCGTGAGCGAATTTCATCATTTAGCGTCTGCAAGGATGTTTCGCTCTCGCACGAGGCTGCGCGGTGTATCAAGCACGGAACATTGAGCCGAAAGCGCGATCGTTCGAACGTTAATATACTCTGCCGCTATAGATATTTATTCAGCGACCGCCAATCATAGCCGCCCGTAATAATTGATTCGCCGATATTAACTGCATTACTCGCGGTTAATTCGAGATAGCGGAGCTTCAAATACAATACACGCGTATTATATATTCATGCAAATATTACCGCGTTGTTAGTCGGCCGACCGGGTGAAAACATTTGCTGCCGCGCGCGACGGACAGGTGGACGAACGGCGGGCGGAGGCGGATCGAGGAGGTTGCGCGAGGTTAAAAAGTGACAAGGATGAGCGTCTGGCGCGGCGCGCCAGTGGTCCGGTGGCTTGTTACTCTCATTACGATTCAATGAATCGTCGCGGAATGTGGGGAGGGGGATCTATTTGCGAGATTATTTTATCCCCGGCCAAGCCATTGTAGCGCTACGGAGCTAGCCTCGGCGGCCGGGGGGAGGAGGCAGGGGCAAAATTACGGAGAGTTAAGTGTCATTCGCGTGTACCGCTTTCCGCTTTCCACCCATGAGATAATTAAGGATCGCAGTTAATTCCGCAAGTCCAGCAGCCGACGCGAACGCGCGCGCAGGTGTGCCACTGTGACGCTCCATACCTGTACATACAGGTGTGTGTGTGTGTGTGTGTGTGTGTGTATATGTGTGTACCCAGTACGTGAACCCAGTCGCTCAGCCTCCGCTCACCTATGCCGGAGAAGCGGGGAAACATTATGAAAATGACACCGGTGCGCGGCGCCTTAATTTTTGCGTCTTGGAAAATAAACGGGCTGAATCCGGAGTCCGTACGTGCGCGCTTGATTTAACGGCACGTGTAAGCTCTCGGCCTTACAAATCCTCTCTGCGCGAATTACGACTGCGATAATGGATACATGATATCTCTCTCCCTTGAAGATGCGTACTTTCATCGCGAGATTATTACACGTTACACGTGCGCGCGCGCGCGCGGCAGCGGTTGCGCTGCTCTCTCGTGATAAAAGTGTTCGGCCGCGCCGCTCGGACCACGGACGTTGCTTTTTACGGTTACAACCGCGCGCCGTGAAGCAGCGCAAAATCACTGATTACGAGGGGCATTACGGCTGCTCCCTTGATTCGGGGGCAAATACCGGTAACTAAGGCGACGTAACATTTATTACCTTCCGCGGCTGTCGCCCGGCGGAACGGCGCGTTACGTAAAGCGCGTACGTTCGCCGCGATGTACGTGCAATGAATATGCAGCAAAATCTCGGGGGACCGTTGAGATCGTAGGCTGCATTGTAAGAAAATGAAGCACGTTAGCGCGGAATATAAAGTTCGCCGCGTCTCTCTCTCTCTCTCTCTCTCTCTCTCTCTCTCTCTCTCTCTCTCTCTCTCTCTCTCTCTCTCATCGATGGTGGGAGGCGACGGAGGGAGGCAGCGATGCGAATTGCCTGTTATAAACTAGCGAGCATACTAATTAACCGCTTTCAACCTTTCGGGAACGCTACAATTCCGGCTAATTAATAGCCGCGCCCTCCGCGCGATATCCAGCGGCGCGCGGCGCGTACAGACACCTCCTCCGCCGCGCCTCCTCCGCGAGAACGTTTAAGAAAGCATAATCCGAACGCCGGTCCGCTCCGGCAATTTACTGGAGCACTCGCGTTTAACAAGGCAACGCGGCGAGGAAGAAGCCTACGGAACCTCTAAATTACCGAGGATACTCGCGAGACGGAAGAATACGGAGGCGAGAGAGGAAGCGAAGCAAGGAAATGAGAGAGAGAGAGAGAGAGAGAGAGAGAGAGAGAGAGAGAGAGAGAGGAAGAAAAGCGAGGGGGATCCTCTCGCTGCAGCGGTGAGTATTATGCAGAGCGCGGCGAACTGGAGCGCATGAGAAATTAGTGTCTCGTTGCCGTAAGACCAACGGCGTCGCCTGTGTAGTATGGCCGACAAGGTAAAGCGGCGGCTTTTATTTACAATCTCTGGAAGTAGGTAAAAGCAGGTGGAATGGCGGAAGGGAGAGGCTGAAGGATGATTTTGTCGGTGAACAAGAGGCATGTATAAAAGGAAAGCCGCGAGGAAAGAGGCTGTCCGCGAGCGAGCGTGCGTTTAATCGCGAATTCAGCCGGCCGCGACGACGCGGTCGGTCGGCGCATGCGAAACCAACCGCGAAATCACGCCTGGGCGACAATCAAAATCCGCATACGCTTGTCACAGATCAACGTGCAGACAAAAGAGTAGGCGTGCAATTTACGGCGCGCTGTCAACAACCGTCCGTGCGCGAGCGCGCGTTTTTCAAAATACGATGCGCCGCGCCGGCCCCGCCCGGCGCGGCGGGGGATAACATCGAGAAAACATTGAATCGCGGAATAATTGCTGCTGAACGCATAAGCGAGGAGAAGCACGAGAGAGGAGAAGGGAGAGTACAACGTGTACGGCGGTAAGAGGCAACCACGACAAGGACGTGAAAGTACGTGAAAGGCTGGCGGAAAACGAGACGAAAGGAGCGTGACATCTTCCTCCGTCGTAGCGTAAAACTCAGAACGCCAAAGGAAAGCCCGCCGCGAGAAGAGATGTGCGCGCGGAGGTTTCGCTTTTACGAGAGTGGCTGAGCGTTCTCTCTCTCTCTCTCTCTCTCTCTCTCTCTCTCTCTCTCTCTCTCTCTCTCTCGGGTCAAAGGGAAAAGGGGTCGGCGAATGAGAGCAAATGGGTGACGAGTGATAGCTGGAGGTCGAATATCCGCAACGAATAATCTATATGACCACATCAAAGCCGTAAGTTTCATAGTCGATGCAGAACGAAGAGAGGAGGCAGGAGAAGAAGAAAAAGAAGAAGAAGAAGAAGAAGGGGGAGGAGGAGGAGGAGGAGGAGAAGGAGGAGAAGGGAAAGCACAAGCGAAAACTGCGTAAAGCACAGCGCGGGTCGAAGAAAGGGCTGGAAACGGAGGGCAGGAAGGAAGCGAGGGACGCGATCGCGGTGGTGAAACGCCGTGAAACTCGGGGGAAGGTGTGCGGTACAGCGGGATGGGATTGGATAGCGCGCGATTACGATACGTAACCCACATTCCCAGCTGTCTGGTTGTGCGCCGTACGGTTGTTGCACCCGGTAGAGTCGATAGCCAATTACCGCGGGACGTATACACCGACGCGGATACACGTACACGTGGCCGCGTGCGCGCGTTAACTCGACGCGCGCGATACGTCCGAGATCGAATATAAGCAAGAAGGTGCGTTCTCGCGAGCGCGTTCGTTTGCATAGAATTTGTGTACCGACGGCTTTACGAGGTTGTCGACGTCGTGTAAGTGCCATCCCCATTTTCATCTCCTCCTTCGTATTTCCTCGTCGTCGTCGTCGTCGTCGTCGTCGTCGTCGTCGTTGTGCGCGGGGTGGCCAAGTGTGCGGGCCGCTGCTCTCCGTGCCTGCGCAGCCACTGTGAGAGGCGCGCCTGACGTTGCTGCAACTACCTCGAGAACAATCGGGAATGCCGTTCGACGGGTATCAATCGATGCCTGTACGTAAGTCCAAGTCGATGGCAAGGCGAGACGCGTTTCATGACGAGCGAGCGAACGTCGCTCTCTCGCGTCGCGAAATATAATATTCGCGGCGCGAGAGCGATACTTGAGAGGAACCGCGCCTTTCACCAGCAAGCGTTCGCTTCGAAGTGTCCCTCACCGATTTCGAGGGGGCTTTGAATGTATCGCGGAGGCGCTATACAAATAAGGGACGCGTGCTTTTATGTACGTATGCTCCCTCGCGCATTCAGCGATTGTATTTTTTTATGTTATACGGGATTGTATCGCGTTGTATTACGTTGTATTAGATCGCGTAGCATTATATTAAATTGTATCAAGGTGTTCCTGATACAAAAGTTCGAAAACTGAGAAAATGAGAAATTTCAAGTTTCCCGCCAAAAGTTCGGGATACCTCTTCAGTCATTACGTGCTTCCGATACAAAAGTCCAAAAACTGAGAAAATGAAAAATTTCAAGATTCCCGCCAGAAGTCCGGGATACCGTTTCGGTCATTATGTGTTCCCGGTACTAAAATTTAAAATTTCCAGAAAGGCGAAATTTCAGAGAATTTGCTGATTTATAACAGGAGAATATAATAATCGAGGGAGTGGCACGATTTGACTCCTATTAAATTAAGGATATTGGAGAGGAATAATAATAAATGGATACATTTTTATGTTTAAATAATTAAAAGATAAAGATATGTTTATTAATATATATATCACAAAATATATACAATAAATTAAAATATTATGCAATATATACAATATATAAAATATAAAAATTATAATATATATAAAACATGTACAATATATAAATATTTTATGAAATATGTACAACATAAAATATAATAATATTACATTACATCGCAATCTGTATACGATAGATACATAATATATATTACGATATATTACGTTGTACCATATAACACAATTTTTAATCACAATGTGTACAGTAATATATAACTCAATAAACACAAAATGTTATGGGAAAAAAGAAACATTTATATAATTATATAATTATATATAATTCAACAAATGCAATATGTCTACAGGAAATAGAGTGTTATATAATAAATTCACATTTATATAACACTTTGCATTTATTGAGTTACACATTACAACAATAATAAGAATAATAAGGCAACGATAATGATATTGATGATGACAATGGATAATGAGATGAAATAATAAAAATAAAATTAACAAGGTACGACGTATTGATGACGTAAATTACGGATGGAGGAATTTATGTCAAGACCCACATACTTCCGAAAAGAAGTACTTTCGTTTCTGACGAGCTTTCGACACGCACAATGGCTGGAAGAAAAATAGGAAGAAAATTATTCAATTAATTATAGATCAATTTGGTGAAAAATATTCAAACTTTTATCTGTACTCGAATTCTGGAATTTTGCATGTAACTAATATATGCAATAAACGACAAGAGGGAACATGTTGAAACATATAAAATTATTTGACACGTCTCTACAAATGTGCACGGTTATAAAGAGATGTATGGAATTACATTTGACGGATTGTTCGAAACCTCGTATGTACGTATTAGGAAGTACTTGTGCGAAAACAATACCTTTTGTTTTTGGCTTCGCCAACATATCGAAGATACGGGAAGAAAATCGATGAGGGCCGCTTAAATGTATTCGCTTCGAGAAAATATGCTGCCAATCGTATGCGTATGCATACGATGGAAATGCAAGAATTATCGGTGCGACGCATCGGCCGTTCGCGCGGCCATTCGCGCCAACAGTCCAGAGGACATAAAAGGGTGTAATTCCTACAGTCTTACTTTCGCCGCGCGCACTTCCGATGTAATTGGCGCACGCTAACGCTAACGCCGGGCATACCCCCAACGACTTAATGCGCTACTTTCGCCTCGCCAACCCAGTAATCTAATTCTGAAATGGCGTCTTAAGACGCGAATTAACGGTTCGGCGTAATAAAGCATGCGACGCAATTTCAAAGCGAATCGCTTTAACCTCAAAAGTAATTACTGTGATTACGAGTAATTAAAGTCTCAACGGCGCGATAAAGACGCCATCGTACGAGAATCTTGCTAACGCTGTTACACTCGCGGCAGACAACGCTCGCTAATAACGCGCGTTTCAGATTCTTTCACGCGAGAAATGCGGTTCTACACGTGCGCGACTCTATCGGCCGGAACATCGACGACTAATTAAGTCTTGTGACCTCCCGCCCCCGAACGACCAGCGAGCACTACAGCCGTTCAGTTTGTGCGCGATGCGAGTTTTTCCGCGCGCGAAACGTGCAGCGTCAATTTCAATTAGCTGGACAATTCCCCTGTTAATAATTGCCCCCTGAGCGATATCGAAAAAGGCGTGAAATTGTTATTAGGCGTTTACGCAGAACGGACGATCAAGTGCATCGCGTCTCGAGTTATTCGATCGAGTGTTTAGCGACGGTTCTCGATGGTCGCTCGAAGAATCGCGGTACCGCGATTGTGAACGGTACTTAAGCCGACGCGCGCTATCGACACGCTTGGGAATTGGAGCTGCTAGGGCAGCTGCTGCTAAAGTATGCATGAGCAGAGACTGTTTTGTATCAGTAGCTTCGTCCTACGCGCGCGTGCGCGCGTTGAAATTTGAGGCTGAACATTAAGCAATCGTCTCGTTTAACAGGACGACGTGCTTCGCGACGTGTTTGTCGCAAAAAGCGACAAGGCGCAGCCTTGTGATTTCAAGATTACCCGAGGAGACGAGCTACTACGGATCTCGGGCTGCAAAACGCCTTTCGAACGATCAATTTTTCCCGGAGTTACAGTTCATTAAATTTCGCCTGTTTTCCCAGGCGATTCGTAAGTCGCGTCAGCGGAAGAGAAAATTAGCCGGGGGAAAGCCGTTAGGCAAGGGCAAGCTATACAACGGCGCGGCGGTGTGTAAGGACGCGCGCGCGTTGATGCGCGGGCGGGCGGGGAGGGGGGGGAGGTTGATAAACAGTTTGTTGTTAATTTTTCTAACAGCATTTGTTTGTGTTCAAACACAGCGCTTCCGCCGGAGGCGACGAAATAAAATTATACGCCGCGCGCGCGCGCGTGCGAAAATGCGCGGAGGAGAGCCGCCGCCTGCCGCTGATAATCGCGGCTCTTTATTCCGCGCGGCATCCCCGATGATTTTCTCCTCGGCTTAATCGCCCGAGCGATGATTAAATGCAGCCGTAGTCTGCCGCGCCAAGATAATACACGCGTGAGCTTCAAGCGCAAATCCCGCTATCTTGACTTTTCCGAAGTTCACTCGGCGCGGCAGCGACGGGGCTGCGACGGCGAGGACGAGGACGAGGACGAGGACGAATCTGGCGGCGGAATAAAACAGGGAGCGGTCGAATCGCGCACGAAATTGTCGTTTCCCTCGAAGCGGGTTGTAACTTACACCGAGGAAATCTATATTGTGGAAGGAGAGCTATTTCGGTGAAACTTTACTCGACTTATCGTCGGAAGGAAACGAGGAAAATCGGTTAACGTCGGATGGGAGGGAGAGAGACAGAGAGAGATCTCTCAACGAGATCTTTCTTCACGGGCTTCGGGAACTTCTTCTAACTGCTAAAACATCGCGGCGCGAATGATTCTCCGACGATCTGCGATAACGCGAGAGGAACAAAGATCGCTTTTTCTCGCGCTCGGCAAAAGGATAAAAAGCCTGCGAGACTGCGAGATAAAATCACTTCTCGCCCTTACTAAGAAGGGGGAGGAAGGAAGCCGGAAGCACGATGCGGAAGCGCGCTCTATCTTCGGAAATGATATCGGATTAACGCCGTTCGCGATAATAAAAAGATTTGTCTTCTCCGACAATGCAGAAGCTGATGTTTCACGTCGCTTGATTTCAAAGCCGCGTGAGCGCGCGAGCGTGTACGTCGGTTTTTCGCGCGCGCGCGCGCGAGCGATCGTTACTTCGATACTAAATGTAATTATCATAAAACGGACTTGTCGTCGAATCAATTTCAGCAATAACGATCGTGCGCGCGCGGTGTGTAATAAAAGTCGCGCTTCAATGAGCTGTCAGAGCGAGCGCGTGTGCGTTACAGACCGTAATGATATTCCGCACATTGAATTTTATGGCTGCGTGCTCTCGCGCGCGCGCGCGCGGTATACATTATATGGAAACTGCCGACCGGCACGTCGGGCTTGCTTCGCCGTTCCTTCGTCATTGTACCTCGAGCTGTAACATGAGCATCGTCCTTTAAAACGGGCAATAATTTATTTGACCGCGTTAGCCGGTGTGTTTTTGAGTACGAAAGAAACAACACGTGCATTTCACGCAGCTGTTCTCTAAGGAAAAAAAGAAAAAAAATAGAGAGAGAGAGAGAGAGAGAGAGAGAGAGAGAGAAGAGAGGAAAGTACAAACGGGAAGAAACAAACACGCGCGTGCTTCGTCGGACGTCGCTTTGACGAATTTGATTGCACCGGTCGTTTCATCAGGATATTTCGACGGCGAAGAATGATGAGCGGGAAACAAATACAGCCCGAAATAGCTCCGGTGGAGCGCGTCGCCCAGCCGGAGCTCTATCAATCGCGCGAGCGGCGACGCGGGGAGGTCTTGGGCACTCCAACACGGCCAGCAGTTTCCCCGAGTCATTCCCAAAGTCAGACTTGATTTGTACGGGGCAAGCCGAAACTATCGCGCGAAACTACCTAGTCCTCGCTGCCGTCCCGGCTTTCGACTTTCGATGCGATCGAATCCCACGTCCGGTCGCGACCATCAACACGACGACGGCAACGGCAACGGCGTGTTCTCCGCGGGTGTTAAAATCCTCTCTCCCAACTCCATCTCCGCGATCCTTTCGTCCGACACCGCTGGCCTCTCTCCTCCTAGCCCTCCCTTGCCGCTGTCGCCGCCGTAACTCCCTAACAAGGAACCGGCCTTTAATGTACGAGTCGTGTTCGAACCGAAACCTGTTTGGGATAGTTACGAGACGTACGTGGAACTTTGTGTCTGATACCTATCGTTCCGCTGGCAGTCTGCACGTAACGCGAGCGCGGACCGAACGAACGAACGAACAAACGAACGAACGAGAGGCACACTGACCTCGGCGATGCACCTTAGGGGCCGTCGCCGTCGCCGTCGCCGTGAGGGATGTGTCCTCTAACCCGGCGCAGCCGCCGTGACCGACGACCTGCGAAGATAATTGCGTTTCGTTGCCCTGAAGGCGGCGGAACGACCGCATTCGATAAAAGTTTTTCGGCCACCTCTGCGCGCGCGCTGCTCCCTCGGCCCGCACACAGCGACCGTGTGGTTCGGCGTATGTCCGCCCGCTCTCCTGTCTGTTTCTGCTGCTCGCTTCGCTGCAACGCGCGTCGCAAACGGGAACGAAAATGGCAGCGTGCAACTCCGTGAAAACTCCGAATGTGGTTTCCTGCTGCTGCTGCTGCTGCTGCTGCTAGTATTGCTGCTGCTGCTGCGCATTGCGACGCACCATGCGCGACCAAAGCCCTCTGGCTGATGCCGGCTAAATAATGCGCGCCTAGTCGCGTTAAGAGCCTCCGCGCCCAATTAACGCGTCAACTTTATTGCCGGGACTATTTTGCGTCCTTTCACGAACCACGGTGAAAATTATTTCACTTGGCGGTTTATTCCAACAGAAAGGTTATTTCGGGCCGCGCGGGAAGCTCGGGTATTAAAAAGTGGAAAATGCTCCGTTACATAGACGCGCACCATGTATATAGTACGTGCGTATTTTCCCCCTCGATATTTTCACCGAGATGAAACTCGACGCTAAATTCGTTCTTAACAAAACGAAATGTGAAGAATCCATTTTCTTCTGGCCGGGCTTTTTTGCGCTTGTTAGCGCGGCTGCTCTCCGCAGCGCGGAAAATGGACGGTCGGCTGCCGTGAAATCGACATTTCGCGAATCACTCGTTCGAGTGGGAATAACGCATGCGTACTCCGGAGGAGTATAGTTGCCGCCGTGGCTTTATTGTCCCTTCATCGTTCAATCTTTGATAGGAATATTCCCGAGGAAACTTTGGTCCCCGCACATTTGACCGGATGCTGTGTATGCAGAGGTGAAGGAAGTCGAAGAGAAGGGCACTGAGCGAGATGGCGAGATGGCGAGAGAGAGAGAGAGAGAGAGAGAGAGAGGGAGGGAGAGAGGGAGAGAGGGAGAAGCCAACGCCAGAGCGTTATTAACGGACGAACTTTATCGGTTAGTCTCGCACTTTCGGAGTAAACATCGACGCGATGATATTGCTCGATGATAAACAGCTGGCAGTTGGATGCTCTCAGGGCGCGCGAGTGGATATTGCCAATGTTCCGCAACTTCCTGGCTCACCCGCGGCGTCATCTTTTTATTCGGGATACGAACGATTGAGGGGGATAAGTTGGCGCGTATCGAGAACGAAATTTCACCATCGGCCGCCGTCGCCGCCGTTGCCGCCGATGAATAAAATACATATCGATTGGCGCGCCAGATCGTCACGATCGAACCGCCGCGCGGCAAACTCGGCGGCAGCCTCGACGCGGCAGGCTCTAGCCGCATTTACCGTTTTAGCGATACGAAGACGCGATAAACGCGTCACCTTAACGCGCTTCGACCGAACTTGTAATCACGGATGCACTTGACAGGGTCATACGTCAATGTCTCCTCTCACCCATACTTAATAATTATTCATGAAGAAGGTAGTCTAGCCTTCGGTGATTCCCGCGCCCGGCGGTAAAGAGCAAAGGTAGCTCTCTCTCTCTCTCTCTCTCTCTCTCTCTCTCTCTCTCTCTCTCTCTCTCTCTCTCTCTCTGTCTCCCTCCGAGCAATTACCCGCGCGCTCGTGCGGATGTTCTCGATCAACCGCGCTCCGTAAGCTGTTTCCATATTTTCGCGATAATTGCCCCGTCCGTTCCGGAAAGACGGAGCGATTTTGTTTGCGAGACGCGTTTCAGCGCCCACGTTCGCACGACGCGATTCTCCGTCGAAGCGCAGCCGGCAGCTCGAGCTTGCCAAGTCGCGTGTCGGGAAACGAGGGACGACGTATTACGGATTGCGGTGGCGAGCGGTCAATTAAGCAAAGTCTCCGTGTCGATCGAGTTCCCAGCGTCATCGACGAGACCGTCCACGAACCAAGTTACGTAACAGCAAGTCGCTCTGCTTGACATACCGGAACATTAAGATTCCAAGGTCTTCGTCCGAGACGTGGAATTACTGACCTTCGAGTTGTGAGAATTCTTGCTCTACCGCGTACCGGACGATTATATCGCCGTCTGGCTGTTACGGTTACTCTACACTTATTGAAGATGTGACGTCGTGTTCACCGCCAAATCTCCCGCGTACCGCGGAGAAATTACTCTGCTACGCGAGTTATTGGCGTTTCCTAGTTTCACTCCGACGGTTTTGCCGCCCTTCTTCCTCTTTCTCCTCCCGTCCTCTCATATCGCTCGCTCTCTCTCTCTCTCTCTCTCTCTCTCTCTCTCTCTCCTCTCTCTCTCTCTCTCTCTCTCTCTCTCTCCCTCCCCCTGCCTTTTCTTCCTTTTGCCACTTACGTAACCTACCTGCCTGCCTGCCTGCCTACCGAGCTGCCTGCCTACCGACCTGCCTGCCTACCGACCTGCCTGCCTGCTTCGCTACACGAAATGCTTCTCGCGCGTCGTCCGGAGTAATGGAAGCTCAGACTGCTCGCGCAAAATGAGAAGCTAGGGCATTCCTTATTTACCCGCTGGAATTAAAACACGACGCGGACGCGTGTATACACACGGCGCATGGCCGTGGGTTATGGTAGTTACGCGCGGAATCTATAGGCCGAAGCGCGCCGTTCTTTTACGTTATTTTAAAATGATGCC
This sequence comes from Harpegnathos saltator, assembly GCF_003227715.2. Taxonomy (NCBI): domain Eukaryota; kingdom Metazoa; phylum Arthropoda; class Insecta; order Hymenoptera; family Formicidae; genus Harpegnathos; species Harpegnathos saltator. Next base: position 547,706 of record NW_020230554.1, on the reverse strand, counting down.
TCGCGGATACCGCGCGTTTGTTTAAGCTCATCGATCGTCATCGGGGCCGTCGAGTGCACGATATGTATATCGAACGTGCGCTGCATCTACGAAATGAAAAATTTACGCACACACACACACACACGCGCGCGCGCGCGCGCGCTGCGTATGACTTTCGCGTTATGATACAAGCAGCGTAAATATTTCAGAGACGCACCGATCACTTTCCGCTGCGAACGTTCATTAAACACGCTTTAACAAAGCAGCCTCCGCAGTATTTTATTTTCCGCTTCGGCACACGTCCAACGCAAAATCCGTCCCGCGGGAGACTCCCGCGGACGTATCTCGCGGAAAATGCGAAACGCCGCGCAGCAGAGACAATCAATGTCCTTTGACCGCAAGTCGGAACATATCTAAATGTGACGTTATTTGACATCCCGTATACCCGTGTTATTGGACGGGAGCGCATACGGGTGCTCCATCGAGTTGGCGCTGTTTATTCGACGTTGGGACACGGAGCGAGAGAGAGCGAGAAGGAGGAAGCTAGAGATAAGGATAGACAGAGAGAGAGAGAGAGAGAGAGAGAGAGAGAGAGGGCGGGAGAGGGAGAGAAAGAGAGAAACTCCGTACGTCGAACCGCCGCTGTTGAATTAAACTCCGGGCATTCCCGACTGAAAATGTCTCAGGGTCGGCAATGCTTTCCGCAACAACGACGCAGTCGTCCCACATGCAGCTCGTCGTACCTTCGTAAATACACGTACGGCAAAGGGCTTCACAAAAGCGTCGTATCCGGCATGCGCGCATTCTGTCGCATTTCTCGAAAATGGGTCGGTCGGTCCCCAGCGCGGGTGCGGCCGCGGCCGCGGCCGCGGCCGCGAGTGCGCGTATATGTACGCTCGTCGCGGCGCGTTTGCCCCGATGAACGCCGACGACAAACATTGCGGACAGAAATTCTACGTATTCGGCTATCACGGGTACGCTGCAACGACGACGATTCTGGCTTTCGCGGTATCGAAATTGTATCCCGAGAAAGTTCCACGGTGTTTCGCCGCAATTCCGCGCACCGGGACACGACGGGAAGACAGGACGACGACGACGACGACGACGACGACGACGACGACGACGACGACGACGACGAGCGCGGTTTACATCCCATTTTTCGGGCGCTCGCGTGCGCTCGTCCGTCGCGACGTGGCCTACAGCCAGATGTCACGAGAGAGAAAGAGAGAGAGAGAGAGAGAGAGAGAGAGAGAGAGAGGGATATTTCCCTGGTGAAAATTTCATCATTGCGCACAAACGTCAATGTCTTTTTCACGTGCCATTTTCACGCCCGATTTTTGGATTATTGGCAATCTCTTTTTTATTTTAATAGCCTTTTTTATTTTAATAGCATGCGCGTTTGTTCGTATCCGCTTCTAACATGGAAAAAGCCGGAAATGAAACTGATCGAGCTTCGCCAAGCGCGCGCTCGAATTAATTTCAAAAATTGCCGGAATGCACTCGCGAATCGATCGTATTATCGGATCATATCGCATTCATCAGCGGAAGTCCGATGCAGAAAGCAACGAGGCCGGAGAGGGAGCTACGCCAGTCCGCAACAGAGCGGCCGATGTAACAACGGATACATCGGCGCTCGCGCGCTCGCGCGCGCGCGCGCGCGCGCGACCGAATCCATTTTAGTTAAAACTCTTTCGTCCTGTCGTTTCCATTCTGTCTATTCAGCCCCGCGAGCGTTCCGAACCGCGTAATTTGCTTTGAGTCCTCCCCTCCCTCTGTCGTAATCGTCTATGGCTCCGTCAAAGGGAAGCTTGAGTGGGCTTTTAAGGAGTTTGGCTAACGAGAGTTCTCGAAAGTAAGCAAGCTTTTCTTCGGGCACATCGGAAAATTTACATTCAGATTGATCCCGTCAAAGAAGTCATCTCCTCGCCAATTCAGTCCGAAGAAATTCGGCCAGGCGTTAAACCGGGATGAAATTTCATCGGACGGATGGGGCGAGCGAGCGCGAGAACGAGAGGGGGGAGTGGAGAGCAAGAGAGGGAGGGAAAACGAGTGAGTTCGAACGAGAATCCTCGCATTTTTCGTTTTATCTTCTCGCGCGTTTAACCGCGGATAATCGTTGCGTTCTCAAAATCGCGCGTTCGCTCGTGTGTTCCTTCCCTTTTCCCTTTGACCGGCGAATTTTCGCGAGGTGTTTATCCGCACGAAAATTCTCCCCGCGCGGCGAATCCGCGCCGGATGAATTTTCGCTCGCGATCGCTCGACACGCGATGATTCGACACTGCGCCGGCGACACGAGAAACTGACGGCAAAAAAGCAGGTATAACCGACAAACAATTAATCAATTAGCAAGAGCGTATTGGAAATTCATTGTATCCGCCTTTATTATATCGCAGAACAACGCAAACACTTTGATCCTCGAGTTTTCCATCCGCTGCGCATAATATCGCGTCGCAATTTTTGCTTTGCCGCGCACGCGCACTCGCGTACGCGATTCGTCCGTCGGAAATTTTACGACGACAATTATAACCGTTCGTTCGAGCGAACGCGATATCGGCTCGCGTTTAGCGCGACGCGCTTTGACATTAGCCGTTATAACCCCGCTGGCGTATTCGATACACCGTCGATCGACGATCGAACGATGCGCGATAACGGGCACGCCATAATTTTCAACGTTCATCCGTGCGTTACGACGCGGATAACCGCTATTGCTCATCGCGAGCTATTATCATATATATCCGACAAATTTCATAAAATTAATAAAGCCATACGTCGTACGGCGGGGCCAGCGGTGCGAGAGGGCGAGAGGGAGGGAGGGAGGGAGGGAGGGTTGCGTTTGCATCACGTCGACTGAAATAATCGCGAGATGATATGCGCCAACTACCGACCATTTCAGAGAGCGGAGGTTGGGAAGGGGACAGAGGAGGAGGAGGGAGCTCTCGCGATGCTTGTTTAGATCGTAACGGGCGCGCGCATCGCAAAAAGCGGAATCCGTCCGACTTTCTTCCGCGGATTATAGGAAAGGTATTACCGCGAAGGGACTGCGGGAAATATCGGAGCCGCGACGCGCTGGTTAGTCCATGGAATTTCTGCGGATTAAAACGAGCCCCGTAAGGAAGAAAGGAGCAGCACGCCGGCATTATATCGGGAATATTTCGCCGTGACTTCATCCAACCGTATCGGTTCCCTCGCCCTATCCTTTCCCTCCGCCCTCCTCACTCGCCCTGCCCCTTCTGCCGTATTGTTGTACCTCCACAAGAGAGAGAGAGAGAAAGAGAGAGAGAGAGAGAGAGAGAGAAAGAGAGAGTTTCCCGATACTTGGCGTTATATTAAATTATTATACTTTATACGCGAGCGCGCGAGCGAGCGAGTTAGCGAGCGGACGAACGAATGGACGAACGGCGATGGCGTACCGCGATGACTGTGTGTGTGTGTGTGTGTGTGTGTGTAATACTCTCAGCCGTCCGCGCGGCGTTACGCATGGCCCCGTGGAAAGCTGCTTTCGGAAATTGGGTGATAAATTGGGAAATCGATATGCGCCAGCGAGTTGTTAAGCGTGATGCTTTACGCGCCGCGTCGCGCCACGCCGCGCTGTTAACGAGACTGATTATACAATCGGACCTGGTTATTAATTACTGTAGAATCGCGGGAGCCACGTACCACCGAGGCGTTTATTGTTTCGAGCATTCCCGAGCAGACGCCAGCCTGACGTTGGCGGCCGCGTTGTAACGTCGACGGGGTCGTCCCTCATCCTGCCTCCCTTCCCGCTCTCTCTCTCTCTCTCTCTCTCTCTCTCTCTCTCTCTCTCTCTCTGTCTCTCTCTGTCTCTGTTTCTCTCTGCAGGTGCAACGACCACGTAACACTGGTCGTTGCAAGCGAAGAAAAATGTTTGTTCGGAAAGTGGTTACGACGTCATAATCACCTGGGACCTGGGACGGGGGGGGTGAGAGCCAGAGGAGGGGGCGGCGAGCTGGCTTAGCTGTTGGCCGAGTTAGTACGTTAATTCGAGCCGATTATCGCCCCCGTGTCTGGACAATAATTAAACAGGCTCGGGTCTCCCTCTCTCCCTCTTTCCCCCTGCCTCTCTCTCTCTCTCTCTCTCTCTCTCTCTCTCTGTGAAGTGCTGCGGTTTTGCTCGCATGCTAACCTAAATTCATGGGATATATTTACGCCCGCATACTCACGTGCACGTCGGTGGTGTGCACTGCCCCCCCCCTCACCACCATCCCCCTGAGATTCGCCCGGGCTCGTCGTCGACGCTATCAGCATTGCCGACCACCACTGCCGCCATCGGTTTCGCCGATTCCAACGGCTCGACCCGCGTGCGCCGCGTCCCTTCCCTTCCTCAAGCGTAGCACGCGGCAAAAAGCGCGGGCATGCGTTCCAACAAATTTGCCTTGCTCACGAGAAGCAATTCGCCAGGCGATGTCGGTGAATTCAGCACGGCGAATTCTCGCTCGCGAGTGCTCGCGAGCCGCCACGCGCAACAAGTTCGCGTACTTTCTCGGCCGATCTCATCGGGCATCGGACGATTTTCCCGCGGAAAAATCTTGCTCTCTCCCGATCGTCGTCGTCGTCGTCGACTTCGACTTCGTTCCTCCCTTCGGTCCCTCCTCTTTCAGCGTCTCGCGGCTACGTGTTGTCATGTCTCGTAATGCGAATCGCGACTGTCTTTCTGTCGAATTATCGCGCGCTGCGGACCCGATATGTCTCGCCTGCATCGCATCAAGCTTGAGGATACATCACGTCGCGATTACGCGGACGTGGCAAGCGCTACGGCAAAATTGGAGAGAAGGAGTCTGCTTCCTTCATGTTTTAACAGGCCACGTGCCGAACAAATTCGTTTCGTCGCGATGCGACGACTACGACGACAGAATACCGCGCGAAAAATAGCGATCGCCATTAAAAGACGTGCGGTAAACCGCCGCGAGAGATTCCGCTCTCCATCGGCAGATCCATTAGTATCCATTAAAGCGCTATGCATTATTGCCGGTTACACGAGCGTCGTAGAAATATCTGCATTCGTAGGATCGTCGCGCGACTGTATCAATAATGGAGCGCCATTGTATCGACACGGGAGTACGTCCGTCGACTCGATAATAATAGAGTGTGTTAACGACGCGGCATACCGCGTCAATTGGTCGACGAATGAATTACCCCGAAGGTAGCACCGAAAGGTCAGGCGCGACGACGATGACGACGACGACGACGACGACAACAGCGAGGGCGAGGAGGACGAGGGCGAGGACACGGCGGTGATCGAGAGTAGGTGGACATTCCTCGCGTCGGCGCTAACGGAAACCTCTAATTTAAAAGATCGAATTAGAACGATCCAATTCAGCGAGTCCGAGCGAGACGCGCCGCGGCCGTCCTCTGTCCTTTCAGCCGACGCGCTCTCGAACCCCATTGAAAAGCGACACGTACCACGCAACTGGCTGCGGACTTGTTAATTATCGAGCCATTCAGGAAAATAAGCTAATAACACTTTTACGAGGCGATCGCGTTACTACCACTCCGGCGCTCGCGCTCGTAGCAATTTTTCTCTCTTTCTGTTTTTGTTCTTTCTCTCTCTCTCTCTCTCTCTCTCTCTCTCTCTCTCGCTTTCCTTTTTCTTTTTGCAGGAACTTCATCAGAATTCTCTCATTACGATGCTTCATTTGTGCGCGCGTGGGACACGCGCAAATTGCGAATATTTACGATATTTAGCGGAAAGTAGGTTACTGTTTACGGACCGATGAGCGCTTTTTTCGACGATGTCTCTTTCGCGCGAAATGGCGTCTCGTGATGGGCAGTTTTACCGGCGCGGCGGGCGCGGCCCGTGCAGTATCTCGAATCGTAATGCGCGCGACGCGAGTTGGCTGGTGAATCTTTTTTCTATTTTTTTCTCTCTTCTTTTTTTTGTTTTGCTTTCATTACTTTGCGGCATCCTTCTCGCGCGCGCTTCGCTCCGCTACACGAGTCGGAATATGCGCGCACATTCGCACCCCGGGTTCGAGCGGTGCGTCTGACTACAACTGGCACTTTCCGTTCCGCGATGCGGATGCTTTGAGTAAATTGAATGACACGGACGATACACAGAGTAGGATCACGATGCGCGCATTTGTACACGCGCTCGTAAGTACATACGACAAATTATCGTTTCAGCATGAGGTACTTTCGCTGTGATTTATCTCCGCCGACACAAATAATAACAAACGTAATTTAGGAGTTTGAGAGTGAGAAGGGAGGAGGAGGAGGAGGAGAGGGGGGGGGATAGATACAGGAAGAGGGAGAGAAAGAGCGTTACAGCAAAGCGCATGTCAATAAATATATCTCGTTACTAAATCGGACAGCGATGTCTGCACGTGCGGCGCGTTGTAAATTATTATGATTCATCCCATTTGAAAAATGTTGCGATCTCTCACGCAAAGTGATATTTAATAAACAACACCCGACGAAGTAAATTTCAATGCGCACGCAGAAATAAGTGCGGACGGTGATGTAATTTCATTTTAATTGCCGAATATACATGGAGTTGTGTGCGCGCAAAGGCGTGTGAGCAAATTCCGCGCGTAACAGCGTTAATATCCAGAAATGTCTCTCTCGCGGTGTTATAAATAACTAATAATAATGGCTCATTGCGCGGAAATGTACTTTGTACTTTTATTCAAACGTATATATTATGTAAGGGCGCTTTCGTTGGCGCGCGATCAAATTTGCCTTGTAAAATTTTTGTTTACCTTCCCTCCTCGCTTTCTCTGCAGCGAGTACTTCATCCTATTTCGTTCGTTCTTCCCTAACACGGGCCCGTTATTTTCCCTTCGTTCTTTCTTGCGCGGAGACGTCGACGGCAGGTACATAGTTCCCGCAATTTTTGCTCATTTCAATACTCGCTGCCTCACCACCCTCCCCCTCCCCCTCCCCCTCCCCCCTTTCTGTCTCTCTGTCTCGTTCGTACTCCGTCTTCCTCTGTCAGAGCCCTTATCGCGATTACAACTTGGAATTTAATTCTCAGTTGAGTCGCGAAACAACAAGCTGATCCCAACGGAAAAGATTTAACGAAAGAGAAATCCCAGCGGAGATACTGCGAAATTTACTCATCTTGTCGCTCTCGAGTCGGTAAATCCGCCGCGCGCGAGCATCCTCGGGTCCGTTTTAGCGCGTATATCGATCAAGTGCGGAAGAGAAAACGACTCTCGTCGGGAGAAACTCGTCGTCATCTGCGCGGACGCGTTGCCCTCGCGCGTTGCAATATTCACGCGCGACACCGATACGCTTATATACGTCCACGATCAATTGGAGCACGTAAATATTTCGTCAGCGAGGTCGACCGAACGTGAGCACACTTCAGGGACCTATTACTTTTTACACTTTCCGAGCTGGGTAGCTCGACGACGAAGGGAGCTGAAGGGCCGGCGTGTCATTTTGCGCGGCTGCGGAGGCGCCTAGACGGCCATCTCCTTGATCCGAGATAAGAGCCGTTCGGGGAGTGACGCTCTTGAATATTTGGCGTGGCCATCTTTAGCGATTAACCCACGCTCGCGTCCCCGTCGTCTCCGGCGATGAGGAAATTTGCGCGAATTTTTCGCTCGCTCGGCGTCTCCGCTCGATCGGATCGCGGCTTAAGCCCGCTCCGTAGCGCTCCTCCAACGACTGCGCGTTTTAGCGCATTCTTTTGTTCACCAAATCTTCTACTTATTGCGCACTAACGAATCTCTCTTTTCCCTCTCGTCGCTCGCTGTATACGTATACATTTAATTCGCCGAGTTATCTCCCTATGGCCGGAGGATTTAGATCCGCCTGCGCGCTTTTAACGTTATTAATTCAAATCCCGGCCTAGACAGTAATGACCATATTTCGAGCGCAGCGCACCGGCGGAAATTTAAATTGCGCTCATAAGATGATAACGACCGAGCCGAGCGGCACGAATTACGATCTTATCTCCGTCGAGCGACACAAGAAATGGCTTGACCGATTGAGCACGCGCCGGCGTCTTTCGGCGGCGAGCGCTCTCGGGCGAGGCGGAGGCCGTTCTCTCACGGAGCTCGCATCTTCGTTACCAGGATTAACCGGTCCTTTCTCTAATTAAACTCGAGCCGACGTAATCGAGCTTAATAGCGGTAAAGCATAATTAGACAGAGGCGAGGAATAGCGGGTGGACCTGTGAGGATCGATGTCGCAGTGTCTTCGATTCGATTCCAAGGCTAGTTCTTGGTCGTTAACGATCCGAGCCGCGGTATCCGGGGCTAACGAACTCTCGGACCTCGGGAAATTTCACGCGCCTCTCCCCCCTCCTCTACTCTCTCTCTCTCTCTCTCTCTCCCTCTCTCTCTCTCTCTCTCTCTCTCTCTCTCTCTCTCTCTCTCTCTCTCTCTCTCTACTCTCTACAGTGCGCTTTCCAAAAATTGGCGAGACGTCGACGTGAAGCATTCAAGTCTCAGGTTTAAGCACGGAAAGCCAAATCGATAGTCCGCGTAAGCACTAGAGGTGCAAACTGGATCCGCGCGATCCGTCCTCGGTTCATTACAGCGTCGTAGTTGCCGTTAATCTGGCGTTACACCGTCCTCTCTAAACCCGCTTCCCGGACCCGAGGCCGAAACTTACTGCATAGATACAATACCTCGATCTAGCGGCCACCTATATCGCCCATACACGACGCAACGATACTCTGTGCGCGAGAGGGCGGGAGTTACTTTAACCTCCGTGGTTAAGCCAAAGCGCCTTGGCGAGCTGAAAGAGGGACGGGAAGAGAGAGAGAGAGAGAGAGAGAGAGAGAGAAAGGGGCGGAAGGAGAGAAACGGTGAGGAGAGGAGAGCAGAGGATGGGATGGCGACGGTAGCGCGCGGTGGTCTAATGTTACCGCATCCAGGAACGCCGCGATTTCTCACCCTTATCTTATCTGCCAACCCCCGCGCGTTCTCCACAGCGTGGCGGCGGCGGCAGCGGTGCCGCCGCCACCACCACCACCACCACCACCACCACCGACACCGCCAACGACCCTTCGCTTTCTCTGTCCTCCGATGCGTTTCAGCCAAGAGTCCCCAAACCTCTCCTATCCGACCCTAAAGATAGATCCCTCCTCCCTCGCCCTACTCTGCCGCTCTCTCTTTGCCGGTCGCCCAACTCCGAAGAGGAGTGGAGAGGACGGAGAGAACTTAAAGTCGCTTCTCGGGCTTTTAATTCCACGGATTGATGCGGAATTTTGCGCGCAGTCACTCGCGCACCCCGCACCCCCGCAACCACCGCCATCACCAACACTATCGCCCTCGCCCGCTCGCTCGCGACCGTCACCTTTGCCTCCGTCTGCTCGTTCCTTCGGGTTTCCGGTTCCCGTCCCCCCGTTTTGGAGCCGCCACCTCGTGATCCTCACGAGGCGAGTTGGGATGTGCTGGAAAATCTGCGGTATCGATCAGCAGCATCCGCAACTCGCTCGGAATTACGACTATCGATCGAGCGAAGCAGCAAACCCGCGCGCTTCCCTCCTGCGGATCTACCCTACCCTGTCCTACCGCATCCCCCTTTCCGTTTGCGTATCCTCTCTCGTTCAACCATCCGCGGGACGAACGACCGCCTCATTTCCGGCTTCTGAGGAATGATCCCGTCTCTCTGGTCGGTAACGCGCGCGGTGCAAGGCTGCCGTTGCCGAGTATCCATCGTTAATCCGGAAAGACTACAGGAAGTGGGTTTCCATGAATCTTTCAGATTTTCCGCGACTCCGCACTACTTCCTGAACGGCGCCGGGATAAAGTAAATTTCTCGCTGGAAATTCGATTAAATATTTACGAGTGCTAGACGTGAGACTGTGAACCTCGTGAATAGTTAACACTGGTCTGGTCGAGCGGTCGAGACGTCGCCAGGCGTCATTTCGATCATTTCAATTTCACTCATCAACACGGATATCGGGATCAGGATTTTTATCCAGCGAATCGCGCCATTTAATCGACGGGCTGTGCGGGTAACACGATAAATCGTTGCTCGAGGTAATTATTTCGTCACTTGGACGAGTAATACCGTTGTACCTCGATCATTTCATCATTAGTCTCGAATATCATCGTCGAAACATCGCGCTTTGCCTCCGCCCCCCTCCCCGACTGTGACCCCGACGCGCTTCTATGCGCGGGAATGCGAGTTCGAAACGGCCTCAGATAACTCGCGACGCTTCGGGTTCAGAACGGAAGCGCGTTGCCGTGGTATCGTAATCTCGAACGATTAATAAAAGTTCCGCCGGTACAGCGCTGCGCTGTGCAGCAACGGCGAGCCAAATTGCGCTTATAACGCCGGCACGGACGATTAAAAACGAACAGCGCGTTAATTCAACGCAAGGTTCGAAATTAACGCACCGACCTGGTTGCATCGTCGTAGAAATCGTGCTGACCCCGGAATGAGAGAGTGTATACGAGAAGAGAGAGAGAGAGAGAGAGAGAGAGAGAGAGAGAGCGAGAGAACGAACTCTCGCTGCCTGGGTCTCGTGTCAAAATTAGTTACGCGTTTGTAATTGATTTTGGAATTTCCGACATTCACGAGTCGGCTCGGCTTCCACTCGCTCGCTCGCTGCGCGCGCGCGCATTCAAGCACGAGCGCGAAATGCAGCGAATGCGAAACGGCGGTTTGCCCGCGCGCCCGAAAAGGACAGGTTTCCGCGGATATTTCTGACCCTCGGACACAGTCGAAACGACACGTCCGCTTATATTATCGCCCTGAAATCGTCCTGCCGTACTTCCCGCGTGTCACCGGAACGAAGCGCGACCGACAAAAAATTCGTCGACGCAATCGCGCCGTCCCGTCAACCCGTTTTCACGGCCATTAAGCGCGTTCACGCGAACATACGACACCCACCGCTCGACGGAGGGAAAGGTCGGAAAAATTTCGTCCTACGTGGTGCGTACGTGGTAACTAGAGACGTGCATCGTGGCGCCGGAAGGCAGGGCGAAGGGAGGCTCGATTTGCTAGCGTGGTGGTAGCGGGCAAATTGGCCCTGGAGCTTTTTGATTCGATCAATTTACCGAACACACGCCGTGTATTTCGCTCTCTCGCTCTCGTGCTCGCCAGCTCGCTCTCGTCTCCCCTCCCCCCCACTCCTTCTCCTTCCTGACCTTTCATTCGCCGGATGTGGCGCCGCTCGAAAAATGAAACGCCGAGAATTTATCAATCTGTACTTTCCGCCGAAAGCATTCTGCTCCAGCCCAGCGGTTGCCGATTATACAATAGCGGAACCAGCGATTTACGCGCTGCCGTCCTGTGACCTCGCGTCACCGAGACTAACTACCTCGGTCGACCTCCGACGATATTTTCCATCCATCGGAATATTGTTTAAATTAATATGGAAATACGGCTAATCGACCAAATGTCACTCACGAGAAGGCAAATAGATACGGGTCTGCGAATTTGGCGCACACGGCGGTTATTTCAGCACTTTCCAAGAGATTTTCGGTTTAATGCGTTTAAGATTATTCGCGATAATTTGTAACTTTATACCATTAGAAATTGTTGTTTAATTGCTATTAGCGATTAATATCCGTGGCACGGTAAACGAAATAAATATAGGAACTGTCATTCTAACAGCCGCACGCGCGGCTCGCCGCGTTTTATATCGCGGCGGCGAATTAATCCCGCCCGAATGTACACGAATTCGCATGCCTATTAACGCGCAACATATTATTTTATATCCCATTGAAGATTATTGAATAATTGCGTTAATAATATGTTCTAAAAGAGAAGCACTGTCGTATTAATGAGCAAATACCCTGTGTACCGGCGGTTAGTCTTTATTAAAGCTGTGTAACAGCAGATTTAATTAAATTTCAACGAGTATATGTTCACGCATTGCGTGATATTACATATGCGCACGTTATTGCAAGAGTAATTCAAATACCTCGCGCGCATCGATTATCCACAGATCGCCACAACAGCGACCTTATCGCGCTACTTGCGGCGCGTTTCCAACGGAGCCAGCAGAGTCTCAGTTTTCATTCGTCACGCCGCGTCGCGTCGCGTCGCGCCGCGCCGCTGGCAGGCGCGAGGGAGGAAAATTTCTTAATCTCGCGATGAAACACGACTACGCGGCCGAATAACGTCGTCCACGGAGGAAATAACGTTTCTCTTTATCGACGCGCCGCATCAAAAGCGTGACGTGTATCTAGGTGCTTTCCTTTCCTTTCCTTTCCATTCCTTTCCTTTCCTTTCCGCTGACAAGTTGCGCGCCGCGGGAGACTCGCGGCGCGAGCGGGACTCGGACGAGAAAAAGGCGCGACGGCGGGTATGTACCTATCTACGTAGCGGCGAAGTGGATTTTGTAGACACACACAATTTGTCAAACTGCCGCGACACAATGAACCGTGTATTTTCCCAACAGATTTTCCGTCGCCGAATTCAGGCCAACGTTGTCGCGCTTCTAATCCCCGCCGTGCGGCACGTCCTGCTCGTCATACAGTCGACGTCTTCGTGTTCGTCTCTTCGGTTTTGTTTTCGCGTTTTGTACTTGCTCTCTCTCTCTCTCAAGTTCTTTTTCTCCGTCACACACCTCACTCGCAACGTCTTCGCGTTGTTTGTGCGACTCGCGAGCGAGCAAAGTGCCGTTTGGAAATCAGCACGTCGTTGTGAGCGTGCCGAGACGCATACAGGCACGTACGGAGGTGTTTCCGCGAGTCACCGCGCGATTCTTCTTAATTTACATATAAACTTATCGTCCCCGTTTCCTCGGGAAGATATGCCAATCGAGCCCAACGACTTCGCCAGATTCAATCTTCGACGGCGCGCTCGCGACTCGGAATGGCACGTTGCGCGGCAGCTGCGGACCGTCCTGTAAATACGTACGTACGTCGAGCTACGCGAATCGAAGTACACGCGCAGTCACGTGAAAACGAAGGGGCTTTGACTATGTATATCCCCGATTCCCTCGGCACTCGTTTCTGCCTATTTACGCAGCCTCGCTTCATTTAGTACCTTCGCGGTTCGTTCGTCTGCCCGTCGATCGATTTCCGAGCTCCCTCGGCACGTTTGCGTGTGTACCCGCGGCGCATCGCATGTGCGTGTGCGCGCACGTATGTGTGCGCGCTGGTCTCCAAGATCCAATATCGATAGGATTAAGTACGAACGCGGCGCGCGCTTCGGTGACGTCGATGTTCCTGATCCGCGAAAATTCGGATTAACACACGAGCACGTAGCTTTATGGAATGCCGAGCGGCAAAGGGGGGTAAGAGTGTCGCAATTTTTTATCTCTAATCTGGTCCCCGACTTAGGTCGCGTACAGAGTAACGCGCAAAATTCGTTATTCGCGGCCGTTAATTGCATCGGGATCATGCATGCCAATACGGCTTATCCGGCTATCGGCGGAACAAATGTATTCGCAACAGCCGCCACTAATTTTAATAAAACGCTCGCTGTTCCCCCATCCAGAGCTATTTCCCTATCCTTTTTCCCCTCTCTCTCTCTCTCTCTCTCTCTCTCTCTCTCTCTCTCTCTCTCTCTCTCTCTTTCCAAGATAATCCCCTGCAATCACGAACGTCACCGTAGTAGACGCATTGGCTGGGTAATAGCGCACGCTCATTTTCGATAGCGAAAAGCACTCGCCTTCGTCGCCGTTTGCACGTCGCCGTCGCCGTAGTCACAGCGGATTCCGGGCGAAGGGAAATGGCGTTTAAAACGTCAGGAATCCGAGACGTTTGCCGATCACGGTGGCGTCGCAAAAGCGGCCGTTTGTTCTCCCGAGTTCGATTAAAAGTTTTCCTTCGTATCGCCCCGCCCGACGACGCTCTCTCTCTCTCTCTCTCTCTCTCTCTCTCTCTCTCTCTCTCTCTCTCTCTCTCTCTCTCTCTCTCTCTCTCTCTCTCTCTTTCTCTCTCTCTCTTTCTCTCTCTCCGGCTACGTCGGGCGACTCGTGTGCGGGTCCTCTGACAAACGTTACACAGCAGCGGCAGCACAAGGAGCAGCAGCGCGTTGTTCGTTTCTACGTAATTAACGTTCGCGAAATAAAATCGGAGCGTGCGCCTTCCGGCGAGGGAGCGCTTCCGTTTCTCGGGCTGCATGTAGCCGCCCAACGCCGGCTGGCGCTTTCGATTACAACCAGTCGCAGAGTTGCTCCCTCTCTCTTCCTCTCTCTCTCTCTCTCTCTCTCTCTCTCTCTCTCTCTCTCTCTCTCTCTCTCTCTCTCGCTGGCTCGCTCGCTCTCTCTTTCTCTCGCAGCTTTACCGCTAAATGTTTTTCCACGCTGCTAAAAGCGAGAACGAGATGAGCGACTCCGAGGGAAATTTTCCGAGGGGCGGTTCATACGCAAATAAATACGTTGTATAAACGCGCGCGAGAAGTGGGACGCGCGATACTTTGTTGTGGCATTCGCGCCGCGTTAATTAATAAGTGCAAACGTGTTCGCACAAAAGCTGCCCCACCCACTCGCTCGCCCCGTCCGCCCCTGTTAAGACGTTCGTTATCGTGAGCTCTCACGCCGCCTAATTATTTCGAAAGATGATAGCTCTCGTCCTCCCCTCCCCCTCCTTCTCGCCGGTTCATTGGAGATTTCTTTTTTACAATGAACACATTGTGTCTCTCGTGAGTCTGTCGATACGACGAGAACAAACTCGTGATACGGTTAATTAGAGAGCGGAGTCTCTCCACGCGGAGGATCATGTGGGGAGCGGGATGGAGATCATATCGGCCATGTTTTTCACGACGAGCGATATAAATCTCGACGAAATTGTCCCTCGTGATATTTCGCACACTCGTAACAGGATTGCTTTGTCTATCGTGAGACACGACGTCGCGCTGCCTAGCCGTCTTGTTCGTCGCGAAACTCTTCGAGAGAGAGAGAAAGAGAGAGTGAGAGAGAGAGAGAGAGGCCCGACTTTCCGCTTGACCAACATCGTTATTCAATAACCGTCGAGAACGCGGGTACACACAGGACCGCCGGTATGTCGGCCCTAATGGAAGGAGAAAATCATTTTCCGTTTCGTGCATCGTCTCTCCCCTCTTTACGATCGATCCTCGCTGGCCGACACAGGACGATCGCAATCTCCCCCTTTTTTACGGTGCATGGCGACACGTCCAGGAGGCAGCACGGGAGTGAGACGGAAACGCGAAGGATATTTTTTCGCGCCATCCGCCTCGGCGAAACAGCGGCCAATTTCACGGAATAGCCGCTACGTGATCCGCAGATAAAGAACTTTGACGTCTTCCGCTCTCCGCCGAGTTGCCTCTCTTTTTTCTTCCCTTTCTCGCCTTCTTTCCTTTCTTTATGTCCGCGGAGACGGCTTCCGATACCGCCGCGCCGCACGTAGTCCAGATACCCGAGGCCTGGATACTCGCGCGCCGACGCGCCAGGCAACTCTTTTCGCGTGTTTGTTTAACCCTCTTCTCGCCGTCCAGTCAATTCAGCCGCCGGCGGATAGGTGTTAACGCGCTCGCGCGCACACGCCGACTCGGCTGAATCCACCGCAGCAGCGTCGCTTAAATCGCCCCGGCCGCGCTTCAAACGTTTCCGTGAACGTCGCGATGTCATCGCTCTGGATATTGCTGCCGTTGATATGACTGGCCTATTTTCAAGTGCATACGCACACGACTCATTCATCATCACCGCCTGCACATTATCGTACCGATAGACTTTATAATCGCTGGCCATATGCCCAGAGGCCGCTGATTATTGCAATATTAGTTCCCGCATAATAATAACAACGCTAGTACAATAATATCATCGGCCAGATTACACGGATGTAGGATAATGACCGCTAAATGGCCCCTCTCTCTCTCTCTCTCTCTCTCTCTCTCTCTCTGTCCCCCTCTTTCTCCACTACATTCTATTCTACTTTACTCACTCTCTCTCTCTCTCTCTCTCTCTCTCTCTCTCTCTCTCTCTCTCTCTCCCTATCCTCTCTCCTCCCCCCGCCCCCCTGTCTCCCTCTTTCTCTCTCGTGCAACAGCAGAGTTAGCAAGGACATTTACCGGCGATTTTTTAAGCGAGCCGAAGTTCGCCCGAACGCGACGCAACGCCCGACGAACACATTTTCGCGCGTTTTTTTTCTCATTCTCGAAATACACGATAAACGAAGACCGTTCAGCGCGTCGGAGGTCCTACGTGATCTGGAAATGGAGTCCCCACGCGCCGGAGCGCGGCGAACGATCGAATCCGTTTTAAAGGTCCGACGAACTCTCGGACGTCTCCTTGCTTTTCTGCAAGGTATACCGATTGCGGAGGGAACGCAAGCGTGGTCGAGAAAGAAGAAGTAGTGGAAGAGGAACAGGAAGAGGAGCAAGAGAAGGAGGGGAGAGGAAGAAGAGGAAAAGGTGGTGGTGATGGTGGTAGAAGGGAGAGAGTCGGGTGCCTTTAACCTCCGATTTTTGACCTGTGCAAGAGGAGCGCGCCGCACGTTTGTCGGCAGCACTTCAGCGACTCATCGAGGAGAACTCGGTGGCGTTTCAAGACCGAGAGGGTCTTAAACGCGGTTTCGGTTCCTAACCTCTCTATCTCTTTCACGTTACTCTCCATCGACTCTCTCTCTCTCTCTCTCTCTTTCTCTCTCTCCCTCTCTCTCTCTCTCTCTCTCTCTCTCTCTCTCTCTCCGTATACTCTATCTACTCGTATTTCTTTTTTTCCTCCCTCTATTCGTCTCTCTCTCTCTCTCTCTCTCTCTCTCTCTCTCTCTCTCTCTCTCTTCTTTTCCCTCCCTCCTTTCTCTTTCTCTTCCTCACTTTTTCTTCCTCTTCGATATTCTCTAATAAAAGCGCGCATGGTGTTCGCGAAGGTGCTCATCGAGCGGAGGAACGCCCTGAGTAAGGAAAAGGAAGACGTCGCTCCACTCCAGTCCTCCACAACGTCTATCCTTTGTGTGTACAGCGTCGTCGCAGCGGGTCCGTCGATGTTTGCGCGCCCCGTGTACGTATATCCTGTCTCCCGCAGGTAACCTCGCGCCCTCCAACTCGCGCGACTCGAGCCTCACGCGATCGATCGATTTTCCTCGTGGCCTCGAGAACGAGATACCATAGAATTCGAAGCGACTCCAAAGTACTCCTCCTTCGGAGGCCCGTCCCCTCTCCCCCTGCCGCTTGTCCTACCTCTCTACTTTCGCGCTCCCCTCTCTCTACTCGAGAGAACGCTTAAGGGAAAGGCTCGCCTTTCGGATACGAGTTCGGAGTAAAGTTTTACGGTCCAAGTTAGGACCTCTCGCAGTGGCGAGGAGGACAAGCGAGAGTTGGGGGCGGCGGCGGCCGGAGGTGTCGGAGGCGACGTGCGGATGGGGGTGGGAGGCCTGTAGGGCGGCGAGGGGTCAAAGAAGCGGAGAGACCGAGTGGCAGGAGGTAAATTTCGCGGCGGACGGCGGGCGTGCGCGGCCTGCAACTTCGCTCGTAAATTCGATATTCAAAACAGGAAGTGAACAATGCCCCTTATACACTTCGCCACGCGGGCGGCTGGTCCACTTCGCGCGCCGGCGAGTATCAGAGACGCGCCCCCGGAGAAAATTGGACGATTAATGACCCCGGCCGCGGGTAATGGTGCATTAACGATCAAGTTAATTATGTTTTGAGCTCTACTCCCTCCCCGCCCCGCGGCATTATTATTGTATCACTACGCAGTCATACATCGCGCGTCGCGATTGTCGACGTCGAAAGCAAAGCAAAGCAAAAGCTCCCAGGAAGCACGAGTGGTGTCGCTCTTTCTCTCTCTCTCTCTCTCTCTCTCTCTCTCTCTCTCTGTCTCTTCCTCTCTTTTCTCATCTTCGTACCAAACATTTCGCGTGTTTGCTTTTCATCGCATCGCCCACATGTCATTAAACGTAATGCATTGTTCTCTCAAACGTCACTCTTGTTTTCCGTAGCGCTTTTTTCGCGCATTACTCATCGATAATTCATTGATAAATGGCCCTTTTATTATTAATCATTAATTATGTTTGTTGTTCGGCGAGCATCGCGCACGTAATATCTCGCGTGATATTCGCGAGATAGGCAAGGAAGAATATCACCGAAACACCACACCGTGCTCATTGTTAAAAGCGTTACATTTGTGGTACGAGGGGACAAGAGAGGAGGATAAGCCGCAATGGAGAAGTCCATAGCCGATTAATAATTCTCCCGGCCGTTCCCTCTGGCGCTCGAACATTCCAACCGTAATATCCTGTGGACGTAACGTTCGATTTATCGGCAATGGACGCGCAACAGCACGGGAACGATACGCGCGCAGCTCGTAGCTCTACAGCTACCAAATTTAATTTCGCATTTCGACGAATTAAAATTCAAACGATCGAACGATTGACTTTATTTGCATACCGTTGGTATTTATTAACCGGGCCGCGGATCGGAGCAAGCTGTGTATCTACCTCCTCTCTCTCTCTCTTTCTCTCTCTCTCTCTCTCTCTCTCTCTCTCTCTCTCTCTCTGTCTCTCTCTCTCTTTCTCTCTCTCTCTTTCTTCTCTATCTCGCTCGTTCTGTTCCTCCCCTATCCCTGCTCTCTTTCTCTTCCACTCTTCCCTCCCTCCTCCCTCACTCACCCTTTCCACCTCTATCACGGCTCTCTCTCTCTCTCTCTCTCTCTCTCTCTCTCTCTGCTCATCTCACGCTCTCGTCCCGCTATACCGCTATCTGAGTTTTCCCTCTGTACGCTGCCTCCGCCTCACCGCCCTCGCCGACGTTCTCTCGCTCTCTCATCCCGGCGCGCATAAAAATGAAAATGGATCGTACAGCGCGCCAAATGGCCAAGTGGATTTATGCCAGAAGAGGCAGAAATTTTCATTTTTCCGTCGCAAACTGTATGCCTCGTCTGTCCGCCGCCGCCGGCGGCGGCGGCGGCGGTGGCGACGGCGATGGCGGCAATGGCGGCCCCTCGAGTTTTCGGCCGATATTTTCCATATCTGACGGCAAAACGCCGCGCGCGCAGGGACCGGACGCAGGCGATTATCCGTGTACAGGCTGGCGCAGCGGCGGCTAGCCGCGGCTCGCGGTCAGTCACGCCAATCTCTTTTTGATCGACGAGATCGCCGCGGCTCCGTTCGCGTATGAATTTTTGATAAACGCGCCGTCGCGTCGGCACGTGGTCGAGCGGGCGCGACACGACGCGATGCGACGCGACGCGACGCGACGCGACGCGAAAAATATAAGAGCCGCCGGTTTTATTCGCTAGCGGCGCGTTTGCTTTACGACCCTCCGGGTGAATGGGAAAAAGCGCCGCGCTCTCGCAGAGAATTCCGTTTTCCATTTTCGCGATGCCGAAACACGAGAATATCGCGAAACGGACGGCGACGACAGAGCCAGCCCGCTGTCCCTCCGAGGTGTATTTTATTGCTTAGACGCGGACAGACAGCTTGCCGATCGGCCGTGCGCGGGACGTATTTCTGACGTATCGCGGTACTTAGACACGACAGTGGGCTATACGCGGCTACAATTCCACACGGGGGGGGGGGGCTCATATTAGGTCATGAAAATCGTGCTCTGACGGATTAAAAGCATTGTCGGGTTTAATTAAAACTTATGCGCGCGCGCCCTTTCCTCGCGCTGGTAGAGCGCGCAAGAATTTCGAGAGCGATTCACAGCTGCTAATAACGGGAGATTGCGGGATGATGCTGGTGCAGCGAGCGTGCGATTCGCTGTCTTTCTTGAAATTGGCGACTTTGTCGTAGAGAATCGCGATCTTTCTCGTCATTGTCGAAACTAGAGTTCAAGCTGTGGGTTAAATACCGACGATTAGCGAATTATTGGGAGCAGGACAAGGGTAAGAGAGGAGGAGTGAGAGAAACGGTTGCTGAAGCGACTGGGAAGAAAATGGCAGTGCGCGCGCGCAAAATGGGTATGGTGAGGGAGGGAGGGAGGGAGGCTAAATGTTGAAAGAAGAGAAAGAGCGACGGAGAGATAGCGGCGGGAGCGACGCGAGTCGTTCAATTAGAAGACCCGAGGCGGCACGATCGAATGCGAGAATTCAATTTCCTCGGTCTTTCAATCATTTCGAGTGCGCGAGGTCCCTCAAGCTTTCTCGCCCGCCCTCCTTCGCTCTCCGTCTCTCGGTCTCATCTCGGCTCTCTCTCTCTCTCTCTCTCTCTCCCTCTCTCTCTCTCCGCTCGCTTCGTTATCCTTGCGAACGGCGTACCATTTTTCCAGCGGCCCGTCTTTTCTCCCATTATTCGACCACATCCTCAAAAATCCCGGCTCGATGCCACCCTCTTATTTCCTCTCTTCTTCTTCTTCTTCTTCTTCCCCTTCCCTCCCTGGTCCCTGGTACTTGTGACTTATGAAGTCATCAAAAGCCGGCAGGGAGATAATTTCTCTAATGCGGCTTACATGGATTTTCCGTGAACGAGCGGCGAAACGAGCGCTCGCTCGCGCGGGCGCGTATATAAAAGAGTCGCGTGAGAGCGCGCGAAAACGTTCATTTAAACGGCGCGATTTCAAAGTTCGAGAAACTACCTCTGTAAATAAGCGCGCGCGCGCGCGAGAAATACCGATCACGCTAGCTACGCCGGTAGCTCCTGCCAGTCGCGCCGAGAAGCACGCCGATGTGGCGTGACAAAGTGATCGGGCAACAATGAATACGTTTGGATAAACGCGCGCGGCTGTTTTTTCCTTTCTTTCCTTTCAACGTCCTCTCTTCCTTCCTCCTGCCTGACATAATCGTTCCACATGTCATTGTCCGTCGCTCAACGTCCGCGCGACTGTACCCTTGCCCTGGCTCTTCCGCGTTCTGCGAAGTGCGATCTGTATCAGCTGAATTTATCGTGCTTCGGGGACTTTCGCGGGGGAAGTCTCGAGCTCGTTAGCACGATCCACGCTAGCTCGTTACATCGGACCGAGTTTAGTGCTGTACGCATAGTCTACGTGTAGAATATCTAAGTTACAACCTTATAGTTTCCATCAGATAAATAATTGAAGACCACGGAGGCAAAGACCATTCTGCATCGTTAGCTCGCTTCGAGCCACCGTAATTCTCGCACGTTCGAAATTAATTATAACAATATATTTCGCGCACGAGAGAGAGAGAGAGAGAGAGAGAGAGAGAGAGAGTCCAGGATTGCTCAAGTGACGCGTTGTTATACGCGTTACAAGCTGACTCGCAATGAATTATATGCACTAGTTATACACAAACACGAGCCGAACGCGCATCGGGATGGGAGGTTGAAATCCCTGTGCAGTCCGCTGTAATTTCCACAACGATTTTCACCAAGGAAAACGTGAAAACTGTCGCTTCTTATCGCTTCGCTCGACGACACGACGACTTTTGCGCGTGCACTTTTACGTTTATCCGAGTACTTTGGACGTGTGATACGGCGCGCCGCGCGGCGCCGGTCGCCTGACGACGCGACGGAGTCTCTTATCCCTCACTACAGGCAACGATATATACATGTATGAAGAAGGGATCCGCCTTTACTTGGTCGACAGTGTTGGGCTCACGTGCGTGTAATGAAACACGCGTCCTCGGGGATCGCCATTCCCGCGGGAACGTCTTGAAATGGCATATTATCATCACGCCGCGTAGTTCGACGCTGCAGCTCGCGCGCGACACGACGCTGTGCACGCCCCGCGCCATTGAGCCATGCGAACAATTTTATGCTTTCCTCAGTTCCGTTTGCTCGTTTTGCCGTGCTCGGATACCCTTAACTTAACCGTAGCCGTCGCACAGGCTTCTTCGGAAAACGCCTCGGGAGTGCCCTTGTTTTCCGACCGCTTTGATCTCGCCAAACGCAATCTGCACGTTTGCGCGCGACGCGACGCGACGCGACGCGACGCGACGCAGCCCGGACCGGGTAAATGAAAAATAAGTAAAACTAGACTAAAGGGAAAATGGAGACGTGCGCTCTCTTCTGAAGTTTGGCGCGGTAGAGGGACAGAGCCGGATAATGTTGTTGCTACAGCCGTCTTGTACATACGCTTCTCGCAAGGAATATCTTAAATGGGGCACAAAGGGGGCAACGCGCCAATTCGCCGGGGATTAACGGTGATAAAGATATTCGGTAATATCATCATCTGGAGGTGAAGAGAGAGAGAGAGAGAGAGAGAGATTCCTCGAGACAATAAAGAGAGAAACTTGGCTCTCCTACGAGCTCTTACGACTTGGCGATCGAATTACCGTGGGATGCTATCCAAATAAGCATCATGAATCGAACGAAAAAGAACGGAGAAAAAATAGAAATTCCCAAAAAATAAAAAAGAACAAAAAACAGTAGAAATTCCCGAGAAATAAAAAGGAACAGAAAAAATAGAAATCCCCGAGAAGTAAAAAGGAATAAAAAAGATAGAAATTTCCGCCCGCGAGAGATTGCATTATGCAGCGTATCAGTCGATCTCAGACACGGCGTGTTTATGCGCGTCGCCGCGAAGAAATCGCGAGGTTGCGCATTCGCTGGCGCGCGAGCGGCGTTGAACGACGGTGAATTCGACACGAGGACAAACAACTCCTCGAAAGGAGGATCTCGCGGTATGTTTCGCCGCACCCGCTGGGAAATCCGTCGGCGCGTAAATAAGACCCGGTGATAGAAGCCGGGAGCATCGATCGCCCGACGTAATTTCGTTTTCTATCCGGTTTAGCTCGGTGATTTCGCGATGCATTCGATGCGCGCCGTGTATCGGCGATGGCAATTGTCGTGTTGGTAGTGGTAATATGGTGGTGCCAGCGTACACAGCGCGACGCCCAGGTGGCGGCGGCGGCGGCGGCAGTGGCGGTGGTGGTGGTGGTGGTGGTGGTGGTGGTGCGAGAGAGTTGCTGCCGCGTGCAAATTGGCGGATCTATGTCGCGGCGAATTGAATGAGTTCATTCGCTTCTCTGCGTCCGCGAATACTTTCGCGAACGAAGCGCGACGCGACGCGACGCGACGCGACGCGACGCGACGACGGTGGCGCGGCAGCGGCGGCAGCGGCGGCGGCAGCGGTGGCGGTGGCGACGACCGACGCGCGTGGTCGTCTAATTTCGAAAGCAATAGTATGCAAATCCGGTGGCAACTTTGTGACGGCCGCAATTAGCGTTATAAAACGAACGTCGGTCCCACCTCGCGCGCCCACCCTGTGCGCATCAACCCCGTGCGGACTCTTTCTCTCTTCCTCGCTGGGAACCGGGCGAGGAGGAGAGGGGAAAAAACGAGTTACCGGAGACTGCGGAGAAAAATTATTTCGCGAAATCAGTAAGCAACATTAACTGCGAGCGCGCTCGCTCCCGCGGCCGATCGCTCGATACCCTACGCTCTTGTCCCGGATTCCAATAACCCGCCTCTGTTTACATCGCCGACGCGGACTCTGAAAAAATATACGAATTTAATAACCTCGCGCAGCGGAGGACGCGCCGGAATTTCGCGTTCCCGGCCGGATTCGCCGGGACCTCTCGGATCTTTTTTTTTTATTTCCCTCTAAATTGTGACGCGTTTGGCTTTCCGGCGTGAATCGAATTTCTGTCTTCCTAGCGACTCGAATTCCGCGAAGCTCGCACGCCGATGAGTCCGATGGCGGCAGGGGGTCTACAGCGTGGAACGTATTACGAAAATTTCTCCGTTCTTCCACCCTTTGCTCCGGGTCAATCCTGCTGGTACGACCGACGCGGATTACCGTGGCCGGGTATCCGAAAGGACGAACTCCTGACAACCGGAAACGATGCGAAGAGCGGGAATGCTGATCCTTGGGAAAACACTTGGCCGTGGCAGTTTGGCGTGACAGCGCGGAATGCGCGGCCCACTCTCCTCTCGACGACTACTCGTTCCGCCATTTCAGGTTCCGCCGAGCGAGGCAGCGGAGATGCATGCGAGTCGGACGAGAAACGTCCCGATAGAACCGGAAATGCGTCGTCGCTTAATAGCGTAATATACGCGACGGAATTTGATGCCTCCCCGCGCGACGATGTAATTTCTAATATCACGCGAACACACCCGCGACCTGAATATATTTTTCTTCGTCGGCGGCGAAAAATGTCTCGGAGACTTTGTCACAAGAAGACACATGTGTGTGTGGGGAGGGATGGGCGACTCTCGCCGGGGAGAAAAATTCGCAGGCAGCGTCAGCTGCATATTCCGCAACGCGGCGTTAAATCGTAAAAATAAGTTTCCATTTAATAAAATTCCGTAATTTAGACGTTCCTTCCGGCGCAAATAATAAAACGGAAACTTCGACCCGTACTTTCCAGCGCAGACCGGTAACAATTAGGTATCTCGCAGATTTGTTCAGCGCTGACGGTGATAAAGTTGGCGAAGCGAGAGGAGCGGGAAAACGAAATAGCAAAGTGGAAAGACAGGGCGGGCGGGCGGGCGGGCGAGCGAGCGAGCGAATGGTGTAGAGATGCGGAGGAGGTTGGGTTTGAAACTGCGAGGAAGTCGTAGTAAGCAGGAGAGGACTGGCTCCACACTATTTCCACGTATAGCCGGCTCATCAATCATCAGAGTTTAGAGTCGGACACGTAATTTCCGGGGCGTGGGATTCGTTCGACGCTCGCGTCCGTTCAGCCGCGTCTCCGATTGGCTCCTGGCGTCTAACCGGGCTGCACGATTGGCTACAAGTCTCCGCCGCTATGATTTATGAGCCGCTATGCGTTCGTTAATATGGCTGTTGATCGGTTCGGACGAGCGAACCGGCAACCATCCAGTCCGAGGAGACACAGTTCAACTGCGAGCAACTCGTCGAACTGAGTTATACCCGACGACCATCGGCGTTACACCCGTCACTCCCGCGACCCATGTCGCTCTTAGTTAGCCTAATCCCCTCGCTGTCTCCTTCGAAAGTACCCGCTGCCGGAAAACAGCCTCGCGGTAACGGATCGCGAAACCACCTCTGACCGTCGCAAAAATGCAACTGGTCATAATCGAGTAAGTGCAACCGTCGCCGCCGCCGCCGCCACCGCTTGCCGGCAATCTCGAAGCAAGCCCGGACAATTTTCGCGGCGACGTCGTCGTCGCCGCAAATCCTGCAAATCGACTGGTCCACGAGCGAAGACGAGTTTTCTACGACTGGTCTCACGAGCTCAAGAGTAACGACTGTGTATCGATCTTCGACGATCGCCCCTTACACGAGGAGGCGCCAGGTCGCCCTGATGGAATTCAGTTACTATCCGTTGCAAGCGGTAAATGTCGAATGTCGAGTCAGACCGTACCGCGCGTGCGCGCGCGCGCGCGTCAGTGTCGACCGCGTCTATTATTAGGAAATAGTCCAGATGGTATAATTCCCAGCTCGAGCCGCCGTTAATTCAACTCCCGTATTGCTATGCGCGAAGGATTGGGAGTGCGCGTTGACGTAAGATTGTCGACCGCGCGCGATTGTCTCGGCACGGAAATGCCTCGCCTGCTACTCGCGATACAATTATCCCGCATTATTCCGCGCTTTGACCTTTCGCTCTCGAATTTATTCCGCGAAATCGACGGGCGCGTCACGCATGAAATTACGCCGAGAGGTGAACGTGCTCATAATTAAAGAACCTTTGCGACCGTGCCGATACGGATACACAAAGACGGTCATCCTTCTCTTTAACGACATTCGTATTTGTTCAGCCGCTGCGAGGGACGCCATTTCGTTTCACAGACGGAGCAAACATTTACTCTTGTTCCTGGGTTCTCTCCTTAGCCGATTTCGCGCTGAGGGTCGACCTACCCCGAATTTTAATCCCATCCCTCTTCCGTGCTACACAAGCGCCTCGTAACAAGCTCGCCCGAAATATTTTACTGTTTACTTTAGAAAATATGCGCGCTTCATACTCAATATTAAAATGTTGCTCCTTCGAGGTAGAAAGAGACGGAGATGGGACGAGGGAGTGAGAGAGATGTGTGTAATATCAAAACAGAATCAAAGTCACACAGATATTTTGCCGAGTTTCTCTCTGTGCTCGCTGTGCTGTGCCGAGGGAAGTTCCGCCTTAAAGTATGCGCGTAGGTAAATAAGCAAATCATCGCGACGCGCCAGTCGAATCGGTGGCTGTATCGCCTCGACTGCGTCGCGAGCTTGCGCGAGGTGGGTACGCGGGGCTGCAATTGTGTATCTGCGGGCATGAATAATTTCATACAACTCCGCTAATAATAGTGGATTTCCGTCGGACGTGTAATATACCGCCGCTATATTTAAGACGCAATGTCAGCGCCGTAATAATATCTGACAGAGCTTACCGAGAGCTACCCGTATAGAAATTTCTCAGGATACAGCTTAGATTCCAATTAGAATACCCAAATTTGTCCCAAAATAGATTATCCCATCACGATATCAATTAGAAATCCCATTCTGGTCCCAAAAATGGGTTCTCTATCTAGAATCGGAACAGATGTAACGTATAAATTCCAACTTTTTTTTATTAATGCAATAGGGATAATACAAATGTTTCTTTTGTCTTAAATTGTTCCGTATTCGGACGTAATATACATACATTTTCGTTTTATACAATGTATAGAATATATTTTTATATTTGAAGATAATTTGATTAATTCGTACATGTGTAAATTAAATGAGTTTGTCGGATATTTATATATATTCTTTATTTTTTTTAGCTTGAAAGCCTTCTATTAATATTTTTTCATAATTATTTCTCTCGCAAACAATTTGAGTTATTTTAAAAAATTGAATTAATATATATATATATATATATATATTAATAAATATATATATATATTATTAATTCGGTTATGTATATGCATTATTGTTGTATATATAAGAGATAATTATTATATATTAATATTTACAATAAAAAATTTATATGGTTTTAAATATTCATTTAATCATTTATTTTATAAAAACTTCTCACAAAATATTGCTTCAAGTATTTATGCTTTAAATATTTACATTTTACAAGTATATGTGTATATGCATATATATGTAAAGTGTAAATATTTAAGGTGTTGTACATCTCATTCTTATCATAGAATGTAAAATGAAAACCAGAAACATTTTTGGGAAAACGTTGGGAGTGACCAAACAGAATCTGCTTTTGCTTCCCATTTAGAATCGCATTTTTAAAACATTACACTTCTAACTAGAATCTGTATATATAGATTTCCCAGTTAGAACCCAAACATATTTTGGGAAATCGGGATAGAATCCAAATAGATTCTATAACATTTTCTATACGGGGAGTCACCGGCATCACCGGCGGAGAAGATAATTTGCGACGACGCAAACGACTGTGTCTCGCGTCCGTGTCTTCCGCGGAGAAGCGCCGAGAATACGCGTCCTTATTTACGCCTCAATTTATGCGTCTAGATCGTATCGCCCGTGTCGCTCCTGTTATCCCATTGGGATCGTCCCGTCTTATTTTGCCTTATCGCACACCGTGCGGCTCGTTCATCCTCGTTATCGATTCGCTAAATGACGCCGTTTGCCTCGCATTGTCAGTCGCGCGACTTTGTCGTGCAATTGAATCGAAAGTTAACGCCGTCTAAATCCACGCACGCGGCACGAGCGACTTGGAGACGACGAAACTAGCACCCACGCGCATCCACACACACGCGCACATGTACATGCACATGCGCGTACGCACGCACACATGCAGAGGCTCCGTATCGTCAATTATTATCATAACATTGTTACGATGCTCGCGATATCACAATGTTACTGTGTTTGCGCCTCTCATTGAAATTCATGCGACTATTCTCGCTGCCGTGGCGCGCGCGTTGCGCCTCCACGCGCAGTACGCGAATATCGGGCCCGGCAGTTTGTCGAGGAATCGTCCGTAAAAATTAGCCACACACACACACACACACGCGGCGCGGCCTGACTACCGGCGAATTTATCGCTACGGGATCGGTACGGTGCTCGTAAAAACGGACCCCGACGGGATAGTTAAGGGTATCATAAGAGTGCGCGCCGACGTGGAGCGCGAGCGCGAGCGCGTGAACGAGGGTAGGTCTGCGGGTGAGTGGAGGTCGAAGGGTTTCTCCTACAGAATGGAATCACAATCTCTTAACCGGAGGGTGGAAACGTGGCGCAGGTAAGGCGCGAAGTAAAGGCGGTTACGACTCGATCTCCCTTGTTACGACGGGAAATGATTATTCACCCTCTCGCACCCCGTTCTTCGCTGCCGCCGTCACCGCCGCCGCCGGCAGCAGCAGCAGCAGCGCCGCTACGCGCGGCCCGTCTGACGTTGAACGAACGTTTCCACTTAAAGACGTTACCGGCTTTATCGCGCGCGCGCGCGCCAACTACGACGAGCGAATTGCCTGAATGACGAACGCCAGAGGTAGATTATCGGTCGCGGCACCTTCAGACGTAATTTCGCCATTGACACGGTTGCGTTTGACAAAGAACGGCTGGCGCGCCCCGATGGGAATCGGATCCAATAATTACCGCTCCGTTATGTATCTATCGGCCGCGCGCAGTTTAACGATGCGCGCGGCAACCAGGAGAGAACCTTATCGACGCTCTGACGGCGGATTATCGCTTTTTACGACGTTCTTTCCCCGCGGTGTCAGATTCGATCGCCGACTTGCCGAGCGCGCATATTGAATTCGGTATCTGTTTCAAGCCGGCGGCATCGATTCGTGCCCGAGGAACTCGACGAGGGAGCTGCAGCTGGATTACAACGATCGCGGCGTTTTTCAGCGATTTACCTACTTCCCCAGAGGCGCGCCCCTCTTCTCTTTTTCTCTCCTTCTTTTCACGCCGGCGCGAAATGACACTCGACGGCGTGTAACCGTGCGTGAGACTCGTGCGTCACCGATGCGCAATAATGCGACGAAACACAAATCCGTAGCTTTATCGGATTCGCGTGCGTCCCGGCTGCATCAAAGAAAGCATCGTCTTCGTTATTTATAGTCCGGTTCCACGAGCGTGGAATCGCTTCCCTCTTCTCGGTTCTTCGAGGACTCTCTCTCTCTCTCTCTCTCTCTCTCTCTCTCTGCGCCCCTCTTTGTCGTTGTCTTTCTCTCTTTCGCATCTCCATCCGTGAATCTGCGGACCGCGTTGCTTGTACCGCGGGACGTCGAGCGCCGTCTCGTTCCACTCCGTGACCGCTTCTCACTGTCTCGCTTGCTGTCTCGCTAGTATTATAAACTAGTTTGAACTGTTCGCGAATAACAACGTTACCCAGCGAGCGTGTCTCAACGGCGTTACGGGACCGCAGTTCGAAACAGTTCCGACCCCGATGTTCCAGGTGTTCCAGCCTTTGGATTACACCAGCCGAGAGCTCTCGCTCTCTTGTCTCGCCAACCTTTTCGCCCGTACACGAGCGAGCCCGCATGCCCGATGCGAGCGAGAGAGCGAGAGCCCTCCGCCCCGAGGTGTCCACCCTCGTAACTCCATTCCGACAAAGTGCGCGCGCGCGCGCCTGCGAGCGCTGACGGACGTTTGGGTTTTGCTATTCACGCGATCGGTACAGGGTCGAATATAAAGTAGCGTCCGGAAAACTCGGGAACTATACGAAATCCGGCGTTGTTATGAAGTCCCTCTCTCATTCGTGCGCGCGCGTGCGACGCAATTTGCAACAACGACGTCGACGTCGACGATCATGATGGAAATGATCTCGGCGACAGCGATGACGCATGACGGAAGGATCCGTTGTATTTTTCCGACGGTGGAAAAGCGGTCGGTCGCTCGCTGGAAATAGCGAAATGACACTTTTTGTGTCTCGCAGCAAGAAATAGCCGGCGCTCCGACGGAGAGACCTGACATTACCGGCGGGTTAATCGGGCGGGATTGAACGAGAGACGTGGGAGTTTTACGCTCGGATCAGTGAATATGCCGCGGCCGGGCGACGGCGAAAGCAAAGTGCGAGGCCGCGGCAAACTTTCGCAAAATAAAATTAGACGACTCTTATGTACACTTCCGCAACTTTGCCTCGAAACTCGCGGGCACACCCGTAGCTCGTTATAGATACAGCGGGACGCGGGGGAGTATTGTCTAACCACTAAGCCGTAGACACTTGGCCCAAGTTACATAATGTTTCGGTAAATATATTGGCCAATTAAACCGTGCCGCCATTAACTAAGAACCGCTTCGTAAAGCACGGCTTATAGTTTACCCGCGAGCGCGCGAGTCGAGACTCTTCAGGACGGACCGCGCGACTATCGGAACGAGTGGAGTTTTACGCGAAAATCCACCGCCAACGGTTAATAGCGACAGGTTAATAATCTCTGCCCGTTTTCTCTTTTAATCGTCTACGTCGTCAACGCGGGGAGAGAGAGAGAGAGAGAGAGAGAGAGAGAGAGAAGAGATCGGCGATGTGGCGACCACCTCCGGTTGGTTACGATCTTCCACAGCGATTTGATTGACGCCGGTTACATTCGGCCACCTGTTACCAACGGCAACTACGGCGGACTACCGGAATGGACAACCTAATGGGCTCCGTGTGTCGATGACAATGGCAGCGAGCACCACGGTAGCACCAAGTGGGTTGTTAGTGAGCATTCGTCCGCCTAGTAACTTTAACACATCGACGTTCTTCTCAGTTTTCCGTTATACGTCGCGCCTTCGCACTCGTATTACCTGTATATAAGCCCTTACAGAGTCTTGTCGAGGAAACACCGACTTTCCAGGCCGGAAGCGACGTATTTTTGCCGCGGTTAGATTTATCGACGGGAAGGGAAACACGCGCGAAATTTATTTGTTTGTTTACGACGAGTACTTGGCAAAATGTCGCCCGCCGCCGGCACCGGCCGCGGCCGCGCGAATTCCAGTTCGCGCGAGGTGACTCTCAATTCCGAGACACACCCGGAGAATCCATCTTCTCTGACTTACCTTTGACGTGTGCGGTTCAAACTCGAAGTAGAGTGTTACGAGTTACGTTATTACACACGTAACGTCCCACTGAGAGATTCTTAGGCCGACGAGAGAAAGAGAGAAGAAAGAGGAAGAGAGCGAGACAGTGGAGGGAGAGGGAGGACCGGGAGGGCGAGAGCCGCGATACCACTTTGCAGAGGCATTATCACCCGAGCCGGCAGAACGTGCGCATTTTGCAAATGGCGGTATTAATGCTCGCGCGAAATCGATGAAATTAAATCGCGTTATTTGTATTACGAGGCCAAAGCGAATGCGTCCAGCCTGTTAATTGCGCGTAATCAAAGCAATCAATGACATAACTCGGTCTAATAAACAAAAAAACGCCATAAATACATTTTACAGCGTTACAACTACAAATTCACCGGTGACCCACTTCCGCCGTCGAACGAATGGCGTTTCGCGATTTAAAGGGCGGATTCATTGTAACGGGCCGAGACTAATAGCGGCGGAGCGCAAGGACTCGTATGTTACGGGCGGAAGCGCATTCCCGATATCATAGGAAAACCATACTGCGCGTGATTTCTGCAGGGAATACCGGCGGCGCGCGCGGATATTTTTCACGCTTGTATACATTTCCTTTGAAAGAACATAGTTCCCCTGCGCCGCCGAGGAGGATTTTTCGGCTCTGCGAATCTCACGGCTTACCGAGAGGGAGAAAGAGCGACGGAGGGACGGGGGGAGGAGGGAAGGGAGAGAGAAAGACGGCCTCGTTCAATCTCGACGAAAGCGCCAGCCCGATAACCGTTACCGCTGACCGTAGCACGAGCTATTTACAGACGCGAAGGTCTGGTCCGCCCTAACGCCGAATTTAATCGCGCAGTCTCGAATTAGTCGGGACATCTACTCGGGGAGGTCGGCCGTCATTTTGCCAACTACCGTCGGTGCTCACGCAATCTCGGATAACAAGTCGGCCGAGCGTTAAAGTTTTTAATGGCCCGACGCCTTATCGCCGAGCTATTCGTTGGGAGAGGGAGAGGGAGGGAGGGAGGGAGGGAGGGAGGGAGGGAGGGAGGGAGGGAGGGAGGGAGCGAGAGAGAGAGAGAGAGAGAGAGAGAGAGAGAGAGAGAGAGTCAGCGAGAAAGTGCGCGAAGAGAAGGGGACAAAATTGAGGAGAAATGGGATGCGGGCCCCCTCTTTTCTTCTATTTCGGGCTGTCTGCTTCTTGGAGAAAATAGCGTCGCTTAAGAGAATCCGGCTAGATTTTCATAATGGACGCGTCCAACCTCCGCCTACCTCTACGATTTCCGCATCCCCTTGACGCTCCCGGGTCCCGGGCTGCATCCGGGACATACGAAGCGTGGTGCTTAGCCCTCGGAGCGCCGATAAACTTTCAAAGTGTGCCACTTTATCGTTTCGTCTCATTACCAGGACAATGAGAGAGATTGCATTTCACTAACTAAGCGGGGAGCGAGCGAGTGAAGAAAGAGCGAACGAGGGAGCGCGAAGAGGGGGGCATTCGCGTCTTTCCCTCCCACCACGGGGACAGCCTCCAAAGTCTCTTCCGCTTTCATCTCTCCTCTCATCTCCCCGCGGCGCGGCGGTCTTACGTCGGCCGATAAGATGTATTGCTCCCGATGCTAAAGCGAAAACTATATACGCGCTGTAAGTAAGTTTTCAGGTGTACTTCGGAAATCCATACGTCTTGCTATCGATCCCACGGCCCCCACGGCCGGTGAGACGGGGGGGGAGGTTTCTACGAACGGGAGCGCGAGTGATAATTTCGCGAGCGCGATCGTGCCAACAGCATGCTCCGTGAATCCGTTTCCCCGAGAATGATCTTTCGCGCGGCGCGCACGGCTGACAGCCACGGTTGACACGACGCACGTGCTCGTCAGGCGCGTTACGACTGCCTGAAGGATGCTAATTAGAAAGATCAGGAACTAGCGGGAGAGACGACGACGCCGCGTCAAAGCCCGTTTAATAGCGTATACAGCGGGGAGGACGGGACGGTAAACCGCGATTGCGAAAGTCGGGACCTCCATATTGATTAGCGGTTGCGAAGGCTTCTGCCTGTTTGTCCTGGCTTACCCGCCGTAACACCGTTAACTCCGAAGTCTGTCCTATCGACGATGAGACGATGAGACCATGTCCGGTTTGCCGATTGGCTAATGAGATCGTCCGAGGTGTTTAAGCGTAGCGAAATTGCCTGTTATACAGTCGCTTCACAGAGAAAGTAAAACAGAGAGAGAGAGAGAGAGAGAGAGAGAGAGGAGAAAAGGACGAGGAGAGAACGCTTGTCACTTTTGTATGTCGTCATACTCTCAGCGTGTAGCGTCGTCCTTCTCGCGTGCCCCGGAGTCAAGTGTTTGCGACGGAAACTCGAAATAAATTGCATCGTCTAGTATTTGATCCAACTTGGGTGACTACGGAAAGACCATTCATGGGACGCGAATGCGGAGAGCGGCGGAGTTTCTTCGGAGTCATCGCGCATAAAGTAGACACTCGGGCTGGAAACGTATCCTGAGAGCCGTCTCGTTCGGCCGAGTCGTCCGAACGTTGAAATATTTAACGGGACGGACCGACGCGGCGACGGGCGGACCAGCGAACGAGCGAACTAACGAACGAGACGCGAGCGAAAGCGGCAAGCCGAGCTGAGCTCTGATAAACGGCAAGGATTCGCGCGCGCGCGCGCGCGCGCGTTTCGCGACGATCCAGAGCGCGATGTGACGCGAGAACTTCCTGAAATACCGACTAGCGATACGATCGAAAGAGGAAATAATTGTTACATGTCGTGTGTATGCGCATAACAACGCTGATGTATGACACCGGGTATACAGAGCGCTTCAACGACAATGACTGTAAAGGCCGTAATTCTGCCGTATCGCGGTGGTCAATGTACAATTAGGTGCTTTGTTGGAATGTACAATCGCGGTCGGAATTCGGGCCGGGCTCGCGTGTTTGTTATGCGTTTTACTCAATCGCGACGCGCATTCGCTTTGCACGCTATTCACATACGTTCCGGTCGCGATGAAAATTTGATCCCATAATTAGCAAATGCCCCGTAGGATCGAAATTACAAATTTATTCGCGCGATGCGCGGAATGACTTTAATCGTTAACGCAGTTAACACAGCCGAGCGCCGCCGGGCGCCGTGCCATCCGTTACATTATATAGTTTCGCAATAATTATAACGATAATATTAATATTTTCGTCGGGGCGCGCGAGCCGACCGCGCGCTGACCGCGAACAAGCCGCGCCAATTGGCAATTAGTGCGTCATTAATATCGCCGCGTAGGGCTCGCTAACACGGCGACTCTCCGCTTCGAAGCGAACGGCGGCGGGCCGATTGTTACGTTATTAATCAACGCGTCACGGCGAGCGCCGCGTTCGGCAATTTCCCCGCTGGTGTACATTTTCTTCGCTTCTCCACGGCTCCGACGCGAATCGCAGACACGCGCTCTCCGAGGGATCGCATCGTACCTCTCTCTCTCTCTCTCTGAACTCTCCTCTGAACCCTCAACCCTTTCGGATCAGAAACCTCGCTCGAAATAACCGGCAAGACCAGGCTCGCGCTCGGCGAGCGAAAGAATTAACGACTCGTCGAACGATACACAGCCTGCCGTTCGTACGTCCGAAATTTGTGAGCGCACACCGACAGCGGCGTTTGCTCTCGCTTAAATCTACCCGCTGTTCCCGATTGTACACAGAATCACGCGAGCGGGACGAGGTCTCTTATTTCATCCAGTTCGTATCTCGAATCCGCAAGGGTGCCGACGCTCGAGTGATCGAGTCCGTCGGGAACGCGAGTAATCTCGGGAGACGAACGACGAGCTCTCTAGCGACGAGTCGCACGTTCACCGTCGACCGCATGAATTTCGGATTTTCCGCGCTACCTACTCCGACAATTTCTTTTCTCTTTTTTCCCGCTTTTCCCCTTTTTTCGGGATCACGGGAGCGCGGCCGGCGCGGCCTGTAAGCCATTGAACGCCGAACGAACGCAGTTGTTACGCCATTGTGTGGCGTGCCGCCAGCGCTGGCGTGACTTCCGGCGGAGGCGCTGAGCGCCGGAAACCAATCGTAGTCTCGACCAGACCGAATCATCTGCGCTTCTGCGGTCAAGCAATCCACGTGCCGTCGAGCTTCTCCCGGTATTCGTTAACAGCGCATCGAGATAGAGACGAGCGCCGGTTATATCGACTGCTCGTAGCTCACCCACCCTCCCCCGCAGAGCCTGGCGAGTTTCCGCGAACAACGAGCCGGCCGTACAAGCGGAACCACCCTCGAACTGTTATAATTCGCATCGTGTATCCGCGGGGGACGCGCGAGCGGCCAAACGAACAAAAATTCTCTCGCTATAAACAGAAACGATCGACGAACGAATCGACACTTTTTGGAAGCGCGGAGAGGCTATTTTCAAGAATCCGTGCGCGCCGCGATCGCCACGCGAAAGAATTAATTTCCTATAAATACCGCGCCGTTTTAATCCACGCGGAGAGAATCACGACTGACGAACGACAGTTTGTCGAATGTCTAAAATTGAAATAGCGACCGCAGAGCGTTGCAAAGGGATATCAAAGCGAGAGATCATCTTACTCTCGAATATCCTGAGGATCGATGCGACATGCCCCGAAATAGGGGGAAGAATATAACATACCTCGAAATACATACGGCGGCGGAGGGGGGCGGGGAGGGAAGAGGAGGAGAAGGAACGAAATTTTACCGTCTGTGCCCGTCTGTGCGCCGAAGCGCGCAAAGTCACGCGAAAGGAACGTTCGCTTTCGTTTTCTTCTCACTTTGAGCATCGCCGGTGCCGTTGCTATTCTCGCCGAGAAAAACATCGTCTCCGGGCCAGCCGGCGGGGATCTCATTACGCGTGCGTTACACGGCGGTGAATTTACGGTGATCCCGAGCAAGCGTCCGCGCATTGTCCCGAGAGTACCGAATAAGAACACCGTGGACACCGATCTCGTTCTCGTGCGATACGAGTCGTCGTCATTTATCGTTATCACCGGTCGCGCCTGGGATTTGCCTGTTATTGTTCTTCCCGGACATAAATCCGCCCCCGTAGCCTTGCGATATTCTTATATCGCTGCAACGAGGTATCGAACTACGACGAGGCTACATCCGAGACACGAGGAGGGAGAGTAAAAATGGGCGACGAGCGAGACGGATAGAGATGGAAAAGAGGGTGGGAAGCGAACGGGCGAAAGGCATCGCCGTTCCGAGGGTGGATTATCGGTTTTGTTTGCCCGGAGGGCCGTCATCGAGTATCGATATTCGCAATCCCGCGGAGCCTGCCGTCGAGCTGATGCAAAAATCAATGAACCAATAACCGAGGTAGATTCTCGTCTGCTCGTCTACCGTGCTTATGTGTTATATACGGCATGCAAGCGCGCATACGTGTGTGCGCGCTGCTTGTTAGCCTGGAATCCACGAAGGGCTCTTTCAAGACTGATGAGCGGGCAACGGTAATAAGAAAAAAATCATGCGCTCCTGTTTTTTTTACGAGAACGGAGCAGCCCCTGCGATACGAAAGCACGGCGAATCGTAACTACGCGCGCGCGCGCGTGCGCGCGCGTGCTTGCCGCGGAGCGAACATTTATCGCTTAATGATCCGTGCCGACGACGTATCTGTTAATAATGTAATATACGTCAATTGTGCCGATGACACGTTAAATTCAATTCGCGCCAACGGATCGACTCCCGAGCTGATACTCGACAGTTTCTCATCGGCTGAATCATGGATTCGTCAAAATGAGGTCTCTGTTTCCAGCAATGTATCGTCGAGTGTTTTTATTGCGCTTTCTGTTCGAGTCGACGGCTTAAAACATGCTTTTTAGCGGCGTCACGAGAGAATCTTGTTACGCCGCGTAACGTTTCGAAGCGTCGGAAAACGATGTAAGAAGGGCGAAGGAAGCTCTCCGGAGATTTGGCGGGATCGATCTAAACCGACGAGCGAGTCCGTCATCGGCATCGTCGTCATCGGCAGTGACGACGCGTAATAACGCGAAATCCGGAAAATGAAAGCCGTGCATTTTCTTTCGTTCGATGCCGCGCGCGGCGCCGAGCGGATCGGACGAATCGATGGATTAAGTGAACAACGAGAAGGGTCGGAAAGGGGTTGCACAATCGCGGCGCGCACTAAATCCCAGCAACAAAAAACTCACGACCGGTATAAGCCTTTCAAAGTGTTCCTCCCCGATGTACGGCGGCTCGAACCGAGAAATTGGGGCGCTAGTCGTCGTTACGCCCGTCCCTTCCTCCCTCCCATCCTTCCTCTGAAACAAATTCATTTTAATTCATTCTCCTTCTACGGGGGGGGGGGGGGTTGCCGTCGCTCGAGGAAAATTAAAATTCGACGTTGTACATACGAACGTGCCCAGGGATGAATCCATTTTTTTTCCGCGTGACTACCGCAATAAATCAACAAGATTGTCGACCTGACGGAATTCGATTGTTTGTTTTATGATGCTCGCCGTAAAAGCACGAATTTGTGGCTGTGCGGCCGTAACGCGTGTCACACCCACGTCCAATCGTAACCGATTACGTAACCTCCTACCCGTCGTCGTCGTCGTCGTCGTCGTCGTCGCGAGGTAACGCAGCACATAAGAGACTTCTCGATCGAGTTCATCGCGAAGATACAGCGTTAATGCACGGCGCGACGCTCGCGTTGGAATAACGGCGTTATGTTATATTGCGCGCAGGATATTGCCAGAGGAAGGTATTCCAGCCACTGATGCAACTAGTGCACGGTGCGTCAGTAATCTCGTCATAAAGCGATCAGCATTTTTCCGTGGATGCCTGGCCCGGGCGGAAGCACGCGGATTAAAATTCAAAAGCTTCCGGCGTGCCAGAGATCGCTTTAAATTTGCGAAGTTTCGCGGTGCCGAGGCGCTCAACTTTTCGACGATGGATCCGTCTCCGAAAAAGGCGCGACGGCGCGAGGACGGTGGCGGGAACAGTATCGAGCCGTGGCGCAAATATTCACCGAATGCTAAATATAAAGAGGGCTTGAAAATGTGCGGATTCCGCGAGATTGGCCGCGGAAATCCCGTACGCGACACCCGGAATTTTCGCCGCTGTGAAAGGATCAACGATTAATCTTCGCGCGCGCGCACGCGCGCGAGACACGCGGGCGTGTTACTTGCGCAATCCGAAATATTTCACGGGTCTAATTACGCGGTTTGAATTCGCAACAATGCGAATTTGCGAATTTCGCAAACATCGAGTCGTCCTCGACTCGTCGCATCTCGTAAACTTTTTACGACGAAAACACGCCCGAGTGTCTCTTGTCGCACGCTGTCACACGGTTAGAACTAAAAGCTTTGCGTTTGTCCGATCGGATCGTCATGCCGTGGAAATTGCGAGAGAATGTAATGCGACGTGCACGCATACCGAGCATTATCCGTCCTCTTAAGTCTAAATCGACCTGAAAAACGCCCTCGCGGAATGGAACGACGCGATATTCGAGGATGACCTCTCTCTCTCTCTCTCTCTC
The DNA here is from genome assembly GCF_003227715.2 of Harpegnathos saltator. Lineage (NCBI taxonomy): Eukaryota > Metazoa > Arthropoda > Insecta > Hymenoptera > Formicidae > Harpegnathos > Harpegnathos saltator. Next base: position 509,683 of record NW_020230554.1, on the reverse strand, counting down.
TCTCTCTCTCTCTCTCTCTCTCTCTCCCTTTCTTGTCTGCCAACGAAAAACTGCTAGCATTTCGTTCCGTCCGGATTTGCTTCCACGTCCGAGAAACCAATTTTCCGCAGGCCTCTCCGCCACTCTTATTCTTCTTTTGAAACGCTCAGAGACGGCGTACGCGCTAGAGAAAAAGGAGAAAACCGACATTCGACGAGGTAGAGGAGGGGGATGGAAGAAAAGCAAGCTCACAGAAAGGGAGGAAAACACATCAGCTTCAATTCCCACGAATAAATCGGTGCGTTATCCACAGAGCGGGTTTGGCGACCGCGTTACGCTTAATCGTAGCCATTACAGCTCGGCCAAGTTATTATACAAGCCGGGCCATTAGAAACTTTCGTTAATTCGTAAAAAGTGTATCGTGCCTCGCCGAACGGCGACGGCGAGCCGTTCTCTTTCGCGAAATTCCGGGACAAACAAAGCACAGGCTATTTGAGATTGCTCGCCGGTAATTATGAAGATACCAATCTCAGTAATACCTACTTAGTCGCGGCGGAAAATCGCCGCGGATGTGCTCCGCGCTAAAGCGGCGAAACCTCGTTCTCGTCTCGAGATGCAAAAATCGAGAGAGCGTTTTCAAATAACGAGGAATAATGCGAAATGAAGAAAAAAAAGAAAAGAAAGAGAAAGAGGCACGGAGAGAGGGAGAGGGTGAAGAGCGAAAACGGGGGCGGTTGCCGCCTTTTTGCGCGAGTTTCCATCTTCCGTAAGAAAAACAGTCATAGAGACGGCCGTCGGCGTCCGAGCGATGCGAAGGCGTGTATAAAGTTCGAATCGTGTCTGTCCCACTTTCAACGGAAATCGTAATTTCGTGCCGGTAACGTTATTCGCGAAGAAGCAAGTCCATAAGGAAGTGCACCCCCGGCCAGATGCGCGGGATGGAATTCATTACGCGAGACCAGTCGTAGCTTATAACCGTAACTGAAGATTCTCACGTGCTACTTTATCGATCCGTACCGCTTTACAGACGTACATCGGTCAAGACGGCTGCCTCTTTCTGGAAAGTAATTTCGCGAGCGGAGGAGCGCTCGCCCGCATTTAATTACACGCCCGATGCCTCCGTTAAGACGAGGGCGATCGTTTATTACGCCGCTACAAACTGCAGCCATGTGTGTACCGCTGGACGAGCACATGCAGCAGCTGCTCGACTCTTTTATCAAATTTTCAAGCACTCGTCATTTCCGCAATCCGACATTCTACGATACATGCCACCCAGACAGACATCGTCTGGCCCAGATACCCCTGTACTTTCGATCTTCTCAGTCGATACATGCGCCTCCGAATTCGTGAAGTTTGCCCGACCGACGTATACCGAGCGTATTTCTCGATTCGTTATCGCGCGACGGTGCCGCGTTTCCTCGAGAATAGCGACGGAAAAATAACACGCTCCCTTGAGAGAACGTGAAAGATCGCACACCTCGAGCTCCGAGCTACGCTCATTAGGGTTAAGCTCGGGCATACCGATGTTGTAACTCCGTGGAGGGGAATATTTGATCACGAGCAGGGAACAGAGGCGCGCGGGACGCGAATGAGCTCTAAAACAAGGTGGTGATTCGTCATGTCGGGGTTGTCGCCCGGATTCAGACCGGCATCAATTATTCGGAATACCAAGCCGATTTTCAATGGAGCGTGATATCGACCCGGTGTCGTCGTGCCGCCCGCGCGCGCGCTCGGATAGATACGTGGTACGTCGCGTCGGCCGCTCTACTGTCGCCTAACGAAGAAACAATGGATATTTTGGCGTTAACCCGCAAAACCGCAGTGATCCCTCTCTTTCGCCTCCGCCGCCATCGTCGCAGTTATCGACGATGCGTTCGGTAGCTTCGGTGTCACTTTTTTCGCTGGCTCCGCTGTCGCGCGCGCGGCACGGTGTTTGTTAAACAAAAAAAAAAAAGAAAAAAAAAAGAGAAAAAAGAAGAAAAAAGAACAAACGGAACGCAGCGACTATCGCGCGGGATTCGCGCAGGCTGCCGCACGATGTTTATCAATTTTTGCGGGAGTCGCCTGGCGTGTTGTTTCGACGTTTTCTTGATTTCGTTCTGGTATTTCCATTCGCGCGTTACCTCGTAACGCAAGCGGGTGCTCCGAGAGAGAAAGACAGGCAGATAGATAGAGGAGGTAAAGAGGATGGAGAAAAAGAGAAAGAGGAAAACAGAAAGGAAGATACGCGTTTACGTCGCACCGATATGTCAGACGACACTTTATCATCCTCCGTCTGTTCGTGCGATTCGGCTTATGTATTACGACCGCGTGCGTATCCTCGAACAGTCAAAATTCCATCATGTCTGTCAATCTCCGCGCGCGTTTCGTGAAAATGTACTTGAAGGATAATTGACAAGGCTTGAAACATCGTTCGATCGTAATGTGTCAGCTGCGACGCTCGCGTTACGTCGGCACGTGCCCCCAGTATGTCTCTGTCTACTCCCGAATTAATGCGTTAGTCGAATGTGCGATTCGGAATTAAGATAAATTCGTCATTGATCGAGCGGCGCAACAGCGTAAAACGGTGAAAAATCCCGACAATTGAAATTAATGGCCAATAAATGCTTTGCGGTGCCGCGCGTTCTCGTGTTTCTGAGGAAAAGATCGTTATAACGCTTTTTGCTTTTTCTCTCTTTGCTTTCTACCGCAGCGTGCCGGCAGTTTCGCAGGATTTGTTTGTCATTCGGAGTCACGATCGCGCGTCTAGTCGCAATACGACAATTAGTAACCTCTAATGACATAACGTGATTTCAGACGCGTACGTTTGAGGGTAACATTGTCGTCATAATTGCGCAGCACCTTCATGCGCGCACGTAACTCGGCCGTTAATTTGCGAGTAATGTTATGTTTAACGCAGGCGTTAAACGTCACGCGGAGTCCTGTTTGTCGCGTTATTTAATTAAATTTTCTATTCAGACTCGCTCGTGCCGTCATCCGGCTTTTCCCCCATTCTCCAACTCACGGGCCAACTTTAATTCGCTTTTATAGCTTCCTTCGCTCGATACAACATGCAATTTGACGACGAATTATTAGCGCGGCGAGTCCGTAGAGAACGGTTAAAGGGACAAAACATTTCAACAGATTACTGCAAATATTTCTTTTATCAAAGGGAAAAGTGTCTTCACTAGCCATTCGCGAGCTCAAATACTCCCACTTACGCAAATTCCGACCAAAAAAAAACAAAAAATGACTCATTAACGAGACAGCGAGAAAGGAAGAAAGAAAAAGAAAGAGAGAGAGAGAGAGAGAGAGAGAGAGAGAGAGAGAGAGAGAGATAAGGAGAGAGAGAGAGAGATAGGGAGACTATTAAATGAAAGAGTCGCGTTAACGAGACACGGGACGATAGCCGACGCCTCTCTTATCTCGCGCCAACTGACGAATGCGCGCACGAGCGCGACAGCGTTTTCTCACGCGGCCAAAGAGGACACGGGAACGAGGAGTGCAGGGTTGAAGCGGTTCGCGCGGGAATTTCGTTTGGAATGCGCAAAGAAATTCGTCCGAGCTCTCGCTCGTTTGTCCCCCGAGAGAGTCTACACAGGGCTGGCCATAAGGAGGGATCGTAATTCAGACGACATTCCGCGTTAAGGGTGTTTCGCGGGTTGGCAGTCTCGCCCTCTCGAAAGAAACACTCGACGGCAAGTTTCGTCCCATCTCGGTCATTCAGCCACCCTCCGTGCGCTCAGAGGGATGATACGCGCGCGCGGTTTCTACCAATTATCGACGCCTGCCCTCCCCAGTCGCAAATTAACGGCGAGTTGGCAGCGGCTACGAGTTTGACCGCGCGCGCGCGTTCAACGGCCGTGCTATAGTTATCCAGCCAACTTGGCCGAATGACTTTGATAACTGCCGTCATTAAGGGGAGTGTCTTCTTATTGGCCGTATCCTACGGCGCTCGTCGCCGAGTGACGGCATATGCCAGTTATTAGTGTAATTGGTATCTTGAAACAATGACAATTAATTATTGGTCCACACTGCACGGGTATATCGTACACGTGCGCGCTGCTGCGCCGATGTGGAATCGATAAATAGTACCCGAAGCATTCGTAATTTCGTCTTTGTAATTTGATCGAACCGTAATAAGGTTATTAACCGCCCAGCGCGAAATCATTAGAGATTACGCGGGGGGAGGGGGGAGATTAATATTTTATTATATATTGACGAGAAACCATTTGACGAGATAGCGCGACGAGCGCAATCGCACGGCGCGAACGTTGCACGCGACTCTGCGGAAAATTCGCGATTATCAGCGTACGATGTACGAATGCATTTTTTAGCGCGCCGACTTTGTCGTATTAAATTCCTCCCCGCGTTTCTTCTCTCATTGTGATATTAAAATTGTACAATTTCGCGCGCGCGCGGAAACAGATTTACAATCTACAGCACTCTAGAGATCGATGCCGAGACGTAGCTTTCGGAACGAGAGCGCTCGCGATTGGTTCACCCTCTCGATATTGCGCGTCGAGCTACCATGTTTATAAGTCGTATTTTCAGACGATTAAAGGGTTTGTACAAATTATGCAACACTGCGGGGCTGAATTCTTTTTCAGCGCGCCTTATTCGCGAATCTTTATTGCACCCTGCAAAATGTGATACGTCTCATCGTCCTGTAGCCAGAGGGAATTCCATTACACGCTGAAAACGTTCCAGGTCTCGTTCTAACCTTGGAGGAAGGAGCAGGAGGGTTCAGAGCGGAGAGGGAATAGCGACGGAAAAGAAAGGGGAGTGAAGCTTTCTCAGCAGCAGCAGCAGCAGCAGCAGCAGCAGCAGCAGCAACAGCAGCAGCAACGGCAACGGCAGCGGCAGCAGGTACATAACGTAAAAATTTAAGACTATTAGGCTAGTCGGTGCTGTTTCCCTAACAATGCCGACATCAGTATTTAGCCTGGGGACACGATGTATCTCTCTCTCTCTCTCTCTCTTTCTCTCTCCCCCCCTCTCTCTCCCTCCCTCTCCTTTTTCCCCTCGTGGGTGAAATCTTTCGAGAAACGACAGTGGGGCTGGTCTATCGAGTGAGACGTAGGACCGTGGATAAAGAGAGGGACGTATGGGAGAGCGAGTGGGGCGAAGAGAGGGGGAGAGACGTTGGAAACGCGCCGTGGAAAAATAAGAATTTCAAATCCAATTTTCCGAGGCATATTTAATAGGCATCCCTCCGCCGCCATCGCGGACGCCATCACCGTCGACCCGACTCGTGAGCACCCCTTCCCATCGCTTCGTTCATCGCCTACCCGTGGAGAGAGAGAGAGAGAGAGAGAGAGAGAGAGAGAGAGGGAGAGAGAGAGAGAGAGAAAGCGGGGAGGGAGAGAGGGAGGGAAAGAGAGAGTTTGCCACCTCTGGAGTCCCTCTCTCCGCCGTCGAGGAAATGAATAATTGAAGAATACATTAAATTAGGTCGAGGAGTAACGGAGGCGCGAAGGGGAGGGAAGAGAAAGGAATGGAAGGAAAGGAAAGGCTTCGCTGGTAGCGGCTTACCCCCTATTGCTCCGCATTAGGGGTGCGAATCGGCGATTGTGAATCGGGACGAACGTGCTCAGCGGATTACGAAAATCTCGCGAGTTTCGCTTTCGGATATATCCCGGCCGGGGAGATCTCAATGTTCATAATGAACGCCAACTATTTCCTAATCGTCTCGCTATTATGCGCTTTAGAGCCGGGCTTAATAGCGCGCGCGAGTGTAAACGCGCGGAATCGACCGATAAGCTAAGAGGTCGTTGCACGACCAACTAAAGTTCGCGGAGTTAACTCGATTCCCCGCTGCATAGCGGTGACTTATAATTGCCTTGTATCTCAATGCTCCTGTATTACGGTAACGTGTATATCTTGCGATGCGCGTGATATTGGACGCGCCGCACGCGTTATCGCGATATCTACAGCTGGTCGCGCGTAACGACGAACGCGTAATGCCGGCGACAGCGACGGCGACGGCAGCAAAGATACTGCGCGAGCAAAGTGGATTTCCATCCGACGACACGAAAGGAACGACTCGATGCGCCTCGAGTCTTAATCGACGTTCCTGCGAGGACTCAATGGTGACGTTAATCGGCTTTTCTAATAAGTGGCGTATCACTCGAAAGAGATAAATCGAGGTGGAGAACGAGACTATTCGTTCCAACCTGTAGGTTTGTTGCTCGTTCCAATTAGCCGCGATTCTTCGGCTCAAGACTTCAATCAATTTCGCGGAACACTAGGTCACAGATGCTACCAATTACGCCCCGCCGACGTTACCACCATCTTTTTCTATCGTATGCCGTCGTGTCCAGGAAAGAAGTAGGGTAAATGATTTTTCTCTCCTCCGGGACCAATGGCGAGGACCGATCGAACGTACGCGAAAGCCATTTGACGACTTTACTCCAATAATTGTCGTGAGAGCCCGCGAACGTTACTACCTGCTAGTCAAGCATCTGACCCGTTTCTCTCTCCATCTCTCTCTCTCCTTTTTTGCAACAAGCGGCAATAATTTTCTCGACCCGATAAATCCAATACGTTGGAGCGACGAGAATTATAGCGCGGACGATTCTCTATAGACATTTAACGCCACTTTTGCGAGCCGATGAACCGTGTCTCTCGCACGTCTCTCCATGACGGAAAATGCATTATTTAGTCGGTCATACGCGGGCTTAATTGAGCATGGTGCGCGTATAATTAATCTCGCGAGACCGCGCACGGAAATGATATCGATACTTCGCGAAAGTGCCGCCTTTCGTCCGCGCACACCTAACCTCGCGTGTAAGGTATTAAGCGTCGGACGTAACTACCAGGTGGTTTTCCTTATAATTAATTATACAATGTGAAGAGAATTACTCGCTGCGACCTGCAGGGCTTCGTCCTGTCTTAGGTAATGAATGGTAGACGGACTTAATCTCCTTTCGGAACCGCAATTTTTCTAAGGATCCTTTTTCTTTTTTTCCTTCCTACCATCAGCGGTGCGCACTCGCGGGAAATTTTTAGACCCCGTATTTCAGAGATGGCCGGGAGATCATTTTATGCCCCGCTATAAATTCCGAATCGACGTCTATGGACTTGAAGCGTACGTACTTGAGCGCACGAATTAGTTTCAAGATCCTCGATCTGGCCGAGACCCCACATAAAAACGACTACTTCGCGCGGACTCGTTTCTTCCGGCCAGAAGAAGCCGTCTTCTTCTGGCCCTTTCGTCGACCGCGAGCCGCAAATTCGCGCATGAGACGCAAACATGAAGAAACGCACGAGGCGAGGTAGTATCAAGACAGCTTAAAATTCAAAAAGTTTTCTCACCGAAGCGCGAAGCGGGACAATTGAAAGCGTGTGCTCAGTTGCCTGAGATGAAGAATAGAGAAAGAGAGAGAGAGAGAGAGAGAGAGAGAGAGAGAGAGAGAGAGAGAGAAAATCAAGTGGAAATATTTTCTCGCCGCCTTGAATTAAGAGAGACACAATTGCGCCACAAAAGATACATTAATTTGAAAATTATGCACGAACAACGGCGCTTTTGTCGTCGTGGCTTAAAGTTAAATAGAATGCCGCGAACGACAAATTGGTCGGCAAGATTCAGAAAATGCTCGCTGCATGTCCGCGGCAATTTCCGTTTTTACTTTGCAGTCACTCTTTCCTGAGCCTCGTTGAATAATGCAGCTGCGCCAGACGTAACGCGCGCGCGCAGCACCGGAGCTGACTATTTATAAAACAATGAATAATCATCGACGGTAACGATGTGTCTGCGGATGCGTAAAGCAATTACACCGTGGGTCGTACAATTTATTTTAGTGCGTCGTTCCCGCAGTCGTTTCAGCCGCGGATCAAGCTCCAACTGTGCTGTATAAATACCGGTCTTTTCAACTCATTCTTTTTAACGAATGCAAATGCGACGTAACGCGCGCATTTTCACTTCCATGCTTCTCACATTTCAGTCTTGTCTATTTGTCGCCAATCTAGTTTGCCGCATTTTTTTTTTTTCTTTCTTTTTCGAAAACGCGCAGGGACATTATCGTCAGGCGAGTAATGCGGAAAAAGTTGCACAATAAATAAAAAAGCACCGTGGGGAGAGCGCAAAAGTAGCTATGTAGCGCGCTTCATCTGTTTATACCGTTCTGGCATCTGGCCGATTTAGTCAACGTCACGTCCGACTTGATTACAACGAGGTTCCGTCGCAAGGGTTGCTTCCCACACTCGACAGTGGGGGTGGTGATCGCAGGGTGAAATGGAGCCGATGGTTTATAGAGAATGGATCGACGAATGGCACGTTAGTGAGACACTTACGTAACTGCAATTCTTCCGAGTGTTTTTCGCGAACGGTCAGAATCGCTCGACTGGAAGTTGTCCAAACTGGCCGGCGAGGGAGGCAGAACGCGAGGGATAACTTGGAACTCTCTTTTTTTCTTTCCTCCTTCCTTTTTTCTTTCCTTCTTTCTTTCTTTTCAGCGCACATAGCATCGCGAACGTAGAACGAGCGATAAATTCTCTTGACCCGGCCACGGTCATTAGCCGGCCCATGGCAAGCTGCATCGTCAGCTAGCGTCACACAGTCGTATATCACGAAATTAAAACGCTGCCAAATAAGCTGATTAAGAGTCTCGCTCGCGCGCTAGCCAAACGTGTCCGTTCTTCTTCGGGGGAGGGAAGAATAAAGGGGGTCGATTCTCGTTTCGAGTTGTTGCGCGCGAAGATATGTAAACTGTGAAAGTTTCGGCAAAACGAGAAACACGAACCCCGGGCCTTCCTCATTCGCGTCTTCATGCCCGGCAATCTTTGACGCGACCGCTTCTTTTAAGGTGCAACCAACAGAAATGACCGATTTGCGTGGCTCACGCCATCCTGCGCTCTCGCTCGCCGGTCACTTTACAATATATATATGCGCGAGAGACGCTGAATACGCCGCCAGGAAATAATGAATTCATCGTGAGATGTGAGATGTGAAAAGCGTCGGCTAATTATTAACATTTTAACCAAGTCCTGCTTATGTGTGTATATATATATATATATATTATTACTGGGGCGGTCTTGGTGAATACTAATGGATACAAACGGATACGACTTTCAACAATACAATTATGAAATGAGAAAATTTTTCAGTCAAACTACAGTCGTTAATAATCTCGACTTCTACGCAATTTCGCCGTGGGATTATTTCCTGCGCGCGCGCACGATGTAATAGAGAAGGAACGTCGTTTTTCATACCCTCCCTTCCTCCCTCCCTCCTGCGGACGGCTAATTACACTCTGATCGTCACATAAAAATGAAGCGTACCGCGTCGCGATTTGAACTTGTACTACAAGCGGCATATCTAGCGTCGTGTAATAATCGTAGTCGTAGCGTCTAACGACCCTCGAAAGCACGAGGCGTCCAACGAGAACCGACTTCATTTTACGGCATCACGAAACTTCCAAAGTGGCGACCTAGAAACGCTTGTCGCTTTCACCCCGAACCCCTTCAGCTGCAAAAAAAGAAAGAAGGAAGCGAGAGGGGCAGGGGAGGGAGGCGTCCATCACGGAGCGTATAATGTGACGCAAAAACGTATGATAAATTTTTCAATGGACGTGAAGAAAAGTTTCCAGCGTACGTGACAGGAACGCGACGACGCGATATAATAATAAGCATCCCCGCGCCACTTCCGGGTCACTATGCTTTCCGAGGACAAATGTGCCGGGGGAAGAAAACAAGAGCAGGACGGTGTGCTTGACGAAAAAAAAAAGAAAAGAAGGAAAAGAGAAAAAAAGGATAGCAATCCCTGTGACGTTCTCTCTTTGTATTATAAACCTGTGTTATCGCCGTTGAAACCACTGAGGATACTGAGGTAACAAAGGTAGGTTGGTTAGTCGCTGCAAACGGCTGTAAAAGCCTACAGCTATGTGTGGAAACGGAGGACGGATTATTCTTTTCCAAGAATATACAGAAATACTAACGCGATATACTCACGTCACGTGCACACGCACACACGAATTCAAGACTGTCGCTCAGAAAGATTGATCAGAAGAAACGCGTATAAATAGTTTAACTTGAGATGCGGCCGGGGGAAAGTAATTTCCTTATATTCCGCGCGCTGCGCGTTTGATATGATAGACGCTAAAAGGTAGATGGCATGTAAACGTCGGAATTCCCGGGAACGTTGAAGGATACGTCAGAGTGCAAAGCGTGGTTTACATCCTAACTCTATTGTTACCTTCGTATGCTAAATGCCATGCGTTTTCGAATTTATTCCCGAGTCGAAATTCTGCGCTTCTGTGCATTAATCCTGCAAATCTCGTCAGACTTGGAGGATTAATGGAGAATCTCCAAGTGCAACATTATACTGGCTATGAATGTTTACTTACGTCTTCTTATATCCAGAAGGGTTATCTAAGGATTACTTAATATTTAATTAAACATCTCGTCTTCTTCTCTCTGCGTCTCTGTTCTTAGTTTGATAAATATTAACCTGCTGCCAATGATCCTGAATTTGGATTGAAGTGAACGGATCAATTTTGGATTTTCAATGAGCAATTTATTAATTGTATCACTTAACCAGTGCAACAAATAAATATTAAATAATCTGGTAAATATTATTCTTGGAAGTGGGGCAGAATAACACATTGGATAAGAATAGGAAGAGGAAAAAAACATATTTTATCTCATCTCTTCCTAATTTCTTATTCTTTTCTTATTCTATTCGTTTCGTTTTTTTGCATTGGAAGTTTAGATGAGATTTGTAGTTCTGAAAAGAGCTGGTAGGTACACTGTAGAGGCAAAAATAACAGTTATATATCTAATAATGCTGTTTACCGACATAGACGTACACGCCGTAACAACAATGAACAGTAGCGAAAAAGAGGATGCTTATTGTAAACAAGATATAACCGTGTGTGTGTAAACACGATGGATATAAACAAAATGAATCTCGCGATTAAAGGAGCATTATTAGACAAAGAAATCAAGCATTTGCGTTAAATTTATTTACGCTAAATTCCAAGGCCGGTATTCACAACCATGTTAATTATTTATAATCTTTGATTGACAGTTAATTACAAATTTACATTTATGAATTGTTATTCGTCTGTTTGAATCAATATTCCTTGTTGCAAAAAAGTAGATAAAAGTAGGCTCGTGAATAATTTAGAATTTATCGAGCTGTAATTATTAGTTAAATGAACGAGCGATGAATGTCGGCCTGAATTTCGACTCGGGTATCTCTTTGCTCTCAGAGATAGTCAAACGTTCGTTAAAATCGGCAGAATCCGTGTAACAAATAATTTGCGCACCTTAACATACTTGATGTATCGCCGCTCGCATCTTGATGCCCTTCCTCCTCCCTTCTGCTTCCCTCTGGCTTCTTCCCGATGCAACATTCTGCTCAAGGTTACTTTGTCCTCCGGACACTCGTGACACTGATTCTAATACTGGCACTGACATTCGCGTAGATACTATTCAATCGGAGAAATGTATTAATTAACACAACATCGAAACGACACGAGTCCGCTTTGTTTGCGCGCAAGTGACCAACTTTCGACGAGCAAAACGCGAGCAGCGACGAATGAGCAACGACAACTGATCGTTACACCGAAGTTTCAGCTGCACCTCGTTACGTTTGCTGCACTTTAAACGAGAAGCAGATATATATTCCGCGCATGAAATCAAGCAAGTACTTTGCTTTACATCGACTGATTAAGCGGGCGAATGTGTACAATTTGCTCTTGAAGAGAAGGAGAAACGGATATTGGAGAAACGAATATTGGAGAATAATTCCAAAAGTGCAGCTAAAATATACAGATCGTAGTTCGTAGACGATCGTTTACCGTGCGCAGCGAGATTGCGACGTGCCTTTCTTTAATGTGCAGAATATTTGAATCACTCGAATCGGGAATTACGACGAAATGTCATAATTTGAAAAATAAAGTTTGATAGAAAAAATAATATCTCGATACACGCACTTCGCACTGTGCACGTCCTTTGCCGGCCCGAACTCAAGGCTGCCATCCAGCAAGAGACATGTAGATTTCTCATTGGCTATATATCGTACAGTTAGTCTTAAGATGATATCTAGCCAATGAGGCGACTTGTATATCTCTCGGTAGAAAGCATCCCTACTTTCATGTCTGTGTGTACCGATCTGCGCGGCTATTCGTGAAAATCGCCAGAGTCACGTACGCCACAGTTTCCAACGGTCGTCCGGTCACCTTCGCCGGTCGCCGGAGAAGATAATCGCCGTTCGTAAACATCGTGACCTCTGAGGTCGTCCGAAGCTCGCGTGCCTCGTGTTATTTCGCGTTACCGAGCCGACGAGCGAACATATCGCGACGCGTCGCGCGTACGTGTATCGTTAGGTTAGAGTTTCTATCGAGTGATTGAGATATTTGGCCGATTCCGGAGGCGTTTAGTCGGGGATCTCTCGTCGGCACCGCGCTAGTTGACGCGCTGTTCATCCAACTTTGTTGATCTCCGATCGAACCGTACGCATTGTATCTCTCGCGAGTGTCGGTGAATAGTAGCGTGTCGGTGTTGAGCGTGAGTGAGAAGCCAACTTAGTGAAAATTCAGTGTTGAGTGTGAGTGCCAGTGTCAAGTACATATTTGGATTACGACGAGGGAGCAACGAGGATGCCGGATCGCGAGGCCAGGATACGGGGGAGGACGCACAATGTCGGTACGTAAGCAGTGAGGATACATCATTTATTCCAGGTTTAGTCAAATTATTTGTTACAACAATGCTCCGCGATTCTAACGGGCGCTCGACGAATCTCGCTGAGAATAACCTAGATAAGAATTCTTTCCACGCCATTTCCGTGTCGTAACTCGAGATTATGTGCTCGACATAGGTTTGCCGGATGCGAAATGACGCTGTTTCTGGGAAATTTTTTAGGCAACGGTTGGAAAATAGGTTGTTAGAGAATTTTAGTTAAATTTGAGAGATAGATGGATGAGACGACTAAGAGATGCCGCTGTGCACTCGCAACAAACAACTGCGTGAATTAGGTAGTCAGCAGAGAGATGTTTGGACATAAACCGTGCGATTGTATTTTTTATCACGCGAATGGCTTGGTCGGCATCAATTTTCTTAGGTGGCAGATCGAAAAATTCAACGTGCTGTGTAAATCGCCGTGACCGCTCTCAGGTTTCTCTCTGGTAGTTGCAGTTAGAAACATGAATATTCTGAGATTATGATTTTGTTGAAATTCTAATATTTCGGGACAGAAAACTTAAATTCGCGGACACGGGACAAGCTTAAGAATTCCCCGACATTCCCGGAAATCTCGTTGCCATCTGGCGACCCTGGTTCGACACCAAGCTATCTCCTCATAGCATCAAGGTCACAATAACAATCACAATAAGATTACACCGAAGTCATGCATAAGTAGCGGACAAAGTAGCGAACATTTGCACATCACTGTGACTTGGGTGTGATCTCATTGTGATTTTGAGAGTCACGAGTCATTCTTTGTGGAAATTCGCATCTACGCGAATCTTGCTCGTCCGCTCACACTTGCCCGTTGTCGAGGCGCGTACTATGTTACAAACATATGGACGAAAAAGACTGCGTTTTTGAGTCCGCGCGAATTTTACGGGCGATTTTAGGAGCTCGTTAACCGCCAAGGGAAAACTTATCGCGCGGGGTGCTGCAACGGCTGGGAAGCGGGTGGGGAGGGGGGAGTGTAAAGAACGATCGCAAACCGGTGTGTGCGAGGGTCGAACAACGACTGCGGAACGAAGACGGCGTGGAGCAGATAGCGCGATTGCGACCGTGTAAGAGCGATCGTGCACGCCCTCGAATAAAATCGTAGATAGGAAATCCGTCCGCCCGAGGGGGTGGGTCGGTCGGGGGTGTCGATAACGCATATAAGTGCTACCTGGCCATTTCCTTCCGCCATTGAGTCTTATTCCGATAGTTGGTCCACGGCGCGAATCGAAGTATACGGATGCAGGCGCGCACGGTTGCAGGAGAGAGATTTAGACAAAACAGAATTGCACGAAAGGGCAGAGAGAAAGAAATCGAAACGAAACGGAAAAGGGAAAAGAGAAAAAATAGCCCGCACGTCGGCATCGGTCGACATCGCGCGTCGAGAGACACGCTCTCGCCGTGTCGTTATTATTGAAAAGTCCGCAACGTTATCCCCCGCGGTATCTCGCGCGGGAATACCGTCAAAATATATGTCGCGAAATTCCGACCTCGCGCGCTACAAAATGTTAGATTAAATCACGAAGCGCGCTCGCGGAACAGTATGTAAATCGTGCGCCACCGCAATTATGTACCATACACGAAGTATACGACGTAAGCCCTTAATGCGGCGCAGAAATAATAAAGGGACGGGTAAAACGTGCTGGTAAACGCGTGATGGAAGATGTTGCTGCTGCAGGTGCAACTCGTGAATCTAAACATGACCCGTAAAGTCCGCGCGCCCGCTTTCTTGTTTTTCAATAAATCATTCCTCCCGCGCGCGCGGATTCGACGTATCACCGCCGCCGACTACCGACGGCCACGTTAACCGCACTCACACGTTCAACTCCGCGAGAATCGATCGACCTACAATAGCGACGGCGACGGCGGCGGCGGCGGCGAACACGAACGCTCGCTCGCTCGCTCGCGGCACTCAGACACCGGGAGGAAATGCGCGCTTTTGTCGTCGCCAGTAAAAAGGGGTGCGTTCGCAGCGGAGACGTACGTAGGCGGAAAAAAAAAATGACAAAATTGCGGCGCCAAATTCGACGGCGCCTCGCGCGTCAGCGAATCCCGTCCGCTCGAGATCTTCACCCTCGCGCGATCGGCGGAGCACGGGTCGCGCGAAGAGTTGATTTAACATGGAAAAGAGCCGGGAGCGGGGAAAAGTTCGATCCGACAAATTACGTCAAGGAAACTACTTTGCTGAACGATCCGGCAGTTTCGCGTCCCGTGAGAGATATTTCAAAAGCTCACGCGAAATTTCGCGATCGCGATCGCGCCTCGCACGCGCCTCGCGTCGATAATCGAATCTCGCAGTATTTTGAGAAATGAATTCTCCGTTGCAAATCAGCAGCGAGCGAACCTCTTATGTAGTTGCACGGTTAAATTAAGAATGACCTCGCTCTCTCGGGGGTGATACGGAGGGGGGGGGGGGATAACAAGCGTAAGAAGAGGCCGGGCAAAAGGGGCCGGACGATTCTGCGGTTAATTTAGAGAAACGTCAAAGAGTTCGAAAAAGTCCATCTTCGCGGGGCATCGTCAAGCATTTTTGTTCTCCTCGCGCTTACAGCCCCGGGATTACAGCCGTAAAAAAGGTTCATCAACGACAACGAAGCATGAAAAATGGTCCCTCGCGTGAGTGGTGGAAAGCCTTATAACTTGGCCGAAGCAGACGAGAGTGACGCGCGCGCCGACACGTCGACGAGGTGCCTCCCGTATATAATTCGCTCCTTCGCGATTTTTTGATCGTGCGTCCCGGCTAAATTTTTCAGCGACTGACGCACGCGCAGGAGGATCTAATTTATAACGGGTAAAAGAGGAAAAGGAGAAATTTGGCGCGGTAACGACGCGCGGCGCGCCGCAGCTTTCCGCGCGTAATTACAAAAAGTATGGGCCGCCAGCACATGAATGTTTTTCTTCGTTCGTACTCTCTGTTAAATCTAATTGCTAACTTCTCCAATTTTCGCGTCCATCGGTGCGCGCTGCTTTTTACGAACGGATTACACTTTGTATCGTGCTCGTAAACACGTTTCTGAAAATAAAAAGAAAAAAGGACGGCTCGCGGCGCGTATATCGTAAAAAGGCGGCCGACTCGATCGCCATGTTTTCCCCCCCTCTCTCTCTCTCTCTCTCTCTCTCTCTCTCTCTCTCTCTCTCTCTCTCTCTGTTTCTCCATCTCTCGCTTGTCTCAATTAACTCCCACCCTCCTTCGGCCCCCCGCCAGTCTTGCCTTCATCTTCGGTATCTATTTCTCTCGGGTAATTACCCCTGTGTATCGTTCACTTCCGTCTCCCATCTCCCCGTAACGATTCTTCTTCTCCCGATGCGCCGAGCATTGCGGCAGCGGCGTTTCTACTCTGAGATCGATAATCGAGACTCTTGCGGGAACCGACTCTAGAACAAGGAGAGCCGAGATGAAATTATTCCGAGCCCCGGAGTCGAAAGTCCCTCGGGTAGCCCGCTGGCGAATTTCATATTTTTGCTTCTTATAGATGCGGGGCGTCAAAGTCTTCCAGAGGACCCTTCCGTGCCCAATCTCCTCGTAAAGAGAACCCTTCGCCCCATTGCCCTCGTAAAGACCGTACCTAGGGGTGAAAAATAATCAGAGGAGCCCGATAGAGCCGTAACTGCTTCTGATTTATATAAGCGCATGCCCTCTTAAAGTGGAACGTGTCCGCGTTTACAAAGAGAGAGAGAGAGAGAGAGAGAGAGAGAGAGAGAGAGAGAGAGAGAGAGAGAGAGAGAGAGAGAGAGAGAGAGAGAGAGAGAGAGAGATGAATCGCGATGATTTTTCCCGACTGAGAATTATTGTCGCGTCGTCGCGATAATCGCGGATGTTGGCGTTTACCGCGAAACGGCAGTCTCCCCTTTTTCTCGGAGAAGGGCTGAAATGAGAAAAAGAAAGAAAGACAAACAGGCGGGAAAGACGTCGCGCGTTAACGATTACATTTGCAGTCGCGCGCTTGGCAGAAACGATTTTGAGACGCTCCATCGGCGACGGCGGTAACGAGACCGATAAAACCGTCGCGAAAGAAACCGATGGGGACGTGCCGAAAATGAAGTGGCGCGCGGAAGCGGGGCAGTATCCAAAAGTAATTTATTTCCATGCGCAAAAAGGCAAGTGGGACGAAAGACAAGAAGAAATAGGGCGAACAATAAGGCGAGCGGCCGTTAAAGAGAAAGAGATGGATGTATAACAAGAACACGGGGGTAAGGAGAATGTGTGCAAAGGGGTAAGCAGGAAAAGACACTTGAGGAAATCGTACTAGAAGCTCGCCAGAGTTTTCATCCCGTTTTGGTGCGCCACTAGTGCTCCGGGAGGATAGACGACAACGTAAGAAAAATAAAGGCTTCCTTCTCTCTTCTCCCTCGCCGTCATCTCTCTCTCTCTCTCTCTCTCTCTCTCTCTCTCTCTCGTTCTCTCTCTCGTTCTCTTTCTCTTCTCCCCTCCCCTCTTTCTCCGTCTCTCTCTGTCTCTCTCCCTCTGACGCCGCAGAACATCGCTTTCTGCATCATCCCTCTTCTTGTTACGAGTCGCGTTTCTCTCCTTACCGCGACTTGCTTACTTTTCGTCCGCGCCGGCTTCCGTTTTCCCTCGCGAACCTCTTCGCTCTTCCTCGCGATCTCTGCTCTCGAGAATTATTAAAAGGAAAACACCCACGAAATCCGTTTTCGACCGAGCGGCGGGGGACCGTGGAGGGCTGGGGCGGCAGGAGGAGGAGGAGGAGGAGGAGGAGGAGGAGGAGGAGGATGCCGGTAACTCGCGGATTCTCGTTGCCGTGGTGATTCTCACCGGCGTGCTCGCCGCGCGCGGTAGATAAAGATAAATGTCGCAAACGAAAGAAAATTACGTACTACGAGCGGCGGGCTGAGCGCGCACGACCTTCTGCTCGTGAAATTTTTAAGCCGTCCATAAATATTCCATTCATACTTTTACTCTGCCATCACTGGATATAGCCGCGCACACCTAAACGCGCCGTTATACTCGCCGCCGCCCCGCCGCCGCCGCTCGCTAGCGGGATTCAAAAAAATACAGCGAATGTGATGCGCGCGCGCGTATTTCGCGACGGGTTTCCAGCGGACGCGTGCACTCAGCCATGATCAAAGCCGCGTCAAGCCGGACGGAAACTTTCGGACGGATATTCCATATATTGCACAGCGGCTGCCTTCAAATTTCGGAAGTTCGATAGCCACCGAGGCCATTATTACGTACAAATGGAAGTTCGGTCGAGCCGCGGCCGGCCTGATTTGCCATGTTTTACACCGTGCCTAACGAACTGGACAACAATCGATTTAACGCACGGTTTGCCTAATTGCGTTTCGCGATCAAAGCGCGCGGAGCGCCGAAGCGCGAGACAATGTCGAAAATATGAAGATCTTTATATAGTATCATGATCGCGTATTATGAGCGCGAACGCGCGAGAGCACACAAACTCGTACGCGGCTGTCCCGATTTTTGGGAATGATATATGGGAGTGAAATAATAATCCGTCCGACGGTACAACGCGATATATCTTAATCTCATGCTTCTCCTTTGCCTTGTTGTCGCCACCGCCACTTTCGGCGGTGGCATTTTACGAAGAGAGTACGCGAGAGCAAAGTTTCCGGGGAAACGCGGAAATAAATTCTACCGTGGGACAAATCCGAGGGATTCCGATTCCTCGATGTGTGTCTCTAATCGCGCCGCCAGAGGAGACAAAGAGTAACGAACTTTTAAGTAGCGGATTAAGCGGGGCAACTTCCACCATTAACGTTTTAATTTCCGGTATCTTTCTCGCGCGAGCGCATACCGCGCCGCCGCCGCCGCCGCCGGCACGGCGCTTTGTATCGATTTCCGCAGCATTCAGCGTTTGTTAACAATTCATTCGGGAACGCCGATGAAATTGATATCTTGTAAGTGTCGTCACTTGTATTGGGCGTACGTGATGCTGCGAGCCGAGCCGGAAATCTTTATCCTCACGGCTTTAGTATGCGCATCATGCATTACCTATCTACGTAACCCTCTTCTATCCAATCGAGTCTCCGAAGCCGGAGCATCGACCGCGGCGATTGTGATGCAAAGTCAGAAACGCGCTCCTAACATTAATACGAGCGAACGCGCGTTTTTTACGCGCGTAATTATTTATCCGCTGGAGAATTCTCCATTATTGTTATTATTATTAAATGGAACGCGATATACCCCCCGCGCGGTCTCGACGCATCCCGGAAAACAGAAGGGCGATTATCGCAACGAAGCCTGTAACTTTATCGATTCCCGATTGCATCGAGCGTGCGTGCGTGCGTGCGTGCGTGCGTGCGTGCGTGCGTCGCTATGCGAAAATCGCCGAAAACCTGCAGCCGCGCGGCCAATTATCGTGGAACATCGCATTTTCGAGTCCGTACCAATTAATACCGTCATGCCTCGGTTTTCCATCTTGCTGTTGCGTAATCCGTTGCCGCGTCGGATTAACGAGGACGAAGAAATCGGAGTCACGTATCGTTGAGTATAATGTATTTTACGAATTATCCCGAATGCGAAACGCGTGAGCAAATAGTTCATCAACAGACGATCGGCCAATCGCGAGAATCCGGGGCTACAATATCACGAAAGACCGGGATTTTTGCGTTTATTAGACGGATGTTACGGCAATCGATAGAATTCGCAGCGATGCGTGTCATACGTGATGTCGCGTCGACCAGGACGACGACGACGACGACGACGACGACGACGACGACGACAGCCATTTTAGGATAATCAAATGCGATTTACGCAGAAATTTAATGCTTTTTTTTGTCGGTAGCTTGTTATTGCATTCCCGATTTTATTGCTCCACTCGTTTCGTTAAAAAATGTACTAGTTTGGGAATAAAAATAGCATAGTCGTGCGAAAACAAATGTATTGATAGAAATAATATTGTAATGCCGATATCTATTTTATCTCTGAATATTTCAACTGCTATATATTACTTGACAACAAATTACATTCCCTTCGCATTCTATTGACTTGTCCCGAACAGTCGAAAGAACGCGCGATTTACAAGAGTGCTCGAAAATTCCAGCTCTTCAACGAGTCCTCACTCAAGTTTCCATGATTTCTAAAACTCCAGTTATCGATGTAGGAACTCGTTGATTCTTAGAACTGAAAGCACGTCGCGGATAACGATCTCCGCGATTCATGTATGTAGCTTGTTGGGCGTTTCGAGTTCGCTTCTACGACGTGCTGGCGAATCACGCTTGCCATATACGAAATTCTCGACTCGTACGTATCTCGGCGGTACGCAAAATTTTACTAAAATTCTGAGGTTTAGGAAAATTAGTTATAAACCTGGATTAAACCTTTCTCGATGATATTTCGACTGCGTATATCTGCCGACCCACATTTCGTGTATCGATGTATTTATACATGTCGTAATTAACTCCTTGTATATCGGTAATTCGGAGCTTCGGTACCTCCATAACGCATAACGTTAGGCCGATGCGGTTTGCAGGAGGATATTATTTGTTTCGAGTCTAGATTAATATCTTATCACTCATATTTCGCTACCTTATACTCGGTGACCCGTCAGTTCCGGATCTGTTGTCACATGTCAACGTTTCGTAGCCTGTATCTTCATAATTTCATATCTTCATAATGTAGGCGTACGTCGTCGAAACTTGTTGATCTATCATTTGCGTACCTGTCTAATAGGGACGATGACAGTTCAGTCATGTCGCGCCGTGTTGCATTGTTTATAAGGAGGAGTCGGAATAATTGAAAATATAAAAGAACGTCGGACATAATGGCGTCAACTAGAACGAGAAGTATCGATGCGCGTCAGCCGCCCTAAACAATACGTCCCGGTCACACGTTCGCCGCTGAATATGAAAAATACATCCCCGATAACAGCCGCGTCAATGGGTGCATACGAGGCGTTTATGTCATTCTAAAACGAAGCGTCGAGATCAATCCGAATAGTGTTGTAAAACGGGCAACGCGCAGCGGCGGATTAAAATCCGAGGCCACGTATTTCCGACGTATCTAAAAGCTAGTACGTCACTGATGAAAAACTCACCTGTGATTAAAAGATCTTTCGATTAAGCAACGTGCGATTGCATAACAAATCATTTCGTAAAAGTTACTCTTTTGGGCCAATTCTGGTGTATTTTTGTAGACTAATTTATAAATACTCCGTGTGTTGCCACATTGACGAAAAAAAAGTGGCCATGAAGTTGATTAAAATTTTGTAGACAACTTTAATTTGGACGTTTCCCAGGCAATAAAATCAATCATCTGTTTTCATTTAACAATAGTCGAGGTTGGTGGTATTTCGAGAGCACAGAATTTTCTATTCCCAAATATAAAATAAAAAAATTTTTGAATTTTGGTTTGCCGTTCATAAAAAAAATTGGTTCGTTTTTCCATTCCTTTTTCTCTTTTCTCTCTCTCTCTCTCTCTCTTCTCTTTCATTCGCTCGCTGACATTAATCTCAAATATGGATATTGGTATGTGTATCTATTAACTGATTAAAAAAAACGTGCTTAACTGTCAAAATAGATATTTACGATCTCAACGGTACTGAGAAAAGAATAAAAATATAAGTAGATCGGAGCACAGGATGAGCCGGCAAGACAAAGTAACGACGAACGGCGACGCAATGAGAATAGCATGGCTACGAATTGGTCTAGATAAAAGCGATCGAAGCGATAGAGGTGATAGCAATATAAAATCTTGGTGGGACCCAGGCCATATGACGCTCCAGTTCCGACATTCTGCAGTTCGTACGTCCGTCCATGCGCATACCGTTCCACTTCCGCGGCGATATATCTCATCGACTTCCTTTTGCTGGTGCATATCTCTCTCTCTCTCTCTCTCTCTCTCTCTCTCTCTCTCTCTCTCTCTCTCTCTCTCTCTCTCTCTCTCTCTCTCTCTCTCTCTCTCTCTCTCTCTCCCCTTCGCCGCTGAAACACAAGGCGTTACTTCTACTGTCTTTTCCCGGCCCGCGCAATTCGTCTTTCGCGTCTCGTATCCCATCTCATCCGGTCCTTTTCCCACTTTCTTTCTCTCTCTCTCTCATAACTCTCAGATGCGTCTACGAGCGTAGAGTATTTACTTGCGAGATCGATAGCAGACGTATCCGTGGCCGATTTCCGTCATCTCGTGCTCTCTTCTCCATTATTTTCGTTATTGTAACATTTAATCCGTGTCAACAGTTATCTTATTCGCTTTTCCACTTACCGTATTCTACTTGAACTACCCGCCATGTTAAACATAGAAGCGTAGAAAATGATGTTCTTCTGTGAATAAATCAGTCCTAGACCGTGAAATACATAAATCAGAAAATGCCACATATAAGATATTCCTCTTCTGTATCGGGTTTTAAATGGAACGATTATTACTCCGAAAGAGACACGAGAGAGAGAGAGAGAGAGAGAGAGAGAGAGAGAGAGAGAGAGAGAGAGAGAGAGAGAGAGAGAGAGAGGGGAGTGGAGGATGGAGAGTGGTGAGCTCTCTCAAGCATTAACCGTGACGACATTGTCGCAAGCACTTGTAGCCGTTTGACAGGGGAACCTTTGACGCTTATTTATTTAAAACAGCAGAACGGCGTAGCTCCCATCCATTTCCCGTCGAGGTCCTGTACAATTACCTTTTCCTCGTACCGCACATATACATTTGTGGGATACATCCGTATCCCAGCGTGCAACGTGCGCTCGCCCGTCCGGAGGAATCAGATGTAGTCACGTCTTTCGGTTTCTTCTCGTGCGCGCGCGCGCGCG
The DNA here is from genome assembly GCF_003227715.2 of Harpegnathos saltator. Lineage (NCBI taxonomy): Eukaryota > Metazoa > Arthropoda > Insecta > Hymenoptera > Formicidae > Harpegnathos > Harpegnathos saltator. Next base: position 487,330 of record NW_020230554.1, on the reverse strand, counting down.
TGTTTGGTAAAGGCGACGGCAGTCTCGGGGAGAGAGGAAAATGGAAATGGAAACAGCGAGAGGCAGACGCAATAACGTCGCGTTTGTGCGCGGTCGTAATTCCGGCCATATCGAGCATCCCGGCGTGACGAGATGGGAATGTCCGGATGAACAACGAGCTGGTAAGGAAGGGGATGAAAGGGAGCGAGGAGGCAACAAGCGGAGGAGGCCGGGATAGCAGCGCGCGGCTAAATCATTTAACGGTACGTGCCGTGGCCGAGGCGCAGGCTTAGGCGCTGCGGGCTCCGGATTACGGCTCGCTTTGTGATCAATCGGGTTCATCGGTTTCTAATCGCTCGCTGCAGCGGATCCGTCCGTATTCGACGTACAGCGGATATAACTACTTGGTGCATCGGCAATAAACCTCTCGCGCGCGTCCGCCGGACGCGCATTTAGAATCGGCATGGCGGATTCGTTACGGGATTCGTGTGAGGGGGAAGAGGAGGGGGGGGGAGGGGTTGAAAAATAAACGAGTGAGAGGATACGCGGAATGTAACGAAATTATCTCTCGTAGCTGGCGAAAATTAGTAGAATTGTTTGTTCGTCGATTTCCAATCGACTTTTCCTCCTCCTTCTCCTCCCCTTTGCAACGATGACGACGACGACAACGACGACGACGACGACGACGACGACGACGACGCGATCGCCACCTTCCTCGCGACATTTTCGTATCCGGCGTTATAAGCATGTCGCACGGGAGATAGCTCGATAAGTCAGGCGAAATAAGAAGCGGATTCTGGAAAAGTTATTGCACGGATAGAAACGAGCAACTCGATCATTATGCGAACTTTGTTCCGCTAAATTCGAATAGATGCTGGCATTCCCCGCGATTTCCTGTGGGATCTCTCGCTCCCTGCCATTGCATATATCTCATTTCTTTTTGTAATGCGTCGGCTCCCACGGTGCCAGCTTTGTGCAAATAAATTGCATTTCTTTCCGTAATAATCCCCCTCGCGCCGTCATTGCCGCTCCAACAAATTGCCATGCGGTTATGCGTCGCGAAAGTATGAGAAAAGTATAAGAAAAGGGACGACGAAATATGTATTGCGCGATAGCGTCGTTACAATTACGTTACGATTTTGGCGAAGGGGGAATATTGAAAATTAAAGTCGTGTAATGTCGCCCGACATCTCGGGTGTTTTAACGCGAGACGCGCGATCGATTGCAGATACATACGCGAGAGAAAGAGACAGGGGAAGGGGGGGGGAGGAAATCCATTTAGATTCCCGACTAAAGTTTTTCATTATCTCCAAGTATTAATCGAGGGGTGGAAATCGATGTCGTCGCCGGGCGGATTCCGGTCCGTAGTGAGACTTGGTCGAGATGCATCGGGTCGTAGGGGCTGGCAGGGGGGGAGGGGGGATAGGTGAGGTGGCAGCATTCTTTTCGAAAGTTGCTCCGCGCCCCCGTACTCTCCCGCTAAAGCACGTAGCGCTGAATAGGGGATTAATGATTGTGTTTGTAACTTTGATGTGTTGCCGCGACTGCACGACCGCGCAGCCATGGCCAGAATTGAATGCACCTGCAACATTTGGGCTTGGTGCGTTATGCGACTATCGTAACTCGGCGAAACGCGAGACGAACGGTCGTTTGAGCGAGTTTGAAGGAGATCGTTCGTCGGTGGTAGGGGTTTTGTCGTGTTGTCGAACCGCGCGCATGTACGACGTGTGTGTCGTCGTCGTCGTCGTCATCGTCGCCGTCGCCGTCGCCGTCGGCTATATCCTCAAGTATAAACAAGCAACTTTGCCGGGTTTCAAATCGACGAGATTAATACGAGTGCATTCAAGGCACTGATGTCCCTCGATTTCCGGCGAGGGCCGTCGCTTCCGACGTCGTGTTACGTCCGAAATTGCGACGCGCGACGAGCTCGTTCAGCCGGATAATATTAAAAGCTCGCGTTGCATATCGGCGCGAAGATGATGGGAAATCAAGAGACGAAAATTGCCGGTCGGGCAGCTTCCGGGGATGACCACGAATGCGCGCAACTTTGTCGCTTATCTCGGCGAGATATTTCTCGAGTTCTGAGCGAATCGGCGCGCGCGTTCGCCGGCACTCGTCGATTTTCCAGAAGCGGAGACGCGTTCCCCGTTTCGCCCCAAACCGTGACACGAACGCAAACTCGTTTGGCGATAAAACATTAGAACACTATCGAGTCGCGAGAGGGATCACGAAGTAAGTCGTAGTAGAAGTTTGCTCTCGCGACTCCTCCGAGTTCCTCCTTGAGCGTTGCGCGCGCGTTTCACCTCGACCTTTACCTATTCTCGAAGTTGGAAGCAAATTGGCACGGGAATACGACGTAAGAGCGTTGTATCGGAAGAAAGCCGGGAGCAGGCACGTTCGCGGCAATGACGAGGGACGGATTTATCGGCTTGGCCGATAAGGCACATCCAGAGCAGCAGCAGCAGCAAAGGGTTGCTTGCACTCGGATCGAAGGCGTTAGCTTGACAGGCGGCTCGAATGCCGCTCGTTAAACGTTATTTATAGGACGTTTCTGTACAAAGGGACGAGGAGCGCGTCTGGAAAATATGATCGTATCCAATCCGGCGTTAGGAGCCGAGGGCAACAAGGGGGGGGGAGGGAGGGACACGCGTGTCGTTTCTTTTCGGATAAGTAGAGCTTTTTTCCGATCGTTTGTTCGGTCGGCAAGGGGGTGGCAAGGGAGAACAGAGAAAGAGAAATATCGATGAAACTCGTTTTCGGGGCGTTTCGACCAAACGTACCGCGGCCTTCGGTTTCAGGTCGGACGTTCGATCATCTCGACATATGGAAGAGGTGAGATCGAAGAGGAAAACGATTTTGAGCACGAAAGCACTAAACCGACTCTGGCGGAAAGAGTTTTCGAGAGATTTAAGATCTCCCCGACGCGATCGGGGTCTCCCGCGTCCTTCTCGAACAATTCTTTCACGATGATAAGTCGATCTGTCGTTACGAGACGAACGAGATTCGACGTTTCTTACAGTACCGTGGAATTTAATATTCTCCCTAGGAAAGTTGGGCGGAATCCTTTTAGGTCTAGACGAAGGCAAGAAACACGCCGCGCAGGTCGACGCGCGAGCGAGCGAGCGCTCGTCGTCTGAGATCGAAGGCGAAAAGTTCAGGATTCCTATTTACGTTTTGCTTGTAAAGTGTGAAAGTTGAAGCATATTTTGCCGGTCTTGCTAACTTTTCATAGCTCCCAGTGGAATAATACCGAGATGCACGGGGCGGACGAGCACGCGCTCGCTCGCTCGCGCCGAGAGTCCATGAGCCGGACGAGCCGGTGTTGAACGAAACGAACGAACGAGCGAACGAACGAACGAACGAACGAACGAACGAACGAACGAACGAACGAACGAACGAACGAACGAACGAACGAACGAACGAACGAACGAACGAACGAACGAACGAACGAACGAACGAACGATGACGACGTAGTAATACAGGAGCGATTTTCGCGGCCGGGAGCCTCTCGTTTCTCCATCGACCGCGCGCATCGATCGCGCCCTCGACTCGACTCTCGACCCGACCCGACGCGAGCTCAGATTATTACAATTGCAATTAACAAAAAGTATCGCGCGCGCCCGTAGATATTCAAATTGTCGTTGCAATCAGCGCGCCATTCGCGTCACGAACGCTCGCGGTGCACGTGTAACGCTGACACGATTGATATACGCCGAGATACGGAGCGTATAAGCCATAAGCGGTGCATTTTTCTTCGACGTCCATTCGCGCGTCCGCCATACCTCTTGTCAATGTCGCATGCGTCGAGGGAAACGACGGGACATCGCGGTAAACAACGAAAGACGAGCAGTGCGGTTGAGGCGTCCGCGATGTATGGCTCTGGATTATGGATGGCGATTTAAACTCGGCACCTAATCCATCACGACACATTCGTGCCGTATACCGCGTTGCTTCCGAGCGCACTGATTGGGTTATGAATTTCGTTCCGTGTCGCCTTTGATAAATCGACGCGGGCAAGTTCATTGCCTTCCAAGTTGCTTGATTTCCAAGTGGTTCAAAGGCGGAGCCTTCGTAAAACGAAGGAAAGAAATGGGTAGAGTATAGTACGCGCGCGCGCGCGCGTGTGTGTGTGTGTGTGTGTGTGTGTATGTGTACGTGTGTGCACGTGCGTGCACACAGAACATCGCATGGACAGCATGTTCTTTGCAGCGCGAGCGACGAGCGCGCGCGGCTATTTAAAAAGCGGCGTATGTATCTGTCGGCAAATAGCGCGGTTTTTACTGAGTATAAAATAAAGGAAGAGAGCAACGGAGAGAACTTGTCGCGGGGAGATTTCGTCCAAATTGACGTCACGCTAATTATTTTCATAGAATCTAGAAACCCGCACATTGCGCATGAGGTTCGTTCGCACGTTTTCGCCGAATGTGAACGTCGCGCCGTGAAAACGCGGGCAACGTTCGCGTTCGTTCGTTCGTCGTTCTTTCGCGCCCCCCCCCTCTCTCTCTCTCTCTCTCTCTCTCTCTCTCTCTCTCTCTCTCTCTCTCTCTCTCTCTCTCTGTCGGTTCGATCGGCAGAGCGGGACGAGCGAAAAGTATACGGAACAACAGATACGGGGGTGGCGCAGGAGGGACGAGATAAATGAATGGCGCGGATCAAACGGAGGAAAAGAAGACAACGTGAGGGGAGAGTGAGAGAGAGAGAGAGAGAGAGAGAGAGGGGGGGGAGTTCGAGCGTATAGGACGGACGAGCGAATGCGGGAAAGCGGAACTTGAAACTGCACTGTGCCCGAGAAAATTGCGTTCCCGTTGATAATATCGAGCCGGGGCTGATAACGCAGGGGCGTGCTAAGGGGTAAACGAACCCCGCGTGCGGTACCGTCGTACGCCCGTCCCGCGTTTACCGCGACCCCGCGTACGTCCTCCGTGTGCACGCGCACACGTGATGTATGCGCCGACGTGCATGCCTGCTTTGCATTTTTACGGTGCACGTAGAATGAAGCGGTATAAAGCAGTCTCCACGCTCGTTCTGCGCTCCGTTCTTTATCGCGCGTTCTCTCTCTCTCCCCCTCTCTCTCTCTCTCTCTCTCTCCCCCCCCCTCTCCCCCTTTCTCCCTTTCTTCCTCTCGGTCAAACGGTACCGTACGGGACGCGCGATCGCGTGTTTCGCGGGAATCCAGGGAAATATCGTCACGAGGCCAATGGAATTTCTCTTGCAGTTATCCGTATATTCCGTAGCTCGAGGCGCGCGCATATAGACCGCGCTCATTTTCCGCGTGACACGTGTCGCCGGATACACGCACGTTAAGGTCACAGTAGGCCGGACCGCGGCGCGCTCGGCACCGTGCAAATCCACAAATCGATTGCGCGATGCCAAAGAGGATTGCGAGGCCGGAGAAGCCGCGGGCGAGAGCGCACCGCGTTTTGATCGTCGAGGTGTATTTTGAATCAATTTTCGACGATCCATTGATTGGGCCGATTGTTTTGCCCCTCCCACTGTACTCTAGTTGCTCGTTCCCCCCCCCTCTCTCTCTCTCTCTCTCTCTCTCTCTCTCTCTCTCTCTCTCTGTCGGTCGCTGCAAAACTCTTCCACCGCATTAGCAAAACAATTAAATCGCAACGTAGGACGACGCGGCAACGTTCGCATTAAGTATACCCGCTCGCACTCGCCTGTGGAGTGGAGCGGAAAAAGGAACGAAACGAGCGGAGAGGAAGGTAGCTACGGCTCTATTAGAATTGCGATTAAATCCCTGCGCGTTAAATGAAATTATGCTCGCGGAGGACATTCGTCTTATTCGACGTCGGTAAAGTGGTTGTGGCGCGCGCGCTTGTTGCACAATTTAAGAATTATTTGCGAGACGCTCGCGCGCGCGTTTTAAATCCTCCCCCGGGGGCGCGGGAACGATTTTCAATTGAGATCACGTGCATACTCTATCGTAGTCCTCCTCTTTATCCCATCTTCATTGGTACTCTCGGTACGGGTGAAATCGGTCGTACGGAAAATGTGTAACAGGCGGATTACGATGCCGTAGGTATCGTAAAGTCGGCAAGTTGATGCTTTCGCCTCGGGTATCGCGGCGCAGTCGACTGTGTTATCATTTAACACGGAGGAAGTACCGCGCGACGATGATGTACACGCTCGAAACGTGCTATACGGGTCACAATAATAATTAACGACGTTACCATCCTTATTAACTAACCGTAATACCGTATAAATCGCGCGCACTCGAGCGTAATAATCCAGACATAGTAGTAAAGTTAGTGTTTAAAGAGCAGGTGGTATTCTCGAAATAATGAACAGCGTAATTGCGCCGATGTATATGACCGCTACAGCGAGCGCGCTGAGCGGAATAATATCCAGAGGTAAATCTTACAGATGGAACTAAACGCCTCGGCTGTGTCGAAATTATACAACCGGCAAATTTCGCGCTTAAATAATCCCTTCGCCCGTGCCGCTGAATTTTTGTCACGAATTTCCGCTTATCCCGCTTAGCACGTCTCCGTACTCGCTGCAGTATTTATCGTATCCGCGACGACGCTTCGCGTCGTTTAATTATAATTAGCGCGCGCGATGCTTTCCAATTGCAAATATTCTCCGCGACCGAGAATCGCGTGTGCCAAACGCGAATGAACCGCGTTTAACGAAGAAATTTTCCTTCGCCGTCCCTCCACGCCAGCCCCCCCTCCCCGCGTGACGGCGGGGGCATGCGCGCGGCCAAATAAAATTAATACGGTGCTCGCCTCTCCGATATCATCTCTCTCTCTCTCTCTCTCTCTCTCTCTCTCTCTCTCTCTCTCTCTCTCTCTCTCTCTCTCTCTCTCTCTCTCTCCCTCTCTCTCTCTCTCTCTCTCTCTCTCTCTCTCTCTCTCTCTCTCTCTCTCTCTCTCTCTCTCTCTCTCTCTCTCTCTCTCTCTCTCTCTCTCGTCGAACTTTTAGCGATGCTGCGAGAGGCAGAGTGCGCCCGAAATACCCGACATTCGGAGCAGCCCGTGGAAAGTGAACAGCCAAGAGTTTCCGCGGTAAACATCGTTCTCCAAATATTTCCTCGCCCGACGTCTCTCTTCGACCTCACTCCGTTATAGCACCCTCGAAAGAACAATAGTTACGAAACGTTTCCCGGCCATTTTGACGAAAGTCGTTTGTCTCCTTATCTCCCTCCGCGTTGCCTCTCACGTTGCCCGATGCACGCGTCTTGTCGCCATCGTCATCGTCGTCGTCGTCGTCGTCAGTGGCGGCAACGGCGACTGCCCGGATCGATCGAACACGGAATATCATCCTCTTAGACTTCTCACTCGTGACACCATTCCTGGAGATTTCGCTCTTGCCGTCACTTCCACGGTCGCGAACATTCGCAGTCAGTTCTTGCGCCTTATCTATGTGATTCAGGCTTCCTCGACGATGCATAATCCGCGTGGGCATGTTGCGCGCGCGCGCACACACACATGTGTCCGTTGTATGCGTGTGTACACACGTTCTCGCGCGCGCGTTTGCCCCGGGTATGCGCGTGTATTTACGTGTCGCTTGAAGCACGTCCTATACGAGGCTCGATTCTCGTTAATCTTTCAACGCGCATTCGAATAAACTGTACGACTGCGACATGCAGTTGGCGGTGACAAGCCGTTTCGATACCAATTACAGCGGTCTTTGCGCGTATTACTCGAGGTACCGCGCGCGTATTACTCGAGGTACCGCGCGCGCTCGCTCGTCACGACGAATCCTTCTAACAGGATCGAAGGGAGAAATTATTCAAGTAGGACTTTTCGGCACTGGCGGCGTAAAATCGTCGTACTGAAATGTTCACACGAGAAATCTCGTACATATTGTACGTACGGACATCAGCGGATTAAAACCCTTTCATTCAGTTTCGTTTTTATTTGGAGAAAAAGCCAGGCTATAATGTAATGGGAATGTCTATGTAATATGGATGTGCGCCGCGTGCGGAATTAATTGCGGAAATTGCAACAAATTGCGGTTATCGCAACACCGGGATGTTTTTACACACACGGTGTAACCACGGTGCGGTGTAACAGTCGTTATTTTCCCAAATAACATTCATTATTATTAATTAAAAATAATTCCCCAATTATCAGTGACCGATTGAGTTATTTGTCATTACATCAACGGTGTAATTCTCTTACTATTTTGTAACGAGAGAGAGAGAGAGAGAGAGAGAGAGAGAGAGAGAGAGAGAGGAGAGAGAGAGAGAGAGAGAGAGAGTCCACTGTATCACCGGGCTCTCGTCGACGGCAATTACGCGCATTCTCTCTCTCTCTCTCTCTCTCTCTCTCTCTCTCTCTCTCTGTCTCTCGTGTTTTCCTCTTCTCGTCATTTGCAATCGCAATCGCGAACTTGCCACCGTCGTGCAAACGAACGTTTACCACGCACCGTTCTCGCCGTGTCCTGCCGCGTTTCGGACATAATTCGCGAGGATACGTAACGCGCGTTAATCTTAGGCCGGACCGCGCGCATATACCCGGGGGGGATACATGCCGGCAATATATCCTACCTTAAATGCAGTTACGTTGGCGCATATACCGCGTTGAGAAAAACGCGGACTCTTCCGAATTCGCGGTCACGTTCTACTTTTGCGCGTTCTTTTTCCCCTTGTCCCTCCCGCGCGTCCTCCTCCTCCTCCTCCTCGCCCGTACTCGTCCCGCACTCGCCGCGCTCTCGCCCTGATTCCGCGACGTTATTCTCTTCCTTTTTTTCTCTTTTCGTGTTTTGCGACGGTGGTCCCCCGCCTGCGTACGCTTCCTTTGCCCTCCATCCCCTTCCTCTGGCGCCTTGTTTCGCCTGGATGTACCCAACGGTTCCGCCGGCAACCCTCGAACAAAACCCCTGGTCGCGTTGTAGTGCCAACGAACGCGTACCACCGCAACAACCCTCTGCAAGCCACTGTAGCGGCGTGTCCCTCTCCTCCTCCTCCTTCCTCTTGCCAACCCCTGTTCCTCCCCCCTCCCTCGCCCCACATGCGCGTCATTCATCCGCGCGCAAGGGAGGAGCAACCTTTTCTGGACACGGTATAAGCGCCACGAACGTCGGGCTTTTATTTCGAATTAACATTAACAGGTTTCTGCGACGGGGAATTTATGCGGAGGTACGGGCGAATAAGTCACGCCGCTTTCGCGGAGAGGAACGCTCGCCGCGACGTGCGTTTGCTCGCGGGAGGTACCGGCGAAAAATCGGCAGTGACGGCACCTATGTGAAGTTAGCCCCCGACTTTCAATAAAAAATTTTTTTTGCATAAAATTGCGCCAAATTGTTTGTAGAAATATGTAGTGAAAGACTTTTCGTTTGTAATAAAAAAATAAAAAAGTTACGAGGGGCCCCAAAATGGGGGGCTAACTTAAAACCTGACCTAATCGAAGCCAAATCGTTTGTAGAAATATGTAGTGAAAGAATTTTCGTTTCGTTACCCAGGGAAAAAGTTACAACCCCTTAAGTTCTAAGGGGTAGCTATTTCTGCCCCGTCGTGGGGGCTGATTTGAAACCAGTTTTAATCGACGCTAATGGGTTTGTAGAAATATGTAGTGAAAGAATTTTCGTTTGTAGTTGTCCAGTATAGAAATGGCAGCAATTTTTGTAATAGGGGTGATTGTATCTTCATATCGAAGCCAAATAATGTGTAGAGAGGTTTGTAGTGAAGGAATTTTCGTTTGTAGTTGTCTAGAATAGAAATAAGGGTATTACAAAAATAAGGGTATTACAAAAATTGCTGCCATTTCTATTCTGGACAACTGCAAACGAAAATTCCTTCATTACAAACCTCTACGCATTGTTTGGCTTCGATTTAGTCGGTTTAGAACGCAGCCCCCCTGAAACTGTCAGAAATGCTACCCTGGTTACATAAGGGGTTGTAACTTTTTTCCTGGGCAACTACAAACGAAAATTCTTTCATTACATATTTCTACAAACGATTTGGCTTCGATTAAGTCTGGTTTTAAGTCAGCCTCCCATTTCGGGGGGCTTCACATAGGTAGTGACGGCTGCTCGGCGGCTGGCGTCATTTTGCGCTGAAAGATTGATTCACCTATCGTTTCCTCGACTTCGAAGCGATAACAGAGGCACGCGCTTTTCGCCCGTTCCTGTTCCCGACGATAATGTCAAAAGAGAAATTCCGCTTTCGGACTAAACGACCGAATATTGAGCCGCGGCGAACGGCGATAAGCACAGTACGTCCGTCAGAGATTCGCCTCCATTTTGCATATCGAGTCATCAATTATACATTTTCATTAAATCCGTTACGTCAACGCGCTATCCGTGGCGAAAGTTCAGCGCGCACCGACGCGACGCGAGGACGATTCGCGCTAACTAGGAGTTACGTCGCTAATAAACCCGACGGAAATTCAATACTGATTTCGAGGATTGCCGATCTCGCGGTATATCCGTGTCCATCGGGCGTGCTCGCCTCGCCGACTGAGCGGAAATTTTTACAAACAAATGGCGAGATCGCGGGGATAAATCTGACGCGCAAACGGCGCGCGCGGCGGTGGCGGCAGCAGCGGCGGCGGCGGCAAAAAATTCATATTACTACAAATGCGGCGCGAATGAATTTACGACGGCCATAAATTCTTGCTTATTCCAAATTATGCCCCATATCTGTCGTTACCTGCCGCGCGGGGATAAATTACGGCGCAGATAACACTGATATCTGTCCGTTTATAATAAATAAAGCGATCTCATTTCGAGTGACCGCTCGCGCCGGCTCCGGCCGTCGATGAATAACGGCGCTTTTCGTTGGATTAAAAGGCGAATAAAAGGAACGAAAACACAGGCGAAAGAGGTAGGGAGAAAACAAACATTCAGGATCCCCGAAACTATCGCCGGCGTGCCGTGCACTCCTGAAATAACTGTCGTTCCGAAGTCTTCCTCTTTTATCTTTTTCCCCGCGCTCCGCGCTATTCGTTTGCCGGTCTGTCCCTCTCGCTTCCGCGCTACTCCTCCTTTCTCTCTCTCTCTCTCTCTCTCTCTTTTTTTATCCGGGCGTCTCGTACTAGGTATTCGACCATTCTAACCCGAGTGCGGTGGTTCCGAGTAGGTCGACCGACTATTGGACATTCCACTCCATTTGCGAGACCTTTAAAATTGTAATATACTTCCCCTTCCTTTTTTTTAATTAAATTCCGCCCCATCCGCCCGTTCGTGCCTCTCGTTCGTGCATCTATGCCCGACGCGAGACACATCGAACGCCCCGTGGCTCGGGCTCAACGACTTTTCATCGTGCTCCCTCCCCCGATTAGAAGCTGAATATCTTAAATTCATGCCATTCGCCGCATGTCGATATGCGTGCACCGTAGAACGCGTATTTGTCAGGGCGTGTTCGCGCTCGCGCTCACGCAGCGATCGATGATATGGGCTTTCGATATTACGGATCAGTACCTACCTATCGATAGGTCGGGCGCGACGCCGACTCGTCAACTCGTTTTTTGTTCAAGTATGCGCCCTTACGGGAAAATATCTAGCGAGATATCGCGCACAACCGGGTCAAACCGGATATAACGAAGCGGTTTAAACCGGCGTTCTCGCGCGCCGCCTAGAGCTCCGCGTTGTTGCTAAAAAAAGCATTTGCATTCTTTCTTCAAGCCGCGCGAATGCAAACGCCGGTGCACGCGTATAAATTTGTATTCCCAAGTCGGTCGGACGAAAATGGGACGTACCCAGGTCGGAAATATTCGATGACGGTTTTCGCCTCGTGATTGTGACAACGCGACGCGAATTCACAACATGGCGGCATCGCGGAAGAACGATCGGCGGGCCGGCCAGCTGCGCGACGCGCAAGCAATTAGACCGTTTAACGTAATTAGGTCGCGACGTGGAAGAATGTATCTGAAGGAAACGATTAAGTCGGCGATTAACATCCCCGAAAACGAGGCCGGATTTATGAGGCATTTTTAATGGAATACACGTCGCGTCGCGTCGCGTCGCGTGAAAATAAAACGCAGAGCCGCTTACGCGGCCGGCGGGTACGCGGTGGCGAACAGTTTGGGGTGAAAACCGTTACAAACGTATCTGTCGCGCAATCCTGATGCGTTTACTCGTGCCGTCCTGCAATTTGAACAGAGACTTTGTCCACGTTAATGGTGGTTCTCTCGTGCGTACGCTATAAATCGGCCAATGGCTAAAACCGTTTACAGTGTCGATTCACGCATCGCCTGGCTTTGATTCGGCACTGCGAAGAGCAATTTTCCCCGGTGGCTCTTCTATGACGAGAGCACATCACGGCTTTTACCCGATCGCGAGAGCGCGAAGTTCGTCGCGCGTTCTCGTATAAGCAGCGCTGTTTGCTCGGTCGCGCACATCGGGGTGTCCGTATAACCAAAGTGCGAATTTCGTAGTTTCCCGTAAAAAGGAGCGCGTGAAGCGGTGAACGAGAGCGAGAAAGGGGGAAAGAGAGGAAAGATGAATGAGCTTTCCTATGAATCTTTGTCATCGTCCGGGATAAAGAAAAATATGTCCGCCAGTAAGACGAAAATTTTGCTAGCTCGCGACTTTTAAGGAACGAACAAGTCGGATTTTCCGACCCGCTCCTATCTCTCTCTCTCTCTCTCTCTCTTTCCCTCAAAGATCTATTTCCGCGACTCATCATTCTTCGTAGCATTTCCCGGGATCGATATGTTGTCCTGGTATTTTGTCGGGTGTCGGGTTCATGTCGGTGATGTCGAGATAAGGAGATTTCGTCTTTAGGCCCTGTAAGGACAACGCGCGGGGATAAAGGGCGGTAATGGGAATTTCCGGGAAAGCGAGAAATGGACGTTAACGGTATCGTATGTCAGGAGGATTCCGAATTCGGCGCTTTGTTCCGCCGTGCGTCCCGTCGTGCGGCTTGATGGAATTTCTCGCTACGATCGCGCGAGCGAACGTAATCCAAGTTTTTGAATTCGCGCTCGTAACCGCGTATTCGTGCGGGACTCGTAACGCACAAATGTCCCGAAACTCGTATGGAGCTCGAGGCGAAAGGCGCTGATAGCCATAAACACAGTCGTACGACAATTTCCGTGACGTAGGGAAAGATTAGAAATAAAACGCGCGACTTATCGCGCGGCTCTAAATCATTTCATGTGGAAAGTTCCGGCGGAAGAGGCAGGGGGGGATATATACTGTTGGCCGATCGTAAACGTGTCTGGAACACGTTCGTTCCCCGGCTCGATAACGTACCGCTGTCCCAATAACGTTTCTGACAAACCGTCCCCAAGCGGAGAAAGGGCCAGAGTCGTCGAAGCGAGCGATTCTCCCATAGCCCACTGGAAACTTCCTAAGCACCGCAAAAAGGAGGCCGAGTACACGTAACGTCGAGAGAGGAATGAGAGAGAGAGAGAGAGAGAGAGAGAGAGAGGGAGAGGGAGAGAGATTCGAGGAGCGGTAGAGAGACCAGGGGGAACCGGACGAAACTCGGCTGCCGGTGGAATGGGATTAGAGCTGGGGCTTTAATGCCTTTAAGTCAATCGGAATCACCCTAATTGAATCGATCGCTTTGACGCGCGGCCGTAACTCGGACGGCGTTTGCAGCAGCTTAACGTCCGGCAAAATCGCCCGTCCGTCGTACGGCGCCGTTTTCGCAAAAGTATTAGATAGCTCGTTAGACCCGTGAAATCGCATCAGCGCGCGGGGCCGCTAGCTAGACGACCGAACGCTAAAAAGAGTCGCTCGCCACGTCCGGCGTTTTCGCCCATTATCGTATACTTATACAGGCGCGCGGGCGCGCGCGCACGCGGCCGTAGTAACGAGCGGCTTAAGCGTTTACGACGATAGCGCGCGTATAGCCCCGGCGCGCTTAAAAGAACCAGCTGAAAATGTATGAAAAAAGATTTACGAGGTACGACAACGTTTACGCACGAGTTCCTTCCCGGGGGTGTTCTCTCTCTCTCTCTCTCTCTCTCTCTCTCTCTCTCTCTCTCTCTCTCTCTCTCTCTCACTCTCTGGAGTTCCTTCACTCCGCGGCCGCGGCCAGAGTTCCGCGTACTCTGCATTATAAAACGCGCATACGTCACTGCCGTAACGCCAACTCCACTTTCGCGGTGGAGTTCCATCCACCTGACAAAACTAAGGCTATTCCTTCAGTTTTACTCGTCCGGGCAAGTGCACGAAGAATTGGTAAGTGCGCCGGGTGGTTTCTGAATTTAAGACGACGCGCTGTCTCGCATTCGCGCGCGCCCGCGCGACGTTGAGCGAGATTATCATTCAGAATTCAAGATCAACAGCTACGTGCCGTCACGAAACTTTCCTAATTCCTCATAAATCATCAGTCACGAGAAATATTAATTTCCACGGGGCGAACTTTATCGGAAAATCATTACACCGTCCCCCCCCCCACTCCCATCTCGCTGCCAAATTGACGTTGATTAAAGAAAGGAAAAAGAGAGAGAGAGAGAGGGGGGCTAAGAATTCCCGCGTGACTTTAACGAGATCGAAGTATCGACATGGTGACGGCGCGAGAGATCGATGGGTCGGTCGCGAGGCGTGACGCGCTTGCTTGCTTGCTCGCTTGCTTGCTTGCTCGCTTGCTTGCTTGCTTGCTTACTTGCTTGCTCGCTTGCTTGCTTGCTTGCTCGCTTGCTTGCTTGCTTGCTCGCTTGCTTGCTTGCTTGCTCGCTTGCTTGCTTGCTTGCTCGCTTGCTTGCTTGCTTGCTTGCTTGCTTGCTCGCTTGCTTGCTTGCTTGCTCGCTTGCTTGCTTGCTTGCTTGCTTGCTTGCTTGCTTGCTTGCTTGCTTGCTTGCTTGCTTGCTTGCTGCGTCGCGTACGACAGCCGCGAATGATAAAAAGGCGATCCGCCAGGCAGTCGTAATCGCGGTTTAGAATGCATGGAATAATTGCGTGCGGTACGAGTGAGCGGCCGCGTCGCATTGTAGGCGGCTTAAACGCTGCTGCAATCATAAAATATAATTTCTTCGGAGCGGCTTACTACGCCACTCGTCGTCGTCCCTTCGCGAGCCCGCCCCTTCGCGGCCCCTGATCCTTTTTTAAGTCCCGCCTAGCCATTAGGTGCTTTACGCCATGGCGAAACAGCCGACGCTGCGGTAAAGTAGCCGTGAGGATACTCCGCTAGGCAGGACCGAGCGGTGGACCGTGCGTAATACGTTTGCGCTCATGTACGAATCTTCATCTCGCTGTCCTTCTCTCGTCCTCGATGTGTGTGTGCGCGAGTTTGCGCGCCTCGGATGCGGAATATCTCATGCGTTTCGTAATAAAGTAGAGATAAACAGGGAAACGAGCTTCTTTCGGCGGCTTTTCACCTCACGCGCTTTACGCGCGGCCCAACGGGTTTGCGAGTCGAGGAGGAGGCTGTTTGCACGTGTCGTTAGTATTTTTTCTCGCCCGTTGTTGCCCGTTTCGCTCCGGAGAGGCGGATCATGTTTGCCACATGAGTGCAGGATTAACGGCACGACAGCGAGTATAGAATATTGCTCCCGGCTCGATGCCATTTTCTATAATATCTCGCTGCGGCGCTGTCTTTGGCGGATGTATGTGAAGTTGGCGTATCATTTTGCGGAAAATCACAAATTAATGAGAGTTCTGTATTCCTTTTTAATAGTTCTTGACAAGTTAAACAAATAGTTTCACTCATTAACGTAAAAAAAAGCACTGGCTCCGACTCAATGCCTGATTTGCCAAGTTCACGCTGCGTGTCACTTTGTCCTACATGATTTTCGTGCACGTTCATTGTCAGATTTCACCAAATATATTTGGTTCTACAATAGTTCTGTAAAGAGTTCTGCTCTATAAAAGCAAAAACGAATGATTATAATTCAGTAAAGATTAGCAATAATACAGTAATAAGCGTACCGTACTTGAGACGCTGTCAAAATCTCAGAGTTCTGGCCTTTCGAAGAGAGTTCTCAAAGTTATGAGCATAAGAAAACATTTTCTAAAGAGTTCTGAGCGCTAGCAACGTACGATTTTTAAATAAATTAATACTGCCCGAGCGCGTCGTATTGTGATAGAATATGGTGAGACGATAGCCGAAATCTTGTAGTTCTCTTCCGTCTAGAATACTTTTTGTACATTTCTCAACATACTACATTTTTTAAAGCATTTTTTAAAGAATTCTGGGCATTCGAAACGTTGTTATAATTTTTAAGTAAATACAAGTTTTAAATAAGTAAATTAGAGCTCGAGAATTAGGAGATTTCGTGATGATCGTCTCGCCTTATTCTCTCAAAGTACAACGCGTTCGGGCAGTATTAATTTATTTAAAAATCGTACAACGTTGCTAGCGCTCAGAACTCGTTAGAAAATTTTTTTATTCTCATAATTATTTGAGAACTCTTTAGATAAGGCCAGAACTCTGAGATTTTGACAACGTCTCAACTCGGTAACGTTTATTACTGTATTATTGCTAACCTTTATTTAATTATAATCATTCTTTTTTGCTTTTATAGAGCAGAACACTTTACAGAACTATCGTAGAACTGTATATTTTGCGAAATCTGACAATGTATGTGCGCGGAAATCATGTAGGACAAAGTGATACGTAGCGTAAACTTGGCAAATCAGGCATTGTCCGGAGCCATTTTTTTTCTTGCGCTAATGAGTGGAACTATTTGTTTAACTTATCAAGAACTCTAGAACTATATTAAAAAGGAATACAGAACTCTCAATAATTTGTGATTTTCCGCAAAATGATATGCCAACTTCACACACACACACACACACCTTTGTGGTGGCGCGGCGCCATTTCGTGCGAGAACGTATCGCGATCTTGTTAACGAAATTGGACGTGTCGTGCGGGTGTCAGGCCGGGTAAGACAGGCATTGTCATATGAAACGACGCCATCGTACTGCGTGCACGCGGCGTGGCGTGGTAAAGTGAAGCGGAGGAACGAATGAGAAATAATAATAACGCGCCGAGGCGCGCGAACCGTCCGTAACAATTTGCCAATTGCTCGAGTAGATCTGTTGATCCAGCAGAACCGTCGTCTTATGAGTGCAGCCTAGCAATAGGAGTGAGAAAGAGAGCGGGTTGGACAGGCGAGGGAGAGAGACAGAAGCACAAAGGGGGAAACGTCCGTTCCGCTTGGCAAATTTTATCAATTCCGCTATTTCCTGGCGGCGGTCCAGCGACGATCCCGAACGCCGCGAGCGAAGCGTTTATTCTCTTGTCTGAGCTGGCGCGCGATTCGTTCGGGAGAAATCGCACGTTTATAACGCCGCACGGATTTCCCGGCTCGATCCAGCCGAGCGGTGGATGCTCCGTTTTGGATTTACAATACGAGTCGAAACGCGACGTTCGGACGATACGTATCGCACGAGGCGAAGAACGCGTGTTTCTCGCCTCACTTGAAAACTCTCCGCGAACTTTTCGACGAGTGAGCGAGCGATGCACCTCGGCGTGACCTGCCTCCTTTTAATTTGAACCACGCGGTCGTTCGCTCGTAGCCACAAACGTTCGTTTTCTCGTGTCAACAGTGAATTCTCAAAGCCGGAGGAAAGGACAAACAGCTTCTAATCAGGTGACCTTTCGCGTTCCACTTTTCCGCGGAGGTTAAAAGGGTAAGGACACGCGGCGGGAGCCTGTATGTGCGTTCAACGCGCGCGGGCTTTGCGTACCCCGATATCACCGCGATGCGCCGCGGGGAAAGGGGGAGGCGGAAAAAGCGGAGATTTGTCGCAGAGGGATGGTATTCAGGCTGGCACGCCATGTAAATAAGGCGTTTAAATAAAATCAAGCGGCGACGGCTCTCTGGCTGAAATCCGCGTAACTGCTTTATGCCGGGGCGGTCCGCGAGAAAGAACGGAAGCGAGAACGAGGGACGGCGAGAGCGGGAAGAGGAAAGAAAGGGAGAAAAAAGAACTGTGTTCATACGCGTTTACCAGCTGCAAGGCGTAGAGCGAGTGTGGCGGCGGGCGGGGCAGGTGGTGGAGAGGTGTTCGCGATCGAAACTCGTCGTGCTTTTCTCTCCGACGATTTCTGCACATTGCCGTAGACACGTACACGACATGTGCGCAAGCTCGCGCACACACGCGCACACGGAGGCGCGCGCTCACGCACGAGCTCGCACACGGTCGTACGAATAGATTACACGCTTTTACAATACGAAAAGGCGGCTGAATAAAATGGCGCTTGCCGCGGAATTTTATAAATTCAAATGGCCCATTACGCAAGTTAAAAGATCGATCGCCCGCGATAGCCCGCGATAGCCCGCGGAAGTTAGCATTTAAACGACAGCGCCCTGATGCTGCATTGACGCGAGAAAAATTCAGCGAACGGCTGCGGCCGAAAGCGCCTCTTTGCGAAAAGGGGTGTTGTATACTCAATACGCGCTGTAAGTGCACGGCGATAGAATTTTGACGATATCGTAAACCATCTATGCGCGGAAAGCCGGAGTGCTAATACATACTCCACTTTCCCGAATACTCTCTCTCTCTCTCTCTCTCTCTCTCTCTCTCTCTCTCTCTCTCTCTCTCTCTCTCCCCCCCTCTCCCTCTCTCTTTCTCTCTCTCTCTCTCTCTCTCTCGCGGACGAAAGGCTACACAGAGTATCGAGCGGGTATATAAGAACCGGATGTGCCCGGCGGCGCTTTTGCGCCGGCATTGTCGGAATTTTATTAGGTAGATTTTTCGTTGGTCTCTCTCTCTCTCTCTCTCTCTCTCTCTCTCTCTCTCTCTTCTTCTCCGTCTCTATCGCGCCTCGTTTATCTTTCTCTCTCCCTCCCTCCCTCTTTCTCGCCTCCCTCCTTCTCTTCCTCTCCGCCACCTGTTCTTTCCCCTTATCGTCCTTTTTTCTCCCTCATAAGAGCGCTCGGAAGTCTCGCTGGCAGGCTTCGGTAGCCAATATCTCGGAGTGCGACTTAGCCCTGATCCCTCCTTTATATCCACTGAATTTAAATAATGGAGGCCGTGCTAATTCGCCGTCAGTGGCGGTCAACCCCCGAGTACACTCGACGGAATTCAATCGCGCCGTCGGGAATCTTGCGCGGAAATCCGGTGAGGGGCATTCTGCCGGGAGATCTATTATCCTTTTACGTAGATTCGATTTACTCGAAACGAGGGAAGAAGGTTACCGATTTATCGCTGATGCACTCGGCCATGATACAATTGCAGCCTCGATTCTGCCTTGATGTTATAAACATTTTCCGCGAGATCTAATTGGACTCTTTCCGCATCCTCTGGACGCTCTACTTTTTTTTTGCCTAGTAGTTTTCGCTTGATCAAAGAGGCGAGTGGAGTGCGAATGCGATTAGAGAATCTTGCGAGAGAATAGATAAGAAGACATTGTCGCGAAATAATAATGTTCAAAGCCGTTTCGTAGACGTGAGCAGAGAGAGAGGTCGTCGCCCTGCTGCATTGTACTATATCGATTGGTGCGCTTGTCTTTCCACCGGCTGAAATATTTCGACAGTAAAATAAAACATGTATCTGAGAATTGGTTTATCGGGCACGAAATGAATAATTAAAGAGATATACAGGCTTTATGCACGTTCAAACTGAATAGATGCTGACTTTAAACGCACTGTTCCATTTATTGCAAGCAGAAATATTTTACGATGAGATGCAGACAAGTGGACTGACATGTGAATCTGGCAAATAACTTAATAAAAAAAAAAAATTCTCAATACGGTTCGACTGTATTTCGTTTGTATCTATTTGTACCACTTTTTGTTTTGTTTGTACCTCAAAGAATAAAAAGATAGGGGGAAGGGGAAAAATAGCCAGCAAGCAAGTGTAAGATATCCGAAAACGCCATCCGAAAGAGAATCGTTTGTATCCGTTTGTACCTCCCTTCAAATCGGTTATATCTCAAACCGGAAGTACAGAATTTTCAAAAATTATCCAAGAGGTACTTTTGCCAATTTTTGAGATATCGCATAACGGCCGACGCCATTCGAGGGAAAATCGTTTGTACCCGTTTGTATCTCCCTTCAAATCGTTTGTACCTCAAAGGGACCGGAAGTACGAAAGTAATCCCTTCCGACATATTTTGAAGATTCTGTACTTCCTCTGAGATGCAAACGATTTGAGAAGAGGTACAAACGGGTACAAACAATTCTCCCTCGAATGGCGTTGGCCGTTTTGCGATATATCAAAAATTGGCGAAAGTATCTCTTGGACGTTTTTTAAAAATCCTGTACTTCCGGTTCCTTTAAGGTACAAACGATTTGAAGGGAGGTACACGCGATTCTCTTTCGAATGATGTTGGCCGTTTTGCAATATTTTATGCTTGCTTGCTAGCCATTTTTTCCCTTCCCCCTATCTTTTTATCCTTCGAGGCGCAAACGAAACAAAAAGTAGTACAAACAGGTACAAACGAAATACAATCGAACCGTATTGCGAAGTTTTTCTTTTATCAAGTTGCTTGCCAGGTTCACATCGATGACAAGTGGAATATCGTTGAAGCTAATGTATTAATTTCAAAGTGATATATTCATATTTCCGAGTATAAATGCGACGTGTGTGTAACATGACACGGTATATTGGTTTCAGCAAGATTTTGGAAACGACAGAACATTCTCAAAATAAACGGCCCCCCGGTTAATGTTCCCGTTTTGAAAGCGACACACATGCAATTTTCCCGCGACAAGTCTCGCTTCTTCTAACGACCAGACTTGGCGAGATATTCCGGAATTCGTAATGACAATTCGGTTTTATTTCGGTACGTCGCTGCTTTTCAGCTGCTTTGGAGAAATCAACACTTCGGCGCACGTTCAACGGGCAAAAGCATTTATCGCGGTTTCGCGAACAAAACTACCGAAGCTCCGACGCTTCGGACTCCGACTTTACAACGGGGAATTACGCGAGTCCATTTTCTGTCCGATCGCGCAACTTGTTAATGAGCCCGCGATTAAAGAGGCTATCATTACGAAACCGATAGACGGCGATAACGAGTCTGTACTGGACGGGGAAGGGACTGGGCGTCGTGAAATGTTTTTCCAGCTTCAATATCTATGCTAATCCTCTCTGTCGTTTCTTCCCAGTCTGCGTTCACCATGCTTCCAGGGGATGGTCGCTTTCTTCGTTCCGTGTCGTCGCACTCCTTTGTCCGTCCTCGATCCGCCACTGTCCTTTTACGGTTACGTAAACAGCGATTTGAAAAGCGATTTCCGCGGCGCGCAGCGACCATCGCCGAAAGAAGATAGGAGAGCCCAGTCTGTAATGTCGCGGTAAAAATACTTTTACGGTCGCTGAGGTTCCCGTGACCCTCTATAGTAAACGTAATAGCACGTTATATTCTCAACAAAATCGCTCATATAGCTCGCGCGAGACTGAGCTATCGGGCGAGCTGCTCGATCGATGCTGCGAGAGCGCACGAGAGATAGCGTATCTCCCAGCAGAGACGGCGATGTGATTGACTAAAAATACCGTTCCGAAATTTATATTACACCGAACCGGCGTCTCCTCATCACGCCACCGTCGCGTCGCGTCGCGTGCGTCGTCCGACGTCGCGATCTCGGGTGGGTGTTTTTGCGCGTCGATAAATAGCCGAGTGACATCGAGTTATTAATTAAACTTAACGTAACGCGCGCCACGTTAATGTCGCGCGAGATCATTCCGCCGCGCCGCGTGAGCGTCACGTGTGGCGCGAGATTAACGCGGGACATTGTCTCGGGACGAAGTTCGCGCGAATTAACACGCGTTAGTTGCGCTCAACAGGGCGTCATCGCCATGAGTGAAAACGGTCCGCTGGATAAATTGTCGCGCTCGCATCGGTATCCTCCGGATTAGCTGCCTTTTTTACCAGATACAGATGCGCGCTCTCTCTCTCTCTCTCTCTCTCTCTCTCTCTCTCCCTCTCTCGATAGCACTGATCGCGCTCATTTATTCGCCGTCACCTCCGCTCGGATCCCGCGACTTTTCGCCCGTCTCGTGTACGCCACTGTCATCGTACATTTACCCGGAACCGGATAAAATAAAAAGAAAAAGCTTGCACCTTACTAAGCGTTATTGAGTTATACAGGGGCGGAAGCTTGTCTCAGCGCTTCCGGGTTAGGACCACGAGGCGAGCGTGCCAGGTCGCTGGTTGGTTTTATGAATATCAAGTGTTATCGTTGTACCTCGAATACTGCGCCGCGGCAAGTAATAATATATTGTACGTCGTTGTTTACCGTATCAACGACGCCCTCTTTCTCCCGTGCAAACGTTTACTTTTCACTGCCGGGTATTATTACTTACACCGTCGGCAAATATTTGCCTATCGGGAAATTTGCTATCGCCTATGCTCCGCTCGTAAGTTATGTCACAGGATCTTAATCGCGCGCGCGCGATGCTACCAATCTCCCGCGAATCATGGAAACAAATAGCGCCGACGTATCTGAGCAAAATCGAGAGCGACGGGGCCGATGGAGAAGGTTACTATCGCTGTGCGTATCGGATTTCAGATTGTTGGCTATAAACGTCGCAATCGGCGCAATCGCGCAAATGAAGCTGAGAGGCGGAGAAATAGACAGCTCGTCGTTAGAGAGACGCCGAAATAGTTCGCTCAGTCTCCGAGCAGTTGCGATTCTTCGATAAGTTATAGACTCGTCGGAAGCATTAGTTACTCGTTAATGACGGGGAAGAATCGATAATCACCTTGGCTGAATACAGCTCGGTGCGCGTGTAAAGTCAGGCTGTTATTTTCGGCGGCAGTGGCCGCGCGCGTATCGCTGCGAATACTTACGACGCGTACGTACGAATATCGCGAGCGCACGAATACGGCGAGTCGCGCGAAATTGCGCCATTGAACGGACCGTTATGGGCCAAATGCGAAATTCAAGTCTATTTAGCCTTAGATCGCTCGCCCGACTAGAATCACTCCGCCCATTTCCTATTTCGAGCCAAATCCCCTCTACAGAACCCATTAGTTCGAGTCTAATCTTCTATTCAGCATTTCCGTTATAGTTGTCAACATTACAATGGAAGGCTGATTAAACCGCCGCGTCGTCGTTTGGGGGCTATTGCGCACGCCGTCACCGCCGTCGCCGCCGTTGTCGGGTGGATAACGTGGCCGACGTAGCGTCCGGGGGTGTCGCTGTTGCTAAAATAATTATTCGTTCACTTTCCAAATTGATGCAAATCGGCAGCGAGGGCCGTGTGCAACACGAATAAATACCGCAGCCGGTGCAGGGAAAACGCGGCAAAAAAGCGCGAGTGGGAAGAAAGGTCGGCTCGGGCCAGCGGGGGAGCGAGGCTGACTCTCTCGTATTTTTTTGGCCCATCGTGCCGCGGCGCTACAATATTTCCCAGATCGTTATTATTTATTATCGAGGTACGCGCGCTGCAGCTCCGATACGCCGCCGCGCGTAATCGACCGGTTGGTCACGTTGCTGCAGAGGACCAACGAGGACGTTTGTTTTTCAGGACAATTCCTGAAAACAATACGTAGTGCGTGGAATTACGTTTTCCTATACGCCAGTCACATCGCGACAAATTGATAACGTTATGGTTTATGACATCAGTCGTGATAGAATATCGGATTCTGAAATAGCACGCTCGCGCGCGCGCGCGCGCGCGTTTCTAGATACGCTATTTTCATGCGCGCGCGCATTTTTCCGTCGACGCGCCGACGCGCCGACGGCTGTCGTCGATAGGAATTTTCAAAGGCCGATACTCTGGTCGACGCGCGGTGATGAAGAGCGGAAGAACGGACGGGTCCGGGGGGAAATAATAATTAGCCAAGCCGGGAGAGATCTATACGACAGAGAAAATTATCAGCTGGCGCGCGCGCGCTAAAACGCGCTATCGCGAGCGTTGCAATTTCAAGCGCGTGATTCGACGTCGCCGCCGAAACGGAATTCGGAATTTCGCGGGTGCGGGTTCGCGGCTAAACGGCATGTACCGATATAACTTGTTGCGAGGCTAATTTTAACCGGTGGTTGTAAACGGCGCGAAGCAAACCAGCCGCGCTTCGTGTCGCCCCATTTCGTCGCGGTCATTTTCGAAAAGTCCGCCCGGCACGTGCCCCGTATTTCCCGTGCCGGGCGAACGCGCGGCATTAATTGCCACTGCACGCGGCCGCCTCTCTCCTCTTCTTTCACTCGGCGTCGTTCCTTTTTCTCCTCCTATTCCCGCTTCGCGTAGCCCCGACGCGGCGTTTTCGCGTTTCTCTACGAGGCGGCCGATCATTAACGCACGGACGCGCGGCGAATCATTAACGCGATTACGAGTGGGGCCGCGCAGCGATCCCCGTGATGTATCTCACAATTTCGGCCCGAGTGCGAAATATGCGCTAATGAAATTTTTCCGGGATTAATCGACCGACGAGAGCGGCCGCGCGCGCGCACGACTGCCACTCGCAGCGAGAGGCAAACTTTCAAAGAGAGAGAGAGAGAGAGAGAGATATTTTAAGTCTCTCGATTTAACCAAGCCAACGTAGGAAAACAAGGGTGGCGAGAGGAGGGCCCGCTCGTTCAACAGTTATCGGAAAATTCCAAGAGGGAGTGCCAACTATCAAATTATCGGCGAAAGTACCGCATTCGGTCAACCGAGAATCGTCCGAGAATCGTAGATTCCCGTTTTATCTCGCGGCGAGTTTTGCGTACACGGATTCGCCGCCGTACTTTAAAAAGTCCCTCACTCTCTCTCTCTTTCTCTCTCTCTCTCTCTCTCTCTCTCTCTCTCTCTCTATCTATCTCATTTTTCCTTTTCTATTGGGAATCCTCTCTCGTCAGTGCGCGATGTGTTAGCGTAATATTCGGCCGTTCGCACCGATAAGCCGCGCCGATGAAATTTATCCGGCGCGCGTATTCGTCGGTTCGGGCGCGTTAATAACTCTCGGTTATCAGCAATTCATTGCTCTTAACTCGCGGACAAACAGATCTACAACAAACAGACAAGTTATGCCGTACGCGCGTGCGAAAGGGAGGGGGGGGGACGCATCAAACTTTGACATATGGATATCGCGCGGCAATGCAGGCAATACAGGAGTCATTACTTTACATCCCGCGCACACAGGTCACTGCCCAATTATTGACAGTCGGTGATGTAATTATCCAGCGTTATGAAACGCAGAAATCACGCAATGGAATATATCTCCGCTATTCTTTCGCGTTCCGAGTCCCCCACTCCGATCGGGATTTCGTGCCGATAATCTTTCTCTTCGTGCGTTTTTGCATAAAAACGCACGAAGCCGAATCATTTCGGGCCGTCGAATCGTTTCGGCAAAGGCAGCACGTATGCAACGGATGCGGTAGTCGCCGCCTACTGAGCGCTTAAATCGCATCCTCTTGCATCCTCCGAGAATCGCGCCGAAAAAACGCGTGTGCGAAACGCCGTTTAGGCGGCGGCGAGCGTTCCAAACGCTCTAACGCTTAATTAACAAGCAAGTTGAACGCACGCTCCGCACGTGGAGAACCGCGGAGAGAAACTCCATGCATTTGAGATGCACATCTTTCATCCAGATATATACATTCTCCTTTCTGCGTGCGTCCTGTATCGCTCTCATTCTTTTCCAGTTTGAAATCTCGGCGGAATGTTAAAGCGTTTCGGTGTTTCCGGTGACGCGGTTCTTACAGGAGAAATTAATAGCCGTAGCGAGCGGGCCGTTCGTTTAGATAAATATGCAGCGCGCGGCAATGGGATCCCAAGATTCTCAGTGGGTCTTACCGTTTTGGCTAATTAATCTGCTGAAATAGTAGAGACGCCGGATCGACGTGAGTTCTGCAGAGAATGCGCGGTACCACGAACAACGAGAGAGAGAGAGAGAGAGAGAGAGAGAGAGAGAGAGAGAGAGACCCTCGCGCGCTTCTGTGCCTTTATCCGTCCTACGAGCTCGCGGCAGACAAATTACTCATGCGGATATTTCGTGCGCCATTGGAATAATTTCTGTTCACGAGCATGAGCGAATAATCGCGTCGTGATTAACGCTCGGGCGCCGTCGCGACGGTATCGACACACATACACGCATACAGACTGAAAAATAATCATTACGAGTGTGTTTGAAACGAGGTAAACATCGTCGTAAAACGTATTTCCGCAACGTCGAAATGTCGGTCAGTATATGCGCGAGCGAGCCTCCAGCTAAGGACGAGGGAGCGAGCGAGAAGGAACAAAGGAGGTCGATAAACGTGGAAACCGTAGCAAGCGCGCGTTACTTAGACTCCTCTAACGCCGATTTAGCCGAGCTATAGACGCGCCGCCAGGGTGACGTCACACGCGTCCAACACCCTCGTCGGTCATCGATCTGCCCGTTGTCCAGCGACACCCTCGGACAATAAAGGCGTATCGCCGACTGCCGATCGCTCGTCTCTGACTGCGACGTCGCGGCTGCTATCGGCACCGGCGCGCAAAGGGACTAAACTGTCCGTCGCGCGACGTGATGTAACGGCTTTTAAACGTTTACTTATCGTAAAACGGTGCCTCGCGCGAGCGCGTGCACCGTATTGCCGTATATCTCGCGGAAATAATACGAGCACCGTCGCGTCGACAGAAAGAACGACGAGTGTAGCTCGTCTTCATAGCGTGGGCGCGCGCGCGCGCGCGCGCGCGAAAGCGACACGTTTAGAGGCTTTTACACAAATGGAGAAACGTATCGCGCCGGCCGCACCTTCGGTCACGCATTTTTTCTCATTAGCAACGCGCGGCTAAAAATTGGCACGGTGAGCCATGCCCGCGCGAGGCGTGCCGCATCCGCCGATGAGAAGATATCGCGGCCGTCGCGCGTAGGAATAGGAAAAGCGTCGGAGATCGCGATCGATTGCACGTACGCACGTGCGCACACGCGCATTTCCAGCAGCCTCCTTCAGCCGCACCTGCCGCGAACTGGATAAGACTCCGGCGGGAAACGAGCTCGCGTAAACCGGCGGAAGCCTCCCGGGCGGCGGGAAAGCTCGTCGCGTGCGTGAAAACACAGGCGAAACCACCTCCCGCCACCTCCCGATATATTTGCTTCGACTCGCGGGCGGTCGAACGGTACAACCTCGATTAAAGGTGGTTAACCGGCTGTACTTTCCCGGCCGCTTTATCAGCCGGGCGTTAAATGCCAGCGTTATTTGTGGCTTCCGCGCCGACTAATATCTGGATAGTCTGTGACTAAACGTGCGCGCCGGATGAGGACAGTGCACCCGAGAATTCGACGATACCTCGGCCGAGCCCTCACGTATTCACCCTCTCCGGGACAGAGGGAGGGGGAGAGAGAGAGAGAGAGAGGGGGGGAGAGAGAAAGAGAGAGAGAGAGAGAGGACCTCGAACTCTCGACCCCCACGGATGACCTTTCGCAAATAACGCGGAGGCTCGCTCCCGATAACACGTGCCGCCGCGTGCATTCTGCGCAGAAAATCGTCAAACGCCGCGTATAGACGTCGCGGCTCGCGAAAAGGTCAATCGTGTAACGTGTTGAGCGTTGCCATTAAATGCCATGCTTAAATACGTTCCGCGGGAAATATCGACTACCTGTCCGATCGGAAGTGCCAGTGACGAGCCCGGGAATACGCGCGCGCGTTCGTTCCACGGTGTGCAAATTTTTAGCTCGCACTGCGGGGCGAGAGAGAGAGGGAGAGAGAGAGAGAGAGAGAGAGAGAGAGAGAGAGAGAGAGAGAGAGAGAGAGAGAGAGAGGGAGGGAGGGGAGGGAGGGAGAGAGGGAGGGGGGAGGGAGGGAGAGAGAGAGAGAGAGAGAGAGAGAGAGAGAGAGAGAGAGAGAGAGAGAGAGAGAGAATCGCTCCGAATTTCACTCCTTGGGGACAGGAATTGGAGTCGCTTCCGTTTCTCCGGCACGTACAGCAGTTATTTCAGCGATATAAGGAATTCTTAGGAATTCGCCTTTGGCGATCGAGTGATCTGGATACTTTACCGATACGGGACAGCGCCATGAATTCTCAAGCAGTTTCTGGCTCCGTAATTCCTCACGTATATATCCGAGTCCGCGTCGAATCCCAAACATTTCGCGAGTATGGCAGCCGAAAATCTCGACTGAATCGCGCATAGTTTGTGCGATCGCCGCCGGTCGTACTTGGGTATTCTCCCGAATGATTATCTGAATTAGTGAGCAGACGCGCGGGAACGGAACGGTGACGCGCTCGCGAGACAATCAAGTCGATCCGCCTCGACGTAATTGTACGGAACGAATCCCGAACGATGAAACACTTCCGACGCGCCTTGGCGGGGTTGATAACGAAAATCCCATAACGCACATGGGGTTGCCGATTCACCGACTAACCGTTACGGCGGAGACGCCCCGCTCTCACGTTCCGCCTTGCCACCTAGATTTACTCGTCTCCGAGAGACGCGGCATATTTAGTAATCTGGCACCGTCCCTCGATCCCTCGAGAAGATCCCTCAGTCTCTCTTACCCAGCCAACCCTCCTCCAATGAAAGCTGTCTTTCTTGGGATGCCACGCAACACTCGCGAGGGTCACACACGCTCATTCCCCGGGCTCTGCTGTAATGGGAATTGAAACACGCCGGTGCGGCGATTTACGATCGATATCCGAGACGGGAACTTACGTCCCCAAAATTGTGAACGCGTAACGCATACCGTATCGTACGCGTACCACGGGTATTCGCAATATCGAGAGCGCCTCGTGATTTATCTGTTCTTCGAGCGCGGAGAGAAATTCATTACTTTGGGCTTTCGACTACCAAGCCGTGTACTTATGTATCACGCACGACGTCAAGCACTTGCGATTGCACGGTAATTTGACGCGACAGAGACTGCTTTTTTCGTCTCTCTTTTCCGCTAATCTTCATTCTCGGAGCGCGGGATAAAGCGCCGCTCTGTGGAGAGAAAGAGAGGAGAGATGACTCGGTAAATATTTCAGGATCCGTTCGGGGCGACCGGTCCTGAAGAGCGAGGAGAGAGCGGTCGGAGGCGCGTCTGTGTGAAATCGTAATCTAGGCCTTTACGATAAATTTACGTCGCGTTTCCAACGAGGCATGGCAGCTTTGCTTTGGGATTTATCCCGTGGGAAATCAGTTGGTTTCGTTTCGGTGAGATTCGCGATACGTATTACCGCGTAAGGTAAGGCAAGTTTGAAGGAGGCCGAATAATCGAAATCCGATTTGTTCAAGTCGACATTCTGGCCGCGGATAGGTCGTTCGTCGCGTTTATTACGTTCGAAAATTAACGTCGACGTTAAGCGACGCTTAACGGTCCAAGTGCGAGGTATTGTATCCGAGTATTCCGGAAAATTGACGGGATGCCCCAAAATGGGCGTTGGCCCAAACGCGTTGGCTTTGCCGTATCCTTCGGAAGATATTACGGGATCCACGGGAGCGAAAGTGTGCGTGGGAGATCGACACGTGAGGCGTCGATGTCGCTCGACATCCGCGAGGATGTCGTCGATGTTTCCCTTATTGTTTCTCCGCTATCGCTCGCCATTGACCGGCGTGTCCATTGTGCCGACAGTCCGATTAATGACGTGGCTCCGCTATTTGTTTCATCGCGCTGCTCTTTACGAAGCGCGGACAAACCAAATTGCCTTTCTCGCAGCGGCATTTCGCTTTCCATCCGCGCTGCGCGCCGCCTCCGCGGAATACCGTAATCAGCCCCGGCGTAAAACGCGTCACGAGCCATCGCTGTCGTAAATATTCGCGTTTTTCATTCGGCGCGATATAAAACGTCGAATGCGAGCGACATCGGGTACTACGTAAGCGCTCTCACGTGCTCTTTGCGAAATGTTTCTTCGCGAAACGGCGAAGGAGAGACGTTCCCGCTTCCCGGCGCGCAACAACTCTTCGAAAGGTATTTTATTAACGACGGATGAAACAGACAGCGTGGACAAAAGCTGACGCGCTATATTGTTCGGGCGATACATTGGACGGGACGGAACACGCAACACGAGCCGCGCAATTGCACCGACCTGCATTCCGAATGCACGCGAGCGATGCGGTCGCTGACTGCAATTGTGGTCTCTGCGCGACTATACCGCACGGAAAAACAAATCGGTGAGCCTTCGCCCCTCCCCCTCCCCCCTCTCGCCGACGCGCTTTTCCCGTTGTGAATGTCGCTCGTTACTATTGTTGATCATTTTATTACTCGTCGGATTAAATTCAACACCTTGTCGGATTCGTCGGTTTTCTTCCTTTTTTATTCTTTCTCCTTAATTTGGGTAAGAAATGCGAGAGA
Source organism: Harpegnathos saltator (assembly GCF_003227715.2). NCBI lineage: Eukaryota > Metazoa > Arthropoda > Insecta > Hymenoptera > Formicidae > Harpegnathos > Harpegnathos saltator. The sequence goes on along the minus strand of NW_020230554.1, from coordinate 457,382 downwards.
GAGAGAGAGAGAGCTCCCCTCTCTCGGTACCTCGGTCGCGGACGCGCCACCTCCTGCAGCAATCCCGGGCGGCATTCAGTTTCTTTCGACGTACTCTGTAAAACCTGGCTTACAGAGATTGCGTAACGCACCAGAAACGAGTGTCTAAAAGCTTCCGTTGCATCGTTCCGACTAGCACAAAGTTTGCGAAGTAATCAGAAACGTGGAAGGAGACCGCGCCGCGCGCGCTACACACATTTATGCGAGTTTGAAACTCCACCTTGGCAACCTCAATCTCCTCCTATTATAACGTCTACGACGATGAACGAAAATATATCCCCGGCGCAAAGTTTTCGGGGGCTGAGTTCAGCGCGAGCATAAGTTATTAGACACGCCCGCGCAATAAAATTATGTTTCACCTGTGCCTGCCCTCGCGGCGGGCGGCGGCGAGTCACGTCAATTACATGATATCGCGTCGAAGCTAAATTTTAATTGGCCCGCCGCGCCGCGCGCGCACAATCGCGTATAACCGAAAACGATCCAACTTGGAGCAGTTTTAAATACAAGTTGGAAAGTAAGTAATTAGCAATTCCTTCCAACTGCTTTCTCCATAACGGGTGAGAGGAAAAAAGAAGAGGGAAAAACGAGAGAACTTCCGGGCATCCCCTAATTGTGACGAGACGAACGTGGTGGAGGATGAGCGCGCGCGCGCGCGCGAGAGAGAGAGAGAGAGAGAGAGAGAGGAGAGGAAGGTAGAAAAAGAAGGAAGAAAAAGATGACATCCGCCGGTGAAAGCGAAGGCACGTGTTTCAAGTATCTTCGCGCGAGCGAGGAATCCTTGATATTAATTAGATGAGCGTCGTAACTCTGAAATCGGAGAAGTAAGAAGCCGAACTTCGTTTGGGAGTTCGTTAAAGGAGTTACTCGCGTTCGTATGGCGGCGGATATCCTAACTCGCGTAACGACTCTTAACACGATGGTCTCTCCTGCCACCCATCCCTCGCACACGTTCTCCCTCCCTCCCATTCCCTGCAGGCTCCCCCTTCCTCCTACTACTCTCTCCTCTCTGTAACGAACGCAAAGTTGCCAGCGTGAAACACGTCCCTACGACCGTGGATGCTCACAATTTGTTGCACGCGACACCCGACGCGTGTCACGGAGGTAGACACGCGAGTCTCCCTTCCCGCCGCGTGTCTTTCTCTCGCTGTTCTCCCTCCCCTCGCGCTTTTCTCGTCTCCCCGGTTGCACCAGCGACAACCAATCTACGGACGACGCGTTAACTTCGAGAGCGCCCGTTTAGCCCATAAAAAAATCCTTCCGCTGTATTTGCACGTGCAGGTGCGACGTGCAGGAGTCAACCACCGGTCTAACAAGCGCCAGGCAAAAGCGAACGCGAACGTTAAAAGCAACGTCCTGCCGCCTCTCTTTATCTCTCTTTTTTCGGTCGCCTCTCTATTAATAAAATCCTGACGCGCGACCTTCGCTTGTTGGAAACGCGTGAAATTACTGCCGTATTCATGAAAAATTAGAAATGCTACGAGTCCGTTCTTATCTGATTAATTTTTATAGCGTAATTAAGGAACGCAACATTAACCGTCATCAGCGACATAAGATAAATAGCTGCTTGTGTGCCGGTCATCAGAGAAGCGTTCGTTTCGCGCGGTTCGCATTATTTTATTATTTCACATATGTACGTTCTGTTCAAAGCCAAAAAGGGACTGCTATTACCGCAGGTACCGCTCGCTATTACACGAAAATTTTGTTCTGACCGGGCAGACTTTTAGATGAGGTGTCAAAAGCATCTCGTATGCGCGCGCGGCCGTTTGCGTAAAATATAAAAGCACGCGTAGTGATGGTTTGAAATGGTATAAGCGGATTAAAGTACGCGTCGTCTGCCGAGCCATCTCTGGATTACCTCGTGAAGCAGAGAGAGAGAGAGAGAGAGGCGTTGTAAATAATTGTCAACGAAAATTTTGGTTTGCACTTGGCACTTTGCATTGACTAATTCCAATTTAACAACACGCCTTTTCACGGTTCGGTTCGTAATATTCTCTGAAATATAAAAGAGAACCGACATTCACATCGGATACAGCGGTCGGTACGGCAGACCGCTTTCAACCTTTATCTGCCTAACGCAGGTAACATTTTCAATTCGGGCGTATCGATATTGCCTCATTTTTACAAATTCGGTGAGAAGTCGATTCAAACTATGCGCAGTTGTATAAAAAAAGTTCAGACCATCTACCGAGCAGCGGGTGAAGATTTTTCCGGTGAAATAAGAAACCGATTCGCGCAGAGATTATATCGAGTCGCGTGACAGTTCCCTCTCCGTCGCTCCGGCTGGACGGAGTATTTTGCTTTCGCGCCACTAGATGGCAGCAAGTGCCGCGAGTACAACATGGACGCCTGGCATTGGCATCGCCATGGCAATCCTTTTGGCAGCTTCCTAACTATCGCCTTTTTTATACATTTTACACGAGTTTTTTGATATCAACGCATAGGTACAGTGAATGTGCGTGCGTGTACGTTATGACGTAACTGCGGTGCAGTGACCGCGGAGGCGCCCAAAAGAGCGTGGTAAACGTGAAAAGTGCGGTGAGTGTTTCTCGCGTTGGTTGCTTACAGTAACAGCTACTCACTTGTTTCGCGTCGATTTGTTTATAAAAGTCTCGGATATTCTTATCGCGACCTTTCTCGATCTTATGAGCAAGCGCGTCTTTCGAAACGACGAGCGATAATCGCCTCGGATGACGCCAAAACGTGTTGTGCTCCAAAGTATCAGTGTGTATATAACCTTTTCACATTTCACACAGTGTTCGGCTCTTTCGATTTCGCTGTACACGCGACATACGTTCCGGGTTTTCTCGTTGGCTCGTGTATGTCTCGTATCGTTGGTGCAGAGGGATCCTTGTGCGGTTTCACCGTCGCTTTTATTTTACGCGACGAGTGCATTCGAGGGGACGATATAACAGTGTTTGTAAACAATCGGGGGATTGACCCGTTGAATCTCTCAGAAATGTACAAACCCAGATGCTCAGTTCAGTATCACTGTCTTGTCCATCAACAGTCCACTCTGTGCATCTGTCTTGTACCTGTATCAGTTGATCGCTGACTGTATTCCATATTGTACTTGTAATAATGTTGTCAGTAGTTTTTCCACTTGTACCAGATTTTCTAATATGAGAATTGATGAGACATCTTATGTCTTACTATAGCAGGATGTGTTTTACCTGTTTCTACTGCTGATCTTGCGATTGATAAATTGAGAACTCGGTGGACTTGTATCGTAGCAAACAAAATATATGAGTCATTCAAGGTTTCGTTATCTTATCTAGCAAACGATACATAATATTTGGATCAAATATTTTTATTTCCTTGTTATCTGTAATGGTCAGTGTAGTTTTACAAGACCTGATAAACAAGGTTTTAAGAATAACATTCTGTATCCATTCCTGCATAGTTGCATATACTGCAAGTACACAAGTGATGTCAAAGCTCGCAGTGTGTGACTGACAGAGAGATAGCCAAATGAGAGAGAGAGAGAGAGAGAGGGAGAGGGAGAGAGAGAGAGAGAGAGAGAGAGAGAGAAATAATTACAAGTTTGTGTTACAAACTCCAGTCTGACCATATTTACGACCAATATTTAAATCTTTTAAATAATTAAATCTTTACGTCGTCCTATTTGTCGAAACGATAGATTCCACCTCTGATTCATGAGATAGAGCCAGACGGTATTTTTATCGTCGTACAAACATCTGTGTCCGTCGGCTAATATCAGTCCGGATTTGCACTCATTTAGAGCCGGGATTGTTTACCGACTCCTCGACATTGTGTCGACAGTATTCGCGTGTGCGCGTCGTTGACGCGTCGGTGAATAAACCAGCGTCTCCATGGCAACCCGCTCGTTCGTTAGCTGTTAGCGTCGTCACGAGATCGTTTCACGTGTTGTGACAGCTGGACCGAAACGTCAGATCGTGGCCGCAAGATCAAACGAACGTCGCGCGATTGCTCGCTCGCTCGCTCGCTCGCTCGCTCGCTCGTTCACTGGCGTTCAACCTCCAAGTCGTTTTTCCGCGCGTGTCACCGCGTTGTCACGTTGTGACGAACGATTTCCCACGTGTATGTCAACGTGCCGGCGTCGACGTCGTCGTCGTCGTCGTCGTCGTCGTTGTTTTCGTCTCGGAGGAAATCGCGTCGTTAGTTGTCAGTTGCTCGACCGCCATCGCCAGTTGACGGCGCGATCGTCGCTATTCGTTTAAGACGCGTGCTCAAACGCAACAACAATCGCGAAACGTACGTTCCTCGGTAGCACGGAGGAACGTATTGATTTTTCTACCGATATTAACGTGTCTCTACGATGTTTGCTTTCAGGGCGGACCTAACCACATTCAGAGTCTGAATAGCGACACAGGTGCGTACCCACAGGAACGTCCCACAGAGGGATGTTCGAGGTATCCGAGCAGTAGCGACCGACGCACGTATGTTTATTATTATGTTGCTTCTTTATCTTTAGCTTTATTTTCTTCCCGAGACTCTGTCGATCAGGATGACCACACACGTGTACGCGATAGAATTTCGTTTCTCGTGTGTTCTTTTTTTCTCTCTTCTCTTCGAAAGATTACGACTCGATTTTGGCTCACCGTGCGCGAGACGACTCTCTTACGGGATACTTACGGGTTATAATCGTTGTTGCAACAAAAACAATCAACAAAAAGCAATTAACTAATTCCGCGATATTTGCGCGAGAACAGAAGAGTAATAGTCCAGACGGCTAGCCAGTCGTAATTCTTAACAATTGTTATCTCCGCGCGCCGCGGAAAGCATCGCGGGCAATTTTTGTTCTTTTTGCTTGCTTTTTGCGTCACGCTGCCGCGATTAGCGATTTCCAAGAGCATAAATTATATTTTTAATTAACCGTAAATGATAAAGATATCCGAGTTATATGCAATGTTTACGTGGTCATCCAGCGGCTAATAATTTTCTCTCTCGTTATGTACAACACTGTTAGTTTTTGCGCGCACATATATGCAGATTTATTTGTAATTATCCTGTTGCCTCGTTTGCCTGGTTAGCCCACTTCTTCCAACGCTTCGTATAAAGATAGGTTCTTCCGGTGTTTCTCTCTTTGATTCACCAACACTTTGTTTTGGTATATTATTTTCATTCAAACTCAAAGATCTCATGGCAAGAGGCAAATTATTTATATCAAAATGACAAATACAACGACGGAAGCTTATGTGAGTACATTTCTCGTTTTTTGAGTTTATGTAAATTTTACATACATTATTATGAGTTATAATACAGTATATGCAATCGTGCATATTTTGTTGCATTTCATTTTTATTTTTGTTTACTATATTTAACTGGAAAAGAAAAGAGAGAATTTTGTATAGTATACCTTTATTAAAAAAGAGAGAGAACCTATACTAATATAGAGGCGGTTACTGTGAACAGTAAGTATACTAATTAGTGACACCAATGATACATTTAAGTCTATCGTCCACGTCCCGATATCGACAATATATTTTCCCCCAATTCTCGAGCAGTACGACTTCGTTTGTGACGATTATTGTGTACGAAACAATTTTTATTGTTCTATTGTATAATTTTAGAGCATCACCCGTTAAAACTGATGCAATAAAGTTTTGATGTATAATAATTTTAACTTGATACAAGCATCGTAACGTACGTGTACAAACGCGAACACGTTTTACCAAATAATTAAGTGAGACATTGCATATACAAGTGGAAAATGATTGCGTTACGTTTGTTGCGCGCATAATGCAGGTACAAACGTAATGAAGCCGAGAAGGATCCGTAGAACATTTTACCTCTCTGCTTTATCAATATACCTTCATCACGATATTAATCAAGACGAAAGATGTTTTATGCCGCGATGTAATGTATACATACACGAGGATACTTTGCCGATACTTGCGAAAGAAATTAAAACTGTATTAAAAAGTTTTAATAACTCGTGTTGCTGCCTGCTATCTCGGTATATCAACGGTTGTTTCTACTTACCTACCGACCAGTGTCGACCTTTACCGATAGTTTTATTATACCGACACAATTTAGTTGTTTGTTTATTTGTAACGGAAAATTTTGTGCACCTCCTGTCGAATATTCAACGGCCTCGCTTTATAACCGCGCGCGGACGCATTATAAAAGTAAAAAAATTTAACGCTCTTCAATTTTACTAGTACCAAGTAGGTAGGGATCTGTAACGTCGCTTTACCGAGTTCTATCGCGGCATACAACATCTTTTCTGGTTACTTGCAAATGGTAGTAAGTTCTCTCGTACCGACGGTACATCGATCGCTGCGTGCTTACCCTCGATTGCACTCCTGCCGTTATCGACTTCCACCCTGTCCCACCATGTCGATAATAATCCACCTCCCCGGTGGTTACAAAACATTCTCTGGTTCAGCGAAGCGCACCTACAAATTTTCTACCGTCGAGCGATCGTAAAAGATTTCTACCGCTGCTTATCGGTAGAAAATTTATCGTTGCACAGTAATTTATAAAATATTGCTGCGGTACAGAACGAAGTGTAAAGATCCATTTAATTGGCAATTGGTAAATAATGGCTGCAACATCGCCGCAACTTTCGTAAGAGGAAATGAATTCGATTTATACAGATCTACGGATAATTAAAGTAGCGGTAATTGACTTTACATGCTTTATTGAATAGTACAGACTGTGAAACCGTTGTTTCGTTGGCTGAATCAATACGACGCGCTTATGAACGAGCTACGCGTACTAAGCAAGATACGCATAAGTAGCTCGGGGGGGGCCGGGGAGGGGCGTACTTTTTCTTTGATTAATTACGTCTCGCGTACACTCATCGAGTTAGGCTCTCATGAACATGAAAGGCTTTGCTATTCACAGCGGAGCTGTGCGTGTATGTAGGCGGCGGTGAACAGACAGTGAGAGAAAAGGAAAAGGGCGAGAGGTACACGTGGAGTGGGTGTGGTGGCTCGTGTGCGGATTGCGTTCTCGCGCACACGAGCGCGTCGACTTCCCGACCGCGCGTTGTCGGGTATTATTTTTAATCACTCAATAGTCCGCTCGAACGCCCGAGTGCGAATCTCGAGGCAATGCGATTATCCGTAATTGGATTACGTTTGACTTCCACCTGTTTTCATGCAGATACGTTCGTTTCTTTTCGCATCGCCGGTAACGTCGGGTTGCCAATATCGTTTTTCCCCGTCTGCTTTTTTAAAGGAGCAATTCGCGCGTGCTAACTCTCGGCGGCTCGATGTAATTCGCGATGTAATTTAACGAGTCTATATCTCCCGGCGAAAGAATATGTTTGAATTGCAACGCCGTTCCCACTTGCGGGTAACTCCTCTCCGCATCTTTATTGGAAAAAAGAAGAAGCCAGACAGACAGACACACACACACACACACACACAGAGAGAGAGAGAGAGAGAGAGAGAGAGAGAGAGAGAGAGAGAGAGAGAGAGAGAGCTTTCTTGGAATTCGCGAGGAGCCGTCGGCTTCTGCGGATTTTTATCAACATCCTCTTATCCTTTTTAAATTGACCCTGAATTATGAATTCCCGGTCGCACGGGAGAAAGTCCCTCGCGTATATTGTGTCAAAGGGGCGAGGGGGTCTCGCGAGGGGGCGAGTAAACCAACAGCCGATAATCGATCATTCGACTCAGTAATTCCATTCACGACGCATATAAAAGAAAAGATAGGCATCGTGAACTTTCATCGTCAAGACGAGTGACGTGTGTCCTTTACGTCGGAGCGTTGCGTCGTGTTTTATAACGTGAATTAAGTGGAACCATTATCCACGGTTTCTATTTCACGCCGCTCTTTCTGCTCCATTATGATCCATTGAAATAGCGTTTCGTTAAATTTACACCTCGTTACTTCATTTCCGCTCTATCTCCTTTTCACGATTCGACAACATTTCTCGGGTTCTCGCGCGTCACGCCATTGTCGCACGGAGAGAGAGAGCCTGTGGAAAGAGAAATTTCTGTAGCTGGTATTTCCCAGCAGGATTCGAGGAAACTGTGAAACATTGTGAATATATCGGGGCTGGATGAGGTTTCCTCTTAATGAGTGGGAGTTTTCCAAGCTAGCGGATGACGTTAATGAAAAAGTGACTAGTTTCGTGTGTAGGATATAGCGAGCTTGCCTCACCATTGGACTTTAACCGCATTGCCGGATGAACTGAACCGGGCGAGAGGGAGTCCTGCTGGAGGCGGCGAGTAACTGACCGCAAAAGCGACGACGAGCTTTTTTTTTTTATTTATTTCTGTCTTCTTCTACGCGGAGAGCCCATTCGTTCATTAAACCCGGCCGCCCATGCAACACGCTCGCGCGCTAAACTAAAGTCGCTCGGCGCTGAGTTTTCTCGGACCGTATGGCACATCTCTCATTCTGTCTCTTCGCCGGCTCGAAACTCCTTGCCTCCTTCCTTCCTCCGAGCTATCCGCTGGTGTTTCTAGTGAGCTCGGTAACTCGGAAATGCGTGTGTCTAAATTGAAAACGTTTCAGACTCACTCTGAATAAAAGATCTGCTTACAGCAGGAGCTCTGGAAGTATCCCTTATCGATTTTGACGAGCCTGGGATAGATACATCGTGGAGAGGACAAGAATAAGAGATATCTATTTTTACAAGACCTTTTTCGCGGACGTTTAGGGGATAAAACAACCCCTCATAGCTGCTTTTATATCCCGACCCTTGGTTGTTAGTTTTACGTACGAATTTAAACGTTTTTATAAGGACGAAAATTGGTGAGATCTTTACGGCAAATTCAGGCAGATTCATTTAGTAAAATTATTTTCAGAGATTGCCTTTTTAAGGTAGCGGCAGTCGTAGAATTTAACAGCGCTCGAAGTGGCTGCAGACGTCCGTGATCGGACGAAACGCGGCACTGGTTCTGTCCGACCGTGCGCGTCTGTAACTACTTGCAGCGTTACGTTTATAACTCGCATCTCGGAAACGCGATGTCGGAAAATAATTTTATTACACACGGTTGGATTTGACGTAAAATTCTCCGGAAAAATGTTCATCTTTGGAAAAAATTTTCAGTTTCGTAAAAATAACGAAGAGCGAGGATGCAGAATCGGCTTTGAAAGTTGTTTCAATCCCTAGACGCGCTGAGAGACCCTCATTAAACACTCATTCCATAATTTCTTCATTTCAGCCTCTCTACAATATATCTGAGACTTGACAAAATCAATGGAGGATTACGCGACATGTACATGCATAAAGTAGAACGTTTTAATGACTCGTTTGAAAAGTAGAGCAAACAATATTTTAACGAAGGATAAGTGGGCGAAATGAGTGAACCAACTTGGTGTTATCTCTCTTGGCGTCTCGCCCACTTTTATTATTGACGTTCTCTACTCTTTCTCAGACCTTCCCTCCCTTTGGCTCACCGCCGATGGAAGTACGATTTGCTCTACATTCTCCAAGAATTCGCAGTCATTATCTTAACACGCTTCGTTTTTTTTTCCTCCCCTATAACTAATTCTCGCACGCCTCGTCTGAGATCTGGAGCGCATATTCGCGGCGCGGGCCGGTCGTGTTATAAAACTCCCAGTTTCCATAGCTGGGCGAGATTGAAAGCTACCGAGGTGGAAGTAAATCCGAGAACGCGTTTGATCTTAAACCGTCCAAACTATTTTTGATGCCGACACAAGCTCGCTTTGCTTCGCTCTTAGTCCAAAGGGGGAGAGAAGGAGAGAGAGAGAAAGAAAGAGAGAGAGAGAGAGAGAGAGAGAGAGAGAAAAAGGTCGGAGAGAGAGAATGAGAGAGAGAGATAGGGGGGGGGAGAACGTGGCTCTTTCATTGATTAATACACCGAGGCGCCGGCACTTAAGCCTGAGGCTGTATGCATTTAATTACGTAATGTCAGACACACGGTGTAACTAAATAAACACGCGTGCAACACAGCGCAACGGGTGGATGCGTGGGGAGTCGCAGTTTGACGCAGAGGTGGTAAGCATCTGCACCTGCGAATCTTTCAGCGGCGGTGGCAGCGGCGGCAGCGGCGGCGGCGGCGGCGGCGGCGGCGGCGGCGGTTACTTTGGGGGCACGTATGCGAAACTGCACGCATCGAGGCTGAGCGATGGTGTAACCAGTCCGGCCTGGGGCTAATGTTTCGGTAGCGGCACCCCAACCTTTACTCTCTCGTCCAAACGCGTTTTCCCTCCGCGCGGTTCCATCCTCTCTCCCTTCGCTCTCTTCGTTCCGCCCATAGGTCGTCCTATGCCCGTGCACTACTTGGCAGCTGCCTCTTCCTGTTGGCTCTCTCGTGCTAATTAATTAAAGGACACCCGAGAGACGGCGACCGTAGCCGTGGCAGTATAGCGAGGAAAAACACACCTGCCGAAGTCGGCCCGTTCTTCAAACGCCATAATGCTACTTTGCAACGTCCGATTGTTTTAATATCGATCGCGAATATTCTCGTTCTGCGTCAAGTGTCTTCGATAATTTGACGAGCCCGTCACACGTCTCTCGTCCGCCTGCGTCCGTAGAACGGTAACGTCTGAATTTACAAAACGCGATGAATTACAAAACGCGATCGAAGAGTCTGACGCGAGAAGTCACGTTTTAAAACCTCTTACAACATCAAGACGGCAGTCGAGTTATCGCCGTGCTAAATTTGCAGAATGTCAATTTGGCGCGTCGCATAAATAAGTTTCCACTTTTGTTGTCTTGCATCGCGTTGTTGTTTCGCGCGATCGGAAACCCTTCAGTCCTGACGTGAACGACCGTGCCGCGTCGAGAAAGAAAGGGAAATGCCATTTCGACAAAACCGAGCGACACGCGGTTTCATTACTGTCACTTAAGACTTAAGCCCGGCTTAAAGTCCGCTCCAAACGATCGTGGGATTTGCCGTGTTAAAGCTAAGCCACCAAGAAGCGCCGTGACGGTAAGGATACAGCAAAACAGACCGCCATTCGCACAGCGCATCCACTTTAGAGTTTCCGCAAAAGTTGTTCGTTTAACATTGTTCGCGCATAAATTCGGCCTCGCGAAACTCACGCGACAGATTACATACTCTGTTTTCTTTTTTTCGCGAAAATAGTTTTAATCGCGTCGGCAGCCCGACGTTTCTTGTCTAGACGATTCTCGGAATGCTTTGTATAAATAATAATCATTAATTATTTCGAGGAGATTGAGATTTTCAGATGTCTTATTGGAGGTATGAAGGATCTTACTGAACGATTTCTTAGTTTCGATATGTTTTAAACAGACCGTTCAAATGTTTACTTTACCATGAATGATATTTAATTATATGTAATGGCATATAATTATATATGTGTGTGTACGTGTATATATGTGTGTGTATAGACACGCACACATACACACACACACACACATATGTGTATATATATATATTCCCATGACTTTGTTCATAAATTTATAGGACAGATTAAATTGACTTTATACGTTAAACGGCGAGATGCGTGTGTGAGCCTCGGCTCATAGAAATGATAATTATTTACCGGATTGCGCGAATGGCGAATTCGTGCTGTTTGTGTTGTACAAACGCGCGCTTGTGCACCTATGTGCGTACAACCGCGGAAGTTTATACGAATGTAAAATATGTCATATGTGTTAATATATGATGAGATTATATTGCGGACAAATAGAGAGAAGTGTTCTACCGCAGCGGCCAGCGGATAATATCGAAATGCGTGAATCTCGTATTACCCTTTTTTCTCCCTTCTCTCTCACTCTCTCTCTCTCTCTCTCTCTCCCCCTCTCCCCCTCTCCCCCTCTCTCATTCAATCGGATATCCATGTACAAGAGCTCAGCTAGAATATGTATAATTGAATTTGATAGGAAACTCGTCGAATATAACGAGCGCGAATCGCTGCCAGAAATTTTACAGCGAGCGATAAATCGCCCTTCGTTTCGGCGGCACGCGCGCGGCGAAGTCGTGCGGCAAAAATGCCGAATGTTCTTATCTCGTCTTATCGGCAATTCAGGAGCCACCTTTCTTCATTCGCCGCTTTATCACGCGCGCTCTCGCTACGGGAAACCGCGTTGCCTCGTTCTTCAGACGGCAGGGCCGACTTCAAACGCTCATTGAAATTTGTAGAGCGCGCAAGGGGCTACTCGGGCCGGAACGCGAGGCCGCCGAGCTCGAGTTTTGCTTTCAGCGTCGATATTTCACCTAGTGCCTAGTTAGGAAAAAGTTGACCGGATGATGGCTAGGTCAACAATTCTTTAATTCCGAGCCGCGATCGAGCGCGCGAGGTAGCGAGTTATTATTCTTGACGCGCGCGGGATATAAAGTTCCGCGCGGCTTGGAAAGGATCACGCGCCAGCGGATAGGCGCGAGAAACGCGGCTGGTCTGATCGACGAAGACGGCAAATGACTGACGAGACATTGGACGACAGTGCCGCGAATGCGATAGGCAGCGCGGCGCGGCGCGGCGGGGCGAGATGTTTTTGCGCGGCCGGCTGCGCGCGGTTAGATGCGAGACACGCGTCGTTATTATACCCTCTATCGTATTCCCTCGTGCCAAAGTACAATCTAATTTACGTCGGGCCTCGTCCGCGCGCGCGCGCGCGCGCGCGCGCTCGTACCGGATACTCCCGATGCCTGATAAATTATGCACGAGAATCGCGGCCATCGCGACTCGCGGAATTGTATCGAGTTTTTGCGCGCCTCGCGGTCTCGCGTTAAATATTAACAAGCTCGCCTCCGAGCAAGGTGCGCGCTAGTTGCACATTACGCGCGACGTGTCACGCTGCGTTTGGCCGGCCCGGACTCTTTGTTCGCTCATCAGATCCGGCGCGGTAATTAGATCGCGGGACTAAATTCCCATGCGCAATTTTGAGCCGCGTGTTAAAGCGTTGCTTGCGAGGAGGAAAAATTACGCGGAGAGCAAACTTTCCGCGCGTGACACGTCGGCGAGGCGCCTCGATTATCGATTTATCATTCTTCTTCGTCCGTGGATTCTCTCTTGGTCCATATTTCCCGGTTGCATATTACGTAGATAGTCATCTTGCCGTCGCTTTAAAACGCCAGCAGTCAAGCGATAAGGTTGGGCGGCGGCAGGGCGGAAGCGGGGCCGGGGAGGGGGAGGGGAACGGATGGTGGGTAGGGGAGAATTGAACGAAACAGACGAAACGCGACGATTTTTGCATCACACACAGTGTCGTGTTCGATGTATTCTCATGGCGTATGTGCGTCGCTTTAACAAAAGACACGCCGCACAAAGACACGCCCGCGGCACTTGTCGCGTGCTGGTTCCCGCTCAGAAATCGAAAACCGGAGCGATAAACGGGAGAAATCCGATTCTCCGACAGATTTATTAAAAAAAATCTCATTTGGAGGAAGAAGCGGCCCGTGTGTGTTTGTGCGTGCGAGAGAAATTCAGCTCTGTCGAGTGCCGGAGTGCGGGATTGTTTCTTTGAAAATAGCCAACAACGAAAATCCGATAACCCTGTCGAATTTTGCGGAGCGGACTTGAACGGTTGTTGCGAAGCGACGAAGCGCGATCGTCGTCGTTAACGATCGATATGACGGACGAGAGATGTCAATTGCGCGATTGGGACGCACGAATGACGCACGATACGCGAATTGGCGTTGTCCAGTCGAGGAAGCGCTCCAAGCGAAGGCTTGGTCCAAGGGTCTGTTCGCATAATAGTATTAATATCGCGCCAGTGCTCACGATAGAACAGGAGCCGTGCAATCATCGGCACGCGAGACTGCGCCCTGTTACCATCGGCGATAAGGACTACAATCGCGACGTGGAGAGCGACCGACCGACCGACAACTCGGTAGTTTCCATTCACGAGCCCGACAAAACAGCGCGTGTGCTACGGCCGAAATTATTCGTCGTCGTGCTATTTCGCTTTCCTCACGGGAAATTCCCGAAACCCGGTTACTTGCGTCGACATGGAATTTAGTTTGGCTCGGCCTTAATTCACTGCGTAAAATTGCCAGCACTCGGACGTAATGGAACGTAGAGAGAGAGAGAGAGAGAGAGAGAGAGAGAGAGAGAGAGAGAGGGAGAGGGAGAGCGAGAGAGAAAGAGTGAGACAAAGCGGGCGAGGAGGGGAGGGGAACAGCGAGAACGGGAGGGAAAGAGAGTCCGATTCTCGGACACGTGAAAGTAGGGCTGATTTCATTTCCACGAAAACCCCACCGATCAATTGATTCGATTGTCCGAAAGTCCAGTTCTCGCAACGCTCTTTCCTGCAAACTAACGATATTCCCGATTGGCCGGCCGAGCATTATAGAATTGGAATGGTATACGAGAAAATGATTGTATCGCGATGAAAAATCATAGTGTTTCGTGCCGTTGTCGCGTACAAATGTGAACATTCGGAGTTTCCAGCGAGCGAGCGAGCGAGCGCTGGAAGGGCGATGGCACGATCGAACGAACGCAAATACGTAACGGCGACCTCTCCAGTGTGCGATGCAAAAGGATTTTATTCGCAAACGAGCTCGTAGAACGCGCTGATCACGACGTAACGACTTGAAATTCGCGGCTACGGACGCGAACGTAGATCTCGATGGAGACTTTGATTAGTCGCGCGAATCTCTTAGCCGCTAATTGTCACCGGAACACGTACGTGCCCCGCGCGTGTTTGTATTTATTTATATCCACGGCTACGTACGTATTCCGGATGGGTAAGCTCCTAGTCGCTGAATTTCAAGGCACGCCCTGAAACGTACCCAGTACACGTATGAAAGTGCAATAAAGAAAAGTGGCGTTCGTGCTCAGCGCGAATGCGCCGGGCTGCGCCGCGCCCGCGCGCGCGCGCGCGCGGCACTCGTTCTCGGGGAATTTATTTTCGATCAAGGTGGCCGTTGCTGATTAGCGCGACAATGGCAGCTTTGTTCTACGATTAACGACGTTTTCTCCAATTCCACCCATTCCGTGTACCCTTCCCGTACCCGATAATCGTACATTCGAATCCGGATAAGATTTAAAGAGCCATTCTCCGAAACTTACGAGGGCGCTTAACTATATGTAACGGTTTTCATTAAATTTTAAACCCGAGTACCTACGGACGCACGCGCAGTCTTGTCGTTACAAGACTCAAGCTATTTACGATTACCGTTCACGGTATAAAACGTGACGACGAATCGCCTCTCGCGCGCTGTCTTGATGCCCGCCGAGGTCTCCTCCCTCCTTCTCTCTGGATAAAAAGTCGCCGTCGTCAGCAAGAACCGCAAGTTCTTACAC
Source organism: Harpegnathos saltator (assembly GCF_003227715.2). Classification (NCBI taxonomy): domain Eukaryota; kingdom Metazoa; phylum Arthropoda; class Insecta; order Hymenoptera; family Formicidae; genus Harpegnathos; species Harpegnathos saltator. The sequence goes on along the minus strand of NW_020230554.1, from coordinate 442,220 downwards.
GCGCAACGACGTATCGCGCACATTTCGTAATTATCTGTGTGTTATCATCTCTTTCCCCCCCCTCTCTCTCTCTCTCTCTCTCTCGCGCGCGCGCGCGCGCGCGCGAAAGAGAAGGGTGCAGGCGCGAGGATTGAAGGGAAGGATGAGAGAGAGAACGCGAGACGCTTTGACAGATACGGTCAAGTTGTTCGCCAAGACAACGAGAACCTCAACACCGTAGGCACACTACGGTGGTGTAGCCTCTCGTTTTCCCGCTATCTCGGTGGGAGATATCTAGATAAAGCTACTTTTTACCTAATTAGGTTCTCGAAAGCGGGAAGGGAGCTGATCGTCTCGATAAGGGCTCGTGCCGAAGTGCCAAGAAGCGACGCGAAACAGGGTGGTTAAGACGAGGTTGACGACCACTTCTGACCCTTTATCCCGCGCAATTACACCCGCTCGATACCTGGATATCGCGCGTGATACTCTCTAAATAAAATGAGAGGCGAGATCTTTCTCTCTCTTTCTCTCTTTCTCTCTCTCGAGGGGAAGAGGAGAGAAGAGGGATGGGGAAAATGCGACCAACCGCCCGCCTTTCTCGCTTCGTCGTTGTCGTCGTCGTCGTCTGGCCGTCGGGAACGGTGCTCGGAATTAGATAGTGAAAACCGCCGCGTGCATACCGACAATTCCGCAGATATCTCGAAACGAAGAATGCGATTGTTCACGGCGCTGCCCCGCGCCAATATCTATCGCGATCGCTCCCGCTCCGTATTTCACGGAGTAATGAAAATATTTTCTCTCAATGCGATTAACCGTCGCACTTTTTCCCCCTCACTATTTTAACTCAACAAATTGCTTTGGCTAAATGTCGATAACTCTCTCTCTCTCTCTCTCTCTCTCTCTCTCTCTCTCTCTCCCTCCCTCCCCCCCTCTTCTCTCGCGCATAGCTGTGCGCACGCGGGGGGCGCCCCAGCGTCGACAAGAGCGATCGAGCGCACGCGCGCGTATTAATCGCACGGGAACTTTGTTATTTAGATCGTTATTTATTGTTCTTTCTGCTCTCTCCCCCTCTCTTTTTTTTTTTAATAGCCGGTGGGATGAGAAAATCGTTACAGCGAGTAAACTTTCACGGGACAAACCCCCGGCGCGTTTATTTCGCGCGACGATGATCAATGCGCTCGATATAAACGAGGTAATGATAAAGTATTTATCACGCTGCAAGATAGAGAGAGAAGGAGGGAGCTATGTCGCGCTCGCGCGACGCACGGGCGTACGGTGGTTTCGGTTTTGTATTTTGATAAGCCTGATGATGACACCGTGCGGATTCGCGCACCTGTATCTAATTACGTCGCGGTCGGGATGTGCGCGAGAACAGGCAGGGGATGCTTCTCCTTACGCTCACACGTACGCGTGAGCGCTTCTCTACATCGTCGCTATTGGTTCGACCTTAGACCTTAGACCCAAAGTGTCGAGAAATTTAATCAGGAAGGGTACACTCTCACGGTGTACATACGATGGCGCACCACCGCCTCTGATCCTCCTCTCTCGAGTGGGAAGACGCCGCCGCTGGATTCTCATAAAGTCTCATTTCGCTCGCTTAGTTTCCGAAAAGCCCTTTATTCGTAATCACACTTGTAACTCGGGACTTGGAGGGAAAGAGGGCGAAAGGAGAGAGAGAGAGAGAGAGAGAGAGAGAGAGAAAGAGAAAGAGCTATTAGTCTCCCATTCAGTATGTCGAGGAGAACTCAATCTATGACCAATAAAAATGTCCGTATCACACATTTTCCGCTAGCTTAAATCCCCGTAATCGCTTACACGCGATAAAGCCGCAATTATGTCCCGTGGAAAATTTCGCGAGAAAAGAAGCTTTTGGCCGCGAATTCTTTGAAAAGCGCACCCTCTCTTCTTCCGCCCTTCGAGTTTTAGCCGATGGTTCTATCGCGCGCGTATGGTTCTTTCTCCTTTCTCTCTCTCTCTCTCTCTCTCTTTCTTTCTCTCTCTCTCTCTCTCTCTCTCTCTCCTGGTCGAGATATTTCTCGCGGTCGATTCGGCGATAAAGCGCCTGTCGGAAGGAGAGAGCGAAGCCGCGTCGAAGGCGGTGTTGATTGGCCGCCAATCGCAAAGCACAGCGGAAAACCTCCAAGCTCGCTCAGTCGGTACGCCGTCGGAGGCTGGTCGAGGATTAAAGGCTTTTCTTTCGAATTTCACGTCAGTCAGCTTCGCGCCCGCCTGGGATAATCCTAGCCGCTGTATTCGTGGCGCGTGTATAAAATAAAGATCCGCCGCTGTCGGGCCGCGATTCTGGTTGGCCGCTTAATAACGCTTAATAAACGGCGACCGATCTGACGTGACGCGAGCGCTCGCGCTTTTCTCTCTCTTTCTCTTCCTCTCCCTTCGCTGTTCCCTCTCCTCCCCCCCTCCCCTGAACACTCCCTCTCGCCGGAAGCTTTTATACGACCAATGAAACGGGTTACGCTCTTTAGGCGCGTTTGGCACGTGCGGCGAGGTCGGGACGCGGGGCAGATTTACGTGAAAAACGAGGGATCAAGTTTCGCCGCGGGATGAACTTGGGAATGGGAAAAAAGGTGAAGTTGTTGCTTCGGTCTAATGGAAGTCCGGGGAAGGACGCGCTGGAGCGAGGAATGCATGTGGTTGCAGAAAATTATGAGCATCGTGTCTCTATTGTGATCGAACCGCGTTATTCATTCCTGCGCTTCGCTTTGATTTCCGATATCCTGCCTGGATGGCGGAGGTGGGGGGGGGAGAAAAAGAGAGAGAAAGATCGTTCGATGTGATTGACCGCGCCAAATTGCGAGAAAAGTCCGGGTACTACTGCGAATAAAGTGATTGTAGATGCTGGCAGGTAATAATTAATTCAGCTAATTGTAGTTATATCTACAAGTTCGATATCTAAAAATACAGCAGAATTGATTGCGCGCGCGCACGCGCACGTAACTGCCTGTCGTAAGTTTCAGCTTGGAAAGTTTACAGGCGGGAGTTTTGCCTTCCCCGGGAAGCAGCGGCGCGAGAGTCGTTTACCACGCTAGAATTTACTTGGTAATTAATTAACGTAACGAAGAAATGGCCAATATCGAAAAGAAGTTTGCTTTTCAAATACGTACGGTGGCGGAAAAAGGACTCCGCGCCGGCTGTTCTCTTTCCTTGATTTAATCGTCGATTAAAATTTACCTTGCCTCGCCGTCGTCATTTCTCTCGTCATCGATCGCGATCGCCGTTACGGTCGCGATGCTTAATGGGCCGGTCGCTCACGCTTGCGGCGCTTGGTGCGTTTAGCGAAAGGCAAAAATGAAATGAAATGAAATAAAATAAAATAAAATACGCAGCCGCGCGCGCTCGACATTTTATTCGTCCGCTGCGAGTGTCGGTTCGCGTCCAACGTGAGCGAGCGCGAGATGGGAATCGGATACGTTTCACGCTAAATTGACGGCGCGATTTGCAGCCTTGAGTTCTTCTCCCCTTTTCAATCCCTGACGTGTCCAAGTCCGATCCCGCTTCGCTACTTATCCCCATAATCGGCGGAACCCTGCTACAACGACGAGCTTCTTCGATCGTCCCCCGAATGTGCGCGCTCGCGCGAGCACATTCTCTTCATCTCCATCGCGTTCGGCGAATTCACTCGTATATTTGTTCGCTACCCTCCTCGTCATGCACTCCAGTGCAAGTGCCAGCGAGCGCAACCGTCTATCGATCAACACGAGAGAGCTCGTCCCCTCCTTCGACAAACTCGACCGCGACTTTTGACAACTTTAATCCTCATCCCTTCGTGTTTCAATGGGGCGCGAGCCCGAGAAATCCTCGGATCAAAACGACTGGAGCCGACACCCCGACACCCCCGCGCGGCGGCTCTCCTCGAGCACGAAGGTATTCCTCTCGCCAAGCCAAACTACGCGACCGTCTGTGTTGAACTAAACCGCAAGCCGTCGGCCAATTATACGACACCCTAATAATTTAACCACGTGTCGTTGGCCTGCCTAGATTTGGCCATGATAACGGCCCGGCGTGCGAGGTCGTTGTATGCAGCCAAACCGACGACTGCAAGGGGCTTGACTCGCGCCCGCGCCGTGAGCCCCGGGGGGATAGTTTAGCGGTGACGTTATGGCTTACTAATAACGGGTTAGCGTCGCATTTTATAAAGCTGTTAATCACACAAGCCGCGCGGCTGTCGCGTGAAATCGACGGACACGTAACATCGGTTTCACATCGGCGGAATGAACTCACGCACACGACAGTATAATTAGGACTTGTTTGAGAGCACCCCCAAGCCGAGCCGAAATTTCGGCCTCGCATTCACTCCCCGTAGCTTCCGTCAAACTTGAAAGAACAATCGCTTGAAAGAACGATATAATACCGCCCCAGCTGTTGCCTCCTGATGCCGAGGCTTGAACGGTTACCGCCACCGTCGTCTCGTTGAGACTTGATGAAGGACTCATTTAAGAATGATTCAACATTCGATCGTCTCAATGGTCTGCTCGCATCCAATTTTTATGTTGCATCTTGTCGGGCGATAAATTGATTACGCAACTTGCTCAACACAGCGGATAGACGATGCGCGCTAAGCACATTGTATTATGATAATCTGACGAAGGTTAATGAATAAGTGGGGTAAATAAAGAACATTAAGCTTCCCTCTTTCGTAATCTCTCGATTAATATTTTCTATTGGCGCTGAAAGATTCGATAGGATTTGGAGGAACAGCTGGGAAAGGAGTTGCAAGTTTCGCGCGCACGCGACTGTCATCATGTCCTGCGTCCTGTATTCTTGCTGATCAGCTTTTGGGAAACGAGTCGATCAGAGATGCAGCATTAATCAATAATCGTGTGTTGATGCATTGATGCGCGTCGCGCTCGCAACAATCTCGCTAATCTGAAAATTTAATATTTTTTGTTTACGGATTCGCCACTCTCTCTCTCTCTCTCTCTCACGTGCGTCGCGCGCTGAATTAAAAATAAAACGTATCTAAATTGAAATCCTAGTCGATGTTTACCAAATTGTGTGACGTCCGCATTTTTACAACTCTTTCCTTCTCAGTTCTCTTCAGAACTTGAGGTCCTATCGAAATTCCTCCAACGCCAAAAGGAACATTGAAGAGAAGATTATGAAATTAAAATATGTACTCTTCTTTTCCTCCATTTCTTCATAGATCTTTATTTGACTGGTACTCTTCAAGCTTCGACATGGGGAAAACGTTCGCTGCGTCAAGGTAAGTCAACAGTTGTTGTATCTCGAGATTCTTCATCGATCCTTCGAGTTTGACGATGTTTACGGGATTACGCGACATTCCTTTGACATTTCGGTCGCGATGAGCGAGGTACGAGGTAATTTCTCTGCGATAATTTTCCGCGGAGCTCTTTCCATCTCACTTCTCCTTCTCTCAATGCAATAACGCGTTCTCACGGAGAAAGCTAATCCGTTCACAACACACTCGCGCAAAGTGCATTCGCCGACTTGGTCGGAGGTTTACAAGTAAGCGCCCAACATTCGTCTCGTCCAAGTTAACTCGACTCCTCAACATTCCCATACAATACTATTAGCCGTCTCATTCAGTCGCCTCGTCCCGGGAGTCGCGATTATTGGATCAGTAAGTTTTATTGCTTCCTAAACAATTCTCGAGATGCTTAACGAACCAATAAACGTTATGGGTCTGATAACTGTCTCGTAGAGCGTCGGCGTTAGTGCGGCGGTGCGCGCGCGCGTTAACGGGTAAAGCAAAGTTTCGTCGTACTTTGTAAAGCGCGTCGGGCCAAACTTTTTCTCCCTTGCGGCTTAGCACCTCCGGATTTGTCGTCGCGCTCGTTGTTATTACGGCGGCCGATATGTGCCGTTATGGAACGCTTTCCAACTAATGTTCAAGATACAGAGTGAGCGGAGGGTTGGGGGTTGGGGGTCGGGGGAGGGCACAACTCTCCGCTACACCGAAACTTTCTAACTGCATTAACTCAGCCGTACGTGCGCCCCATTCCTTGGCGGTTCGTACTTGTAGCCTCCCATTTCGCGTCTCGGATTGATTACGGCTCCGTCGACGATTGCATTAATGACGGACTGACTTTGCGGGCCGAAAACGCAGGCGTGTTTGTCCTTTGATTTCATCCACGGCGTGCAGGGCGTACCCAGGGCTCTTCCTCCGCGCGCGCGTTTCCTTTCATCTTCGCGGACCCTTTGACCAATTTCGAGTCGATCTTTCCTCGCTGGGAATTTGATTGGCCGCCATCTTTGTCCGCCGCGGCTTTTTTTAACTTCCGCCTTTAGACATCTTTGCAACTAATTCTCAAGTTGAAACACCTCCCGCAGTTAAATTCGTTTCAAGTTAAATGAGCAATAAGATTCTTAGCGCGCGTTACACATCGCCGGAGCGTCAATCGCAAACGTTCTTGGCTTTTTCACGTAAGCTCGTAGCTCGTCGACAGACAAAAGTGTCGTCGCTGCCGCCCGCGCGTTATGTCGAGCACGCGTCGCTTTACTCCGGGAATTATTCATACATGAAGAAATTATAAATACACGAGAAAGTCGGGAGAAAATCCGCCCGTGCGGATCGATACATTTTTCGTCGGCCAAGTGCTTTGTGTGTGAAGCGATCCTTTCCGCGATCATTCTCTCTCTCTCTCTCTCTCTCTCTCTCTCTCTCAAAGCGGTCGGCTCAGCTGTTAAAAAGCAGCCATCATCCGTCGTTCAACTCCTGTCTCTCCTTCGACTTCATCGATCATCGATTATGATGTGGATATTCGCGACGGAATCCACAGCCATCTCAGAGCCGCCGCATCACAGGAGTTAAGAGGGTAGGGCTGAGGAACAAGCTTCCATTGTATTTGTCCTCTGTCCTCCTCCGCCTCTCTTTAATCCCCATTTCCTCACTTTTTACAGTTACCTTTGGTTCCGGCGAAGCCGGACTTTTGCCTCGCTCTTGACTCGCTCTTGACTCACTCGTACATGCGCCGCGCGCATACATGTGTGCGCGTTTCCTATATCTTTCCTAAAATTCTATCGTGCTCCTCGTGTGTCACGCCGCGATTCGCCGTTGAATTCGCCCCGCTAAGAGAACACGGGTGAAAAACATCCCCGGTGAAGCTACGGCCGCACGAGCGAGCGGACGGCTTTTTTCCTCTCTTGTTTTCGCCAATTGACTTGCATTTTTGTCGCGCGATATAACTCGCGACGCAAGGTCGTCGGCGAAGCGATGTTCGATCGACGTATCGAGTCCATCGGCATTTAATTGACACCGTCCGCAAACAAAATGCCGATAGTTTCGGAGGACACGTGCGGGTTATACGATCGCACGTGGAATGTCGCCGGTGCTGCAACGTTAGTGTCAGCGACGCCCGCGCGGGTAAATACTTATATTCCTTTCGTCCCTCTAGTCTATAGGATAACAATACACGTGGGAACTGTTTTACGGCATTGTAAGTATACTCGCGCGGCATTCCGTAACTGTACATTTCCATACTCTACCTGACTGACCCCATCCCACCTCCGCCGCGCCGCCGCAACTACATACACCTGCCTCCGGTGTATCGTAGGGTCCTCGTGCGGCTTTATATTTTGCTCTCTTCACGCGTGACGTCATCACCAAAATACGTGAGCGGCGTTAGAAATTGCGGGGCAACACGTAGAGAGCCGTCGAAAAGCGTAGCTCCAACGAGCGCGACGGGAACCACTCTTAACCCACCGAGAGATCTCATTCCGGGAGGGATCCCCTCTTCGTTTGCCGCGAGGCAATCGTTATTCCTTCGCGCATAAATTCATCGGGTCGGTCGCGGCGGCGGGAACGCTTTTTTTACTCTTGTCTTGCACACTGTCTCGTCGCAAACGTCAACGTGGCTTCCTCGTCGATCGAGTATGTCGTTGATTGTTCGACATCGTCTGTTCGTCTCGTCTCGACGAGGAAGAGAGAAAGAGTAGTTCGAAAGAAGCGGTCTGGCGTGTGACGACGCGGAAAATCGTCGCAATTCTGTGGAATCAGATAGGAGGAGATAGGCCAAAGTTTCAAGGACGAGACGCGACGAGAGGAGGTGGGGTATCGAATTTGAAAAGGAAAAGAGCGTGGCGCGGGATGGAGGAGCGTGGAAGGAAGCGAGAGGGGTGATAAAGGAGAAGAAGGTAGAAAAAAGAGAAACGTAATAGGTGGAAGTGACGGAAGCGAAGCCCGAGGGAAACGGATGGGTTTTAATATCGCGAGCTCGACGAAGCCCGACGGCGATAGTTATAACGGCGCACGCGGACTTGCTAAGCCTTACAGATTGTGGGTTCGAGACTCGACCGAGTAAATCATGGCGTCACACGGTGTGCCATCAGTTTGCGCTTTAGGATGTGCCAGAGCCCAGCTGCCAAGCTACCCTAGCGGATCATCCCCGTGGGATTAGCGATACTTCAATAAACTCCCGTAGCTTCCCGAGCCGAACGAGCCGCGCCTCGTTGCGCTCCGCGGGTTCGATCCACACTCCTTTCCTCTCTCTCCTCTCTCTCTCTCTCTCTCTCTCTCTCTCTCTCTCTCTCGTTCTTCCTTGTTCCCTCTTCTTCTTCTTCTTCTTCTTCTTGTCTAGTTGAGGGAGGCAAGGCTAGTACAAGTTCGTGAACGCGCGAGCGCGCGAACTGCATTTAAGCGCAATAGGATTTGGCGGGGTTAAACGATTATCCAGCGGTGGCCGTTTAAACGGCGGCTCGGCCAAACGACCGGCACACAGGCTACTCCGCTATTCTTTCAGCTCTCGGTTTCATTTATCCGACCGCGCTGCGACGACCGGTAGTGATGGCGGACGGCACCGTGGAAAATTCACGGAGGGCATTTCCGCGCGATATGTCCGGGCTACGGCCGCCATTAGCGCCGTTCCCGCCGTTAGTTAAAACTCCCCGAGATAAGAGATTTGACCTAGTTAGCGATGGGCGCGTAACCCTCTGGGACTTGGCAAGATTCGAGTTTGTCATTACTTATGTATGGAGGGAAAAGGAGCAGCCGGCGGGAGAAAAGAAAAATGGAGCGCGAGTCGAGCGGTAAAGATCGTGAGTCTTGCAAATGAAACTAATATTCGCGCTGACAGGGTCGATAAAAGGTGAGCGAGGTAAGGCGAGAAAGCGGAAGAAGAAAGAAAGAGGTGCTTTCCCCCCCCTCTCTCTCTCTCTCTCTCTCTCTCTCTCTCTCTCTCTCTCTCTCTCTCTCTCTCTCTCTCTTTGTCTTCGGGCCCGTGCTGAAACTCACACAGTGTGGAGTTTAGGTTTTTATACAATAGATTTAACCTGATCCCCGCGTTCGACTGTTCCAGCAAGGATGTGAACGGAGAAAGAATATCTATTTCAGAGGTATCCAACCCTCCGAGGTTACCGCTTGTCCGCCACCCCCTCTTTACTCTTTCTTACACGCTCCTTCCTCCATCTCGCGGTCCTTTACCCTTTCTTCCTCCTCCTTCTCCTCCTGCTCCTCCTCTTCTTCCTACTTCTCTCCGCCATCATCTCGCACTACGCCGCAAACGTTGTTGGTGCGCATAACTGCGGAGGAAGTATTTCTCGATACTCTCGAGCCGGCCTCGACGCGACAGGAACTCTCGCGACTATTTCAATCGCCATAAAAATAGTTGGCCGCCTTTTATAGCCGGCCCCACGTTATCCCGCGCCGTCTTTCTCCGGGGATTTTTTACGCGAGTGTCACCCCCGCGCATTCTGACCCGCGAGAGTCGCCGCTCTCCGAAACGCCGAGCCCCGCGCGAGCTCTCGAGGTATCTCCCGCCGCTACTACGAGAGGTATTCGTCTCGGAGGCTTAATTAAAATTTATATTTTCACGGGGAAGGTTTATTAAACGGCCGAGACGTAGCACGTCGCTATATCTCTCTTTCTTGTCGGCGCCCCGCGCCCCTGTCGCGCCCCCTTTCCGTACCGCCGACCGACCAGCCAGCCTTCGCCCGCCGCCACCGTTCTCCTCCGTCATCCTCCCACCCTATATTTTCCGCTTTCGCTGCCTTGCAAAGTCTGCTAGGATTTAACGTGACTGACGGCCCGGGATCAACCAAATCAGCGTGCACGTATGTAGGTACACCGCGGATTAAATCCTCGCAAAGTTAACCCGACGCACGGAAGAACGAGCAGTCGTTTTGTTCGTGCCGCCGGGAGAATAATAACGAGTATACCCCGGGAACTCGTGTTTTTGGTTATACCCAGTTTAATTATTCCATTGCAGCTGGTAAAGAAACCCGTATAATACCGTCAGCGTGGGCGCATACGCCGTGAGAACGAGAGGCAGGAAGAAAGGGAGAGAGAGAGGAGAGAGGAGAGAGAGAGAGAGAGAGAGAGAGAGAGAGAGAGAGAGAGAGAGAGAGAGAGAAGTTTCTGAATTTAACCGGACTGCGAATAAAATTAGGATTCGCGACGCGCGTTTCAGGATACCGGATACCTAATCAAAGTTGCCGCAGGTATTTGTCGCGAAGACGGCAAAGCGACCGCTCGGCCGCTCGGTTTACGCAGACGTGTGTGTGTGGGTGTGCACAACACTAGGAACCAGTTTACGGTAAACGCGCATATTCACATGCTCGGTTAAATCGCCGCGTCCCTCCAGCCTGTGTAAGCTCGCGTGACGAATATCATAAACACACGCGATACGCCGTGCGTAGCGCGGAAAATGATCGTTCCAAGATTTTACGAGACTCTGCGCGCGCGCGCGCGCGCGATCGTGCGTGGCGAGCACGCGCGCGTTCTCGGTTAGGCGCATATTTCTGCATTCTGCAAACGAATCAATGGCGATTATTATTTGTATTCCGAAGGGTTATATTCCGCTCTCAAGGATGCAAATGCGCGCGCGCGCGCGAGAGCGTCGGACGTGGGATCGGTATGTAAATTCGACTTCTTCGAAGCTTCCCCCGTAATGTTTGCAAAAATTCATGAAAATTAAACGAGGGAGCCGATATTAGACTCGCGGCAAAGGGAGAAAAGTCGTCCTGGCATTTCGATAGCCGTCCCCCATTCCGCGCGCGTTTCAGCGCGCCTCCTTCCCCGAGAATTCCCCGTCGGCGAACGCCGACGAATTCGTCGCTGGATACGGCTCGCGGACGCCAAGGCCTCTTCGCGGCCTCATCTCGCCGCTGTCCGTCGTCCCTACGTATATTCACGGCCACTTGACGCTACATTGTTACGTACGGTTGGTAAACACGAGGTTGTTATCAACCCTGAGAGCTAAGTCTCGTTAACCGTCCCTAACAGGCGAATGCGCCAAGCATCCTGCCATTGGATTTGATGTTTCGCTCGGGAGACTACCACCTTCCTACGTGCTGTCACGTCTGGAGACATTTGCTAACCCGCACGATGCACCGTCAGATAACACGAACAAGAGGATACGTGTGCACATAGCGAACGCCAGGGTGCCAGGCGCGACTCGACGACGACGACGACGACGACGACGAGGGCGACGCTACCCGAATGTTCTCGCGCTGCACTCGCGCGAAGCTCGCCTATGTATCCGCCGATCTTGTCGTCGTCGTCGCGCGCGCGCGCGCGCGTATGTGTGCACATCCGGTTAGTCTCTCATGACGCACGCCGTTACCGTGTTATTTACGTATGACGTACGTCTCATTATCGGGCTTGGGCTGCGTCTTCGGACGGAAAATTCTCGACGACGTGCTTACGACGCGAGAGAAGAGCGATCGTCTCTCTCTCTCTCTCTCTCTCTCTCTCTCTCTCTCTCTCTCGGCTGAGAGGCGCGCGAGGGAGGCAAATTTTCACGGCTCAGAGGGAGACATCCGTTCGCACGCCAACGCAGGTACGCACGCCAACGCGATCTCCCGCGACTCGGAGTAGGCTTCCCCGGCGTTGGCACGTTCCTACCGTTTATCTCGGGACTCAATGGATTCTCGCATTCCTCGTAAAACATGATTAAATGTAAACACGTGCCGCCGCCAGTTAGATATAAACACCTCGCGCACACATAGCTACCGGAATACCGCGAATGTTACGACGACGATGCGACGGTGTGTACACACACGCACACATACACCCCGTTTATACACCTGGATAGCGTCGTCAGCGACGGTGCTCGAGATCGTAGTACCGCGACGGGTGTAATCAGGCACGCAACACCGCACGCAACTGCGGCATGTTCCGAGGCCATGACAGCGAATTTTATCGTTTCTTATACGAGCGGCGCGATCTTGCCTCCCCCTCTGCCCCCCCCCTTTTTTATCACCCTCTGCCACTGCCACCCCGCTCGCCACCACTGCCCTTTTCCGGCGCATCGACGTTTCCTCTGAATTCAACGCCGTATAATTTATGGGCGAATCGCCGGCTCGATAATCTGATAGAATCAACGTGGACGTTCGTTTTTCCGCGCGAGTGCGCGCATACCGTGTGTGGAGTTCCGTGTAGTTTCTTCGGACAATGGGGTCTCCTATTTCTCGAGCGTGCATCGTAGACTTTCGAAAACGGAGTCGTTCCGCCATCCGGCTCGCCCGGGGGTTTTGTATTTTGTGTCGAAAGTCGTCTTTCGTCCGTCCGCATTCCACCACTGCGTGTTTCTCCCTTGTCTCTCTCTCTCTCTCTATCTCTCTCTCTCTCTCTCTCTCTCTCTCTCCCTCCCTCCCTCCCTCCCTCTTTGCTTTCTTTCTCCATCAGCGCTCTCCCCCTCTGTTTTTATGACGGTGTACATTCGCGGGAGATACTTTTTTCCCTCATTTCGCCGTAATTTCATCAAATCGCTCGTACAATTTGAGATCGGCCAGGCTTCCTCCGTCCGCGAGATATCAGGTTACCTCCGCCGCGCGATTCACAATCTATTACCTCCTGCGCGGAATTCCTGCCGTGTCCTCTTCCGGACGTCCGCGCTGATTTGATCCAGGCCCGATAACATTCGCGCAATGGTTCATCTTCGCGCGTTGAAGCTTCTTTTTGTCGGCTTGCGATCAGTCACCCGATCTACTTTTCGGGTCGCTCGAAAGCTGGTCGCACAATGTGCAGTCGATTAATTGTACTTTGGCTATTTCGGTAACACATCTCGTGAACTTTCGTCCTATATTCGCGTCACTCGCGTTTTCCGTGGCCGCGCTATTTCTACACGACGAACGAGCGGTGCTGCAACTACCAATGACGTTATATCAACGATCGCCCCCGCCTGCCTGACTTATCTCGCACTTTTTATTCATTATTACACGCCGCTGACTTATTTGTTCGACAATGCTCGCATTTGTTTTCGCGATATAATAATCAACCAATTAATCACGCTCGCCGCTTTCCGCTGCGATACGCTCCAGCGTGTGTGGCCCCGCTCCGAAATGACGTTATTATAGTTTCGACAGCGCGCTGCTCTGACACATTCCACGTGTACAGGCCGATCGCTCGTACAAGTCGCTTATTATGTTATGATTACGTGACTCTTTGCGCGGTTATTGGATAATAATATCGACATGCATTGGAGGCGGCGAAATTTACAAGCACGCTCCAAGAGAGAGAGACGGGGAGCAGTCTGGAGAAGTTCCGTCGCGGAGCGACGCGACGCGACGCGACGCGACGCGATGCAGCGTTCGGTCGTCGTAGGATGACACCGCGGGCTCGCTCGAATACGTTGTAAGCCGCAACAGTTTATTAGGCACCCCGCTGTGGCCTTTATTAGCCTCCTCTATCTCCTTCATAAACGGAGTTACGTGTTACGGGGCACAGAGACACGTCGCGTGCGCGCATACACGCACACGCGGCCGCGCACAGAATGTGACACGCACTCTCACGCGGGTCTTCGCACGTTTATTCCGTACGGCGAGGCTCGGAGTCCGTGACGAGAATCGCCATGGGTTCGTTATTAACGTCACGTATGCAGCACACCGGCAAGCTTTGTTTTATACCGCCGAAAGTTATACGTCATAAATTTCGTCAAATCCATACCGAACGGTTAATTAAACGTTTTATTACTCGCACGACGGCGCTCGCTCGCCCTGAGCGGGCTATTTCTTGCAAACGCGTTCGTCCGCCGCCCGTTCTCACGTTCGCGCGTAATACGTTAATAGCGAGATGAGCTCGAATATTCCGCGAACGTACGCCAAGTCAATTCCGACTCGTTGTCGAAAAACCTCACGTCGCTGTATCTCTTTCCCGTTAAGACCCGCCCCGTCTTTCCTCGCCGCCGTTCTCCTCGCCGAAAAACGCGTTGTCTACGTTCGACTACGGCCTTCCGTCCCACCCCCACCCCCTTCACGCATCGTCTCGTTTCATCCAGCTGACGAACAATCGGCGGCTCCGAAAAACTCTCCTCGCTCCTCGACTCTCGCTCGAGTATTTCCGCGGACGTTACGCGCCTTATCAGCGAGAGGTTGCGGTGTGCACCTGGCGACCCTCCGTCGTCGTCGTCGTCGTCGTCGTCGTCGTCGTCGAACGCGACGCTACCATATCGCCCGAAGATCGCGTCCACTTGCCGGGAAACGTTTTTGCCCCGAGCTGACGAGCTCTTCTTTGAGGAGTTACAACGTGATGCTACGAATTAGATTTCCCGCAGATGGAACAGAGGGAAAGTAAGATTCTCCACTCTGCGCTCGGAAACCGAGCTGTGGGTGCGCGCGGGCACGAGAATTGGCAAAAGGTGAGTTCATCACTAAGTCATGATGCTTTTATCCAACGATCTTCGTCAAACCAGCGTCTCGCGGACGTTCGTCTTCCTCTCGCTCGTCTCTCCCGCAGTCGCAATCCCGCATTTTCTCTCCTCCCATTTACCTCATCCAGGAGACGATGGGCAACAGAGAGTCGTCCTTTTTCTCTCTCTCTCTCTCTCTCTCTCTCCCTTCCTCCCCCTCTCTCTCCTTCTCTCTCCTTCTCTCTTCTCTCTCGCATCCCTCCTTCCCACTCCCCCTCGTCACGCTGTCGCGTCGTCGTGTTCTGCGAAACTGTTTCCTCCTCGTCGCTTCCACCGCGTCTTGGAACCGCGCGTACGAGCTACTAATACGTTCAGAGTATTTATATTCGTTCCTGCGAGCGAAAGAGAAGGCGATACCAGATAAAAGCACCACCGAGCCAAGGATCGAGAAGAGATTAGAAAAGTTTCCGCGAAGGAGGTCACTATAAGTCGCCGAGACGACCCAGAGAGGAGCAGCCGATGGGATCGAATATTAGAGCAGTTTCGAAATACCCACGCATTCTTTTACGTACGAATAGCTCTCGGGTTCAGCGACTGCACTAAGCACCGTCGCTTTTATTAATAATTGAGCCCATCGATTTATCGTTACTGATATCGTTACTGATCAGCGATATGCGAATGCTTGGCGAATGCTGCGACATTCATCTTGCACTGCAATATAGATGTTATATATATATATATATATAGATTTGCACGTCGAATTTCACGATATTCTGACCGATATCCGTTTTTTTTTCTTCCCCTCGGCTTAAGAACTTCCCCGCGATTTATATTCGGGCGCGGAGTCATTTAATTTATATATTAAACAACGTTTAAAAGTTTTTCGTCAATTTACGAGGGCATCCCGTTGTACATTTATAAAACGAAATGTACTGCAAATATACACGTGGAATCTGATTTACGCGCTCACCGTGGAATATCAAAATCGCGCGCGAAACGTTTTGCCCTCTTGCCATTTTCCTCTTTTTCCGCTTCTTCCGCTCGTTCGCGCGCGCGTTTCTCGTTGCTATTTCTCGGCATCAGGGATGGTGGCCGAACTAGCAAATTCATTAATCCGTTGCTGTTCATCCACACACATTACGGTCGGCGCGATAAACTTTTTACACAGCAGAATCTCCGCCGGCGGCGAAAGCGGCTCCGCCGGGAACGACGGTGGGCCGGCAAGAAAAGACCGAGAGCAACGAGGCGAGAAGCTGTGTTTAAAAAATTTAAGCGGCCAGCCCGCCCCGGTCCGGATGTATTTCCTTCGCGGCTAGAAATCTCGACATCGCCCAGTCAGTAATTTCACGGCGGAGATCTCCGCCGCGGAGTTTCTGTCTCTCGCTCTGCCGCGCGCTGCGCGCCGCGCCGGTGGAATGAAACTCTGCGGCCGGACGTAATGATCGTTTTCTACCAACATTGCTGCTGCTTTTTGCGGCGCAGAGCAAATTTGGATAACTTCGTTCCTTAGCCGGGCTGTTACATGTTTTACCGGTGTACATTTCATATCGGCTGGATACGTGAATATTTGATTCGTTTAAAGCGGTTGTACCGCTCAGCGGAGCAGCATGATGACTTTTGGATGGCTCTGTTGCTATTTCCGTTGCTATTTTTTTCTCCCGCAGCGCAATCGCGAATGTACTCGCAGCTCTCTTATCGTCCGTATCGTCCGAATTTGAATCGGCGACGGCCGGCCTTATATATTAATGAATCTCATAAATGTCGCGCAGAGATCGCAAGAGAAGAGACCGTCACATTACCGCGCGCGCGCGCGCGCGCGCGAAATATTCACGTCGCGTCTATTTTGAGATAGTAACGCTCGACGCACGCAGCGAGATTTGTCTTGTATCTCGCTGCTCATTTTTATGGGCGGCCGGTTGTAGCCGCGAGCGCGACGCGTGCAGTTTATTGTGCGGTGCATAATTAAGTTGCGCCATATTTAAAGCCGGTTGCGTCCGTCGTATGCTAAGTAAACGACCAGGCGCACGAGCCGATAGGCGTGTATTAATTTCAATTTCCTGCCGCACGCCTCGCCGGAGAGCACGCGGCTGTGATCTTTTTTTCTCTCCTTCATCCCACGGCGCGGCGATGCCCCGTCAGTTTCGCGAGTATCGTCGTTGCGAACGAGTTGCGTAAGTGTCGTATCTTTAATGGCGTTGCGCACTTTTCTTCTATGTGTGTGTGTGTGAGTTATCAACTGTGTTGAACATCGCGCGTCGCGAGAGAAAATGGCTATTTGGCGCATAAGGCACCGCCGGACCGGGCCGAGTCGAGTCGGATCGGGTCGTAATTCGCGCTGTCGCGCCGCGATATGTACATATCGATATAAGTTGCCGCTCGACGTCGTGTTTTCGCATAAAATTTAACACGTATACGCGTCGTCCTCTCGTGGGTCTCGTCGGCCCCGTTCGCCACGTGAGTTACGGCGGCTTCTGACGTGACAGACCGCCGGCACTCGCCGTTATATCTCGCCGATACGAGAGCGATAGTTATTGCCGCAGTCGTGTATGCGATGCAATTTCTAAGTAACCTCTCCTCGCGCGACTCGCGCTGCCGACTTGTCCGATATTCAGATAGCAATTTCCAGCGTTCCTCCGGCCGATTCGAACATGAGCGCGACTGTACGCAGCTACACGAGCCATTCGCGCGTTCTTGGGAGAGAGTTCACCCTGTTGGCCCAGATAAGATGTTTAATCTTTACTCAGGTCCGTATGAGATATATACGCAATATGACAAGTTATAGTTACGTCTATGAATTACGAGGCAATATCGGGGCAACCTGGGATTAAGCGATCTCTATCAGACAATAGCTTATTGTGAGGTAACTTATAATGCCATTAAATGTAGCTTCGGCTCTCTCTCTCTCTCTCTCTCTCTCTCTCCCCCCCCCTCTCTCTCTCTCTCTCATTCTCTTCATACGGGACTACGCACTATACAATGAATTGCGACGAAATTTGCAACAGCAAATTTACGCGGTTGCGTGAAACGGTGCGACGAGCAAGTGGCTCTTGCTTAATATCGAAAAGGGAAATTGAAATGAGTGTGAAAACGGTAACGCGCGCGACTGAAAAGTTCCGTCGGTCGGATAATTCGCCAAGTTACTCCGGAAAGGCTAATTAAGAGAATGGCCGGCTCGGACTGGCGTATTGCGAAACGTCATTCGGCTCGGAGTGCGACGGAGCGAAGCACAGGAAGATCGCTCGTAAAGCGCGATTCGATATTGCATCCGGTTTATTCGTTTACGGGTGTAAAGAGTGCACTGGAGGCGGTGAATGGAATCCGCCGGTGAGCGGCAGGGATAATGGCTCCGCGACATTTCGCCTTTTCCGCGACGCAGCGGTGGAAACTGCGGAAGTACGTTTTCCTTTTATTTCCGGCACGGCACGGCGCGGTGACAGTGCACCGCCAAAATAGCCGCCCCCGGCAATCGCACGATAAACACCGGTCCATTTTCTCTCGCCCGCCTGCTCCGCCATCCTCTTTCCTCCTTCCCCCCCCCTCTCTCTCTCTCTCTCTCTCTCTCTCTCTCTCTCTCTCTCTCTCCCTCGTTTTTTCTTGCCTTCGTTGGGTCGAACTCCCGAATTTTTCCGCAGTGCTCTCGGACGAAAAGGGGACGCGACGCGGATATCTCTCTCGAGCACCGGCGTCAGAGTCGGTTGAACAGTAGCGTCTCTTTCCACTTTGGGAACTATCGCGAAACGCGTCGTCTGCCTCGATCAGCATCGCCGAAAGAGAATGAAACGTTACCGGCACGCGAATTTTGATCTTCCTATTTCTTTTTCCACGTCGCGTCGTGTGAATGGATCAAGCGTTATCTCCAGATTACGGATCTCTCTCTCTCTCTCTCTGTCTGTCTGTCTCTCTCTGTCTCTATCTGTCTCTTTCTTCCTTCTCATTCGATTCCACCGCGCAGTTGCAAAACTCTGACAAGTGCGCGATGACCAGTAGGGCGGTGGGGTCTAAGGCAGGACGAATCGCCGTCGCAAATTGGATGGCGGGCGTAATTTTATACCGCAGCAATCGTGCAAAGTGCGCGTTATTCGTTTCGCGCCGCGTATTACGACGAGTTACATCTCCCGGAGTGACGGACCCTCCGCGCGGAATTTACGGAAACACGGTAAGCGCGCGCGCGCGCGCCTACGGCCCCGCCATTTAATCCGAATGGTCTCTCGCGATCGGTAGTAATGGAACCCAACCCCTCAGTCCCCCCTCGTACATCCGGACGCGATATTATCGAGCGCGACCCTCTCTCTCTCTCTCTCTCTCTCTCTCTCTCTCTCTCTCTCTCTCTCTCTCTCTCTCTCTCCCCCCTCCTCCCTCTCTCCCGTCCACCCGCTCGTCCACCTCCGCACCTGCCGTGCCGTAGTTACGCAAGTTTCCAATAGCATTATCTCCGGTCGACGGTTTACCGGTAGCGGGCAGAACATCCCCTTTGTACATCCCCTCCCACTCTGCCAGCACGCCGGTCGCCGCGCGCTCCTAATCGATTTAATTAGGATTTTATCGGATCACGGTGTCGGTGTGTACTTTCCCGCGCAAACAAAACCCCCCGATTACCGGCGATCGACCAGCGGTCGTCTTGCGAGCTCCTCACCTCCGCGGCCGTCGTCTGACGATGCCGCCGCTGTCGTCGATCGCTCTCGGCAAACAGAAATACGCCGCTGTCGGCCGAATTAAAGTATCTTCTCGGAAAAGGAAAATGATGAAATGAACGTGGGGGATCGCGCGAGAAGCGGAGGAAAGCCGGAGAGAACGCGTATCTATTCGTGGCATCAGACGCTTACGGGAGGAACGTGCCGGTGGTGGAAGGAACCGGCAGAAGACGGCCGATGTAACTTCCCGACCCTAAGGTTCCGTAACTGCCGAGGCTTTACGGCGACGGGCGTCATAAAATGGATACAAAGAGGCTATATTATCTCGGGTATGAGACCGCGCGCGGAAGCTGGGACAGAGACGTGAATCTGCATATGGAACGCGCATTAAGTAGTTTCTTCCGCGTTTAATTTAATAGCGCGGCACAATAGGCAAGACTGCGCGAGACGACGAAACGTCCGACGCCTTCTCCATCCTTGCGAATGCGGCGCGCTTTACATACGTTTCCCGCGCTTCGAGTTTCATCCTCCCTCGCCGCGCACCTTTGCCGTGGCAACCCTTCGTCTCGTCTTCCGAAACGTACAACGATATTTTAACGTCGTTCTCTGCCGTTGTCTCTCTCTCTCTCTCTCTCTCTCCCCCTCTCTCTCTCTCTCTCTCTCTCTCTCTCTATTTCGAACGTCGTTCGACGATTAACATGCATTACACTCGTCGCTCGAGGCGTCGAGATTGATACTCCGAGATTGATATATCGTAAGATTTTCATATCTTCATCTCCGGCCTCGAGACGGCGCGTCGTATTTTTCCGCGGGCGATTCGTATTGTTGCCGTGTGTCAATAATAGAAGTTACAGCGAGCAACAGAAGAGAGACGTGTGTCGTGCCAAAAAGAGAAGACCGCGAGCTCTCGGCCACTCTCTCCTTTTCTCTCTCCTCTGTTATGCCCTCCCACGCTTCTCCCGATTCTCTTATCTTCGCTCACGGTCTCTCGCGCTTCTTCGTGTGATCGAACGTGCTCCATTATTTTTATCTCCGCCCCATTTAAGCATCTCCTGTATATGTAATCGCTACATTCATCTATTCCTTATACGTTTCCGCCGAACAGGTCGTGTCTTTGCGTCCCGTTGCAGCGCGCAACGGCGACTTCCTCCGATATCCTACGAGGAGGAAGCCGCCCTCGGAGAAATAAGGGCTCGAACGGCAGATTCAAATCGAACGGCTATCTCGCGCCATCGTTCGATGACGCTACGCCGTCACCGCGGGGGCAATTTTCGCCTCGATCCCGGCTCTTTCTCGCTGACACCGCGAGAGGAAAATAGCGAAGGAGAGAGAGAGAGAGAGAGAGAGAGAGAGCGAGAGAGAGGCAGGAGGAAAGAGAGCGGTAAGGTAACGCTGGGACATTAGCTTCCGTCTGATTTTATTGGATTCCACCGAGATGGATGTCGACGGGAACACGGACGTTACGAGGTAGAAACGGACGCGGCGGCATCATCGTCGTCGTCGTCGTCGTCGTCGGGTCGAGGGAAGGTAAACATCCGGTTGGTCGCACGAACGTGACAAAAACGGGAAACCCTCGACGTATCCGCCGCGGCAAGGACGAAAACGGGCAGAGAAAGAGAAAGAGAAACGGGGGGAGGGGATAGGAAGAGAGGGAGAGAGAAGAGAAGAGAAGGAAGAAGCAGGTGGCAGACAAGGTACAGGGTAGCTTCATTTCTTCATAACTTGGCGCGACAGTCGAGAGAAAAATTGGTTCCACCCTCGCCCGGGCCACGGAGGTGCAAAGGATTCGCGCAAAGGGGCGGCTCCGGGGCGCGGTCCGGGGCGCGGAAGCACCCGGAACACTCTCTAATATCTTATGATTTAGTGTTGGATGCAACGACGCAGCTTAAACACCGCCGGTGGTATACGGCACTGCCGGCCGATACTGCCTCGAAATTAAACTTCCGCGAGTTCTTCATCCTGTCTTGCCTTGTCTCGCGCTCCACGCCGCACCGTGCTAGCCCCTTGTTCCCTCCCCTCCCTTTGTCGTCTTCTCTCTCTCTCTCTCTCTCTCTCTCTCTCTCTCTCTCTCTCTCTCTCTTTCTCTCTTTATTCTCGCTACGACATTTTCCCGGGAACCGAGTTTGCGCGTCCAGGCCGTTTTAATTACTCTATAAATATGACTTGCGCGTCTTCTTTTAGAATTTTAAGCAGTCGCGCGCGAGGCCCGCGCGCGCGCTTCACCGACCGACGCGAATCCGTCCGTCGCGTCTCGCCGCGACCGAGTGTTTTCGCTTCCTCCGGGAAAATGGAGAAACGCGCAAAGTGCGATTTCCCACGTGATTCTCGCACGACCGGTCGGACTCACTTCCGTACGCATATTTCACGCGCACGGCGCGCACGCCGTAGACTCTCGGCAGAGACAGCCGCTGCTTCTAAATTTACGAGAGTGGACATTAAATAAGCGGCCGCATAAGCCGCCGCGGACGCTCTTAGCCCGGACGACAGTACGGAAAAAAGGATCGGCCGCGGCGGTCATTTGTCAGTTGGGTGCGTCCATTAGGGGTGAAAAATCGAGCAGCCCGCCGACCATAAACAAACAAAATTATACGGCCGACGGATTCCCGACTGACTTGGGCGCCGCGCCGCGCCTCACACACACAACGCGCGCTAGTGTGCGTGCGCGCGTGCGTCAAGTGGATCTTCTCCCTCGCTTCCTGTTACTCGTCTCTTCGTCGTCTTTCATTCGCTTTGATTAGCATATAGGGCGCTCATTCGTCGTCATAAACTCGAAGCGTCCTCCCGCTTGCAATTCCGCTAATGTCGCAAATTAATTTGCAGGCCGCGCGCGCGCAGCGCTTCGATACTCGCGTCTCGGCATGATAATCTTCCGTCGTACTTGTTTTCCCGACTCCTTCGTTTTCGTCCTGCTTATATTTTCGGTTTTCGTTCGCGCTCATACGCGCGAACGAAAACCGAATCTTTCGCGAATATTTGTCGAAAAATATTATTTTTAGCATATGACAATGCGGGAGGGACTGTTTCTCGAGCGCAGCGGATACGTATTTTGTTTTCGAAATCGAATACAGAAACGTGACTGTCGGTCAGGCGGAGTATGTGCAATATATACCTACCTACATGCAAACACGGCCGGCGCCGGTACATCGTCGCGCTAGTGATGTCAATTGTATTTGGTGTACACGCGAAACTCATTTTTTGCTCGCTCAACGTGCTGCCGAGCGAAACAGCAAATGTGTTGCCGGGTTGTTTCAATGGACGACATTATTGAGCAAAATGTATACGCGGAGGACTGTAAAAGTAGAAAATATCGTGCGCTATACGCCGTATATGTGTTTATCGTACGGACATGCACGCTACCCATCAGGGGGCGATTTTATTCGAGGATTTAAAAATCGCTTACGGGTAGCGAGTGTGTGTTGTGATCCACTCTGTCTCGCACGCGTTTGAAAGAACTGATTCGAGTAACGACGCGTGCAAGTAAAAAATGCAATAAACGCTTTTAATGGGAGAGGATAAAACCATTTATACGCCACTCCCTCTGGAGTGTATGATCCACAAGCGTAGACGATGAACAGAAGGGCAATTTTGGCCAAGGGTAAGTTTTGTAGACGTGAAACACGCAAAGAGCTTGTTTCTTCTTCGACGTCGGACTCGATTCTACGAGCATTCGGCGTCGGCGAGTAAATTAAATATTTCAACGGTGTTAGCTACTCGATGGCGTTCGAGTTGTGCAACTTGAAGGTTGGACGGGAGGGACGAAGGTGCGGGGGTAAAAAATGTGCGGTCGAATCGGCAAACGGCGAAAGTATAAATACACCGTATACTCTACGATTCTCCGATAATTATGCGGGTCTTTGACAGATTCGCAAAAGTCACGGGGAGAGCCGATCGCGCGCGCGTGCGCGTACGAAACTCACCGCCGCGGCCTCGTTAAGTGACTTACAGAGTAAGTGCCTCCGGTGGGGGGGGGGGACTTTCGCGGGTGGGGACGTGGGGAGTAAATTCGTTATAAAATTAGTTTAGGCCTGGCGTGCTCGTAACTTCCCCCTACGCGCGAGCCTTCAAAGTATACATTTCAGTTTTCCTGCCCTCGTAAAACGGAAGAAAAATATTACCTCTGCCCGGTTAATTGGGTATCGGAAGATTGCGGAGGTTCTTTAAAAAAAAGAAGGAAAAGAAAAGGAAAAAAAAGAGGCGGGGTGCGGAGGAGAAAGAAGTCTGAAACAATCGTTAGTTTTGGTTCGTTAGAGCCGCTTTCGTGAATAACGCGAAGAGACGCGATTTCAGCGTTAAGAGATTTAACGAGCCTTCAGATGTATATCACGAATATGTACGCGCCTTTATGACTTTATCATCTTGCGTTTTTCATATAAATAAGGCGTGATGTGCTGCTCGCGGCAGCTGGGCGTTCGCTTTATGGAAGATTCACGCAACGCTACAATATACAAGTTTACAAGTTTTATGCGAGAAAGGATACATTATGCGGATGCGTGCCGCTTTACGACTGCGCGTCCACGTCCTCCGTCTAGCCGCCGAGCGCACTGTCAAATTTAAGGCATCCCGATTCAGTAAGAATGAAATACGTCGGCTATGAAAGGCGTTACCGTGAACCGCGACGATATCGCTTTCGTCACGCGACGTGTCTGCGCGAGATTTACGAAAAGGAAAAAAGAGAAAATGAAGAAAAAAAAACGTGGTGGAGGCGCGAACTCGATGCCTCGAGATCATCGCCGATGATGATCTCTCCCTCCCTCCCTCCCTCGCGCCCTCTCTGAGCTATCTTCGATCCTCTCGGTAAATTTGGTCCGAGGTCGTCTTCGACGTTCGTGCGGTGAGTTCCTCGCGAAACGGTCGGCCGGTAACCTTCCCTCCTTTCACATCGGGCGGTGTCCCCAAGGCGGCCATTTATATGTCCTGCGGGGAAGTTTCGACGGCCTGGCGGGCTTTGCGGTTCCCGAAACGGATACTAAGGGCGAGCCACAGAGAACGAGGATGGACGCTCCTCTTACTCGGATGCGCTCCCACTGGCCACGTAGGGATTAGCATGTTTAGATAGCACTCACGGAGTAGTTCCACGACCTGCCGAATTAATGCCACGACGGCGCAACTTTGAACCGTGCCTTGATCCATCTTGATATCCTGGGGAAAAGGGACGGTTTTCGCAAAGCCGGCGAGAAGGAGAAACGGAGGAGGCCCTTTTGTAAGTGCCGACTCGCGCTACTCTCGCTACGCCAAGAGTACCACCACGCCGCACCATCACGTTTTCTTAACTAAAAGCCTCTTCCTCCCTCGCTTCCACCACCCCCCTCCCCCTCCCTCTCTTACTATATATATATATATGCGTGTGTGTGCGTGCACGTGTGTATATGTGTATATACGCCCGTTTCGACGGGCTGCCATGAGCTTCGAATTTCGGTGGCTGCTCCCGCGAAATTTGCGCACCGAAAACGCGACAAAATGCAATTGACACGCGGCGGTACACACGCGCATCGCGATAACGCCGCAGCGCGGCGCTGCGCGGCGCGGCGCGCAGAGAGCGACTCGGGAAATTTGGTGGGAACGGCAGGTCCTGCGGGAGGATGATGCGTCGAAGCTCTGTCGTCGCACTCTTCCGCTCGCTCTATTAAGAGCGACGTTCCGCCGACTCGCCGAATCAAAAAAGGATCGCGCGAGGAACTTGGTGCGACGTCGACGTGCCTGCGCGTCATATCTTCCTCCCTAGACTTTAAGTTACGGCTTAGATAGACGACAGCCTCCCATAGCGGATCTCGAGATTGATCGCCGCTCTGAGTTTGTGATTTATCTTTCCTAAACCTTTCCCTCGCTCTTCTCTTGCCCGTCATCGGCAGAGTATCGTGTTCGAGGAAGTAAAGCTGCGTTTACGTATTTGAAAGGGTAGATAGCAGCAGCTGGGAATGGAGAGACGGTATTCACTCGACGAGTGTTCTCACTCGGATCGCCTTCGCCTCTTCAAGAGATCAAGTCGCTCGAGAATTCGCGTTGCGGAGGATGTCGAGACGTCACGTTCCCCGCAAGTGGGCGACTTACTTTTTATAGATTCATTCGCTCCCGTTTAATTAACCGCGACCCTTAAATCACGTTCCGATATTAAAAACTTTGCACCCTACGTGGCGGCGGCACGCTCGAGATCGAAGGCAATTTTCTCGATGCTTTCGCAACGACCGTCCCCCCTCCCCCTCCCTCGCGGATCCCCGCGGAATGAGAGATCTTTTAACGATCGTTGCCACGGGCAACTTTATGTCCGAAGGGGGAGCGCGCGCAAGTAGCGTAAGTGTATATTCGGCCGACGATACACGCGCGTATAATCTCTCGCGAATCCTGCCCCCTCCCTCCCTCCCTCCCTCCCTCCCTTCGCACTTTGAAACGATTCGTTTCGCGAAACGCGCGAGTGTTCGATATATGTATCACGCGGCAGATTATTAGGCAAAATCCCTCGTCGCCCTCGTTATCATTCGATTACAACGTTTAATCGGCGTACGTCGCGTCGATACACAGCAGACTACTGCCGGAGCTTGAAATGAACACGCTCTAGCCGAGCACGGATAATCCGGCCAAAGAGCATTCCGATTTCGGAATACGCACCTCGCTGTACAGCGAAACAAGCGAAACTTACGCGGCACAGTTCGCGAATCACGCGCTGAAGATTTGTCGCATCGCGATATCGGGCGCAGGAATCGCAAGCTATAATTTAACGTGGAAATTCGCGATGGTTTCCTCTCTCGCCAAGCCCGCGTCCTCGCGCCAAACGCCAACGTGGAGGGGATGGGCTCGGGGTGATCCGGCGAAATTTAATGCGGAAAATTTGAAGCTCAGAAGTGCGGTGTACGTTTTAGACTCAGCTCCCGGCTATTACCTGTCGTCGGCTCGAGCCTAATACGTATGAGTTGGCTGCCGAGCAACAGGCTGTCGTGACATACATAAATCCCAACTAGGTAACGGGTGGCACACACACCTGACTTCGTAGTCCGACGTGTCGGCTTTTCCGGAGGAAGCGAGATAGGCGAAGAGCGCGAACGCGCCTGACCAGGACGGACGGACGGCGGGCGAGAGAGCGGTCTCGGAAGAAGTTTCCGCACCCCCGAGAGTTCGAAATCTCGAGCTACGGGGTGGAAATAGCGTAGAGGCGACATCAGAACGCGGTCGCCGCGACCAATCGACGTTATCTGTCGATAACGATCAATTTGCCAGGCGAGATGTTAACGCCCGCGTAAAATGTTATCCTTGTTATCCGAGATCGCGGAGGTGGCGGCAGCGACGGCGGCGGCGGCGGCGGCGGCGAACGAAGAACAAGCCTGGCGGACATTTTTTGTAAATTTCACGCGCCACGAAAGTATTGGCCGATGGTGACGCCTCGTCGTGCCCGCGAACCTGTCAAAACTTTTCACCCCCGTGAACGGCGAATTATTGTCCGATCTCGGCCGCGGAGTCGCGGCTATCGCGCGCGCTCCCTGACGGACTATACTTTGGCGCCGCGTGCCTCGCCGCGGTGTAACTTATATTTAATTACTGCCGGTAATATATTAGATTTAAAGAGTTTTCTCGTAAAATATCGCAACATTAAGGAAACCTCCGGCGCTTCGCAAAGCGCGAGAGGCGGACGGTCGAAGGAAATGATTTACCTTTCATGAATTCTTTACGGCTACCTGGACGACTAGAAAACCCCCGAAGTTGCAGCCACTTGAGCTCTCTTTTTCTCTTCCACTCGTCTCCTTTTGCTCGCGCACCTCCCGCTCTTCCTTCCCCCATCCCCTCCCCCCTCCCCCCCCCTCTTCTCACCGACCGGTCGTCTTTTCTTTCGTGCCAGCACGCTCTCGATCTCTTTCCGTAGTGCGCGAACTTTTCGTCGTCGTCGTCGTCGTCGAGCTTTCGTCGTCGTCTACTCTACTCTACTCCGATATTCCCTTAATTTTCCTTAGTCGCTCGCACTCCTTAACGATTTCCTTTTACTCCTACCGCAGTTTGGCCGATCAATTAAGAAAGCTCTTAAAGCCGCTCGTCGCGGTCGAGAATTATCTGTTGTCGTCGTCGTGTCGTTCAATTATCACCGCCTGCAGCTCGCGCATTTCGCCGTGCGGATCTCCCATGAACGTTGCGTGTCGTCGACGATACACGAGGCGAGAATTTTCCGTAGCTTTTGGTATCTTTCGATTATCATGTCTCTCGGGTATTCGTGCCAAGTCCTTCATCCAATTTCAATCGAGAAGACGTTACTTCCAATTGATCGATCAGTGACGTACGATGTTTCGGAGCTTTCGCTCTCTAAACGTTATATAGAGATATTGAGAGAGAGGTAGAGTGATAACGCAAAGTGTATGTCTGTGTGTGTGTGTGTGTGTGTGTGTGAGAGAGAGAGACACGCTGCCAGGTTTATCTATATGACTGATGTCCTCCTCTCCTTCTCCCCTCGAGCGTATATTTGTAAATGTGTCGGATAATCGATGATCGGATCGCCCCGGGGAATATAATGCTTCATGTGCCGCGAATGCGTTGCCGTCAGATGGCCAGGCACACGCCTAAGAGAATACGCTCGATTTCGCGGTGCGTCAACTCGCAGACGAATCGCTCATCGCACAAAATGAGACTCGTCTTGGAGTTTACGCGCATTGCCACGTTGCGTGGCGCCGCGTCCCCCGCGTTCCTCCCGCATTCGTCGAGCGCAATTTTAATTGGCTTCGAAAGAAACCATTGAATTTCTCCCTTCTCTCCCTCCCTCCCTCCCTCTCCCCCTCTCTCTCTAATTGACAACACACCGTCGACAAGACGGGGGAAAAAGGGGGCGATGAAATGCATACGTGAAAGCCACGCGATACTCGCGAGCGGATGCATATCGCGTCGTGCGTATTTCACGTCTCGCGACGACGGCGAGAAGGAAACTTAATAAAAGCATTCGCCTTAATTCATAGTACATCGACCGTACCTAACACTCCTCCTCGTAACCTATCTTTCTCACTCTTAAACCTGCTAAGCTCTCGAGTCGTAAAAAAGGTAGCCCGTAATACCTTCCGATTTACCAGCTTCCCAGTGCGAGGTTAATTCGCATTTTCAGAGAACTACGAGTATGAAACAGGGGCGAGGAAACGAGAGGCGTGAGAGAGAGAGAGAGAGAGAGAGAGGGGAGGGGAGGGGGGAGGCGCGTACAGGGCGAAACGATAAATCGACGGACGTGACTATAAATTATTGCGCAACTCGATGATCCTTCTCGCGGGCTCCACATCCGACGTGAAATTCTCGACTCTCGACAAGCTCCGCGCGCCTTCGGCTCGCTTCGAAGCTCGCGAACGATCCTTCGCTGTCGCGGGCTTTGGCTATCGCGCGACGCTTTTTTAATCCAGCCTCATCGGCGCGCGAGCGTTCCATTTGCGCGTGTGTTCGAAAGTAACAGCTCGAAAGCGCGCGGCTGTACACCGCGCGAACGCGAGGCGACCGAATTCGGCAGACGCATTGAAAACAATATAGGCGTGCGCATGTAGCGAGCGAGTTACAAGCGAATATTCGGCGAATATTCGAAACGTTAACGTGCTGCGCGAGGCCAAGTCCCTGCGAGCTTTTTCTCTGTATCAACCCGCGTGTAACGATCCGTCGAGGAGAGTTTCATGGCAGTTCGAATGGTCAATGTTCGATGAAAAATGCAGAACCGGCGCGTGATATCGTCGGACGGAACAATTCCATTAGAGATCTCGCTTGGGATCGACTGACAAGGGATGTTGGTTGAGAGCGCGGAGATCGAATGAGGAAAATAAAAAAAGAAGGGGGAGGAGGAAGACTGAGGGAGACGCGGAAAAAGAGGGAAAGAGAGAGAGATAGAGGGAGGGAGAGAGGGAGGGAGGGAGGAAGGGAGAGAAAGAGTGAGTGAGTATAGGCGCGCGGCGGAGGAAGATGAAAGGTGACGAAAAGAGAGAGGTAAAACGAACGGGGACATTTTTCGGAAAGAGCTCGGAAAACCCAAGCGGCCAGTTGAATTCCATACAATGGCGTTTCGTGCCGCTGTTAAGGGGGGCTACCTACCACGAGGAAGTGGAATCTCTATCCTATCCTTCCTCCCTTCCTTCCTTTGCCCGCTTCTATCCGGTCGCCTTCAACTTGGTGAAAGTAAAGCTCTAGGAGTTGCGAGTTGCGTCGCCGAGGTGTGTGTAAGCCGAACGTTGAACGCGGCTGGATCAGAACGTCCGAGAGGAGAACGGGTCCAATTCATCGCGCGTACCTCGCGTCGACGATACGTCACGCGTCCTAATCGCTCCTGCGCGATTTTTAGCCGAGCGTAATAATACACGGGCTACGCGAATTTGTATAGTTGGCGAATTTGTATAGTCGCACCGCTGAATGTTCATCTAAACGCGCTCCGCACGAGACGCGGATAGACGCCGCGTAAACGGTCGGGCAGTTTTCCTTCGAATAACAGCGGAGATTAATTTTTGCACGCTGGAAAATTCACTGCCGCCCGCGCGCGCGCGCTCGCTCGTGCAACAGACTTTGTTGACGTTACAAATTTAAAGGATATTTTTCATCTTTTTCAAGGAATTTGCAGTGGAAAAATGAATAAATGATACATCGTGAAAGCGTAAACCAGCACTTGGAATTTTTTGCCGGCGCCGGAGTAATGTAAAAACCGTGGGCAAAATTCTCGTCGCCGAGTTCTACGATGAAAACGAAACGCGCCACCAGTGAATCAGTGTAAATGAAGGGCAGCGCGATTTTTTGATATCATAACTGGATATCACCGCCAGCGCGCTTTCAGTTTCCGCGCATTCTTCTCGCGCTCGTCACGCCGCAAGCGACGGAAGACTTATCTCATTTTCATCGAGCCGCGCTAGTAACAGCAGCGATTCATCATTAATTGTCGAACGTCGAGCGTTGCTCTTTGCTTAACGACGCGAATAGAAATTCGTCAAAGTTGCATCGCGTAATAAAACCCGCCCCGGCTGGTAGTTTAATGTTTAATGAGTTATGATAAAACAATTTAATGAGCGGAACGTCGATTCGGCAGAAATTGACATTATTAGAAGCGGCAGAACTTTTTCGCATTCGGCATCTCGATATTCCGCGGCTATATTCGTCTCCTCCCGCCGCATCGTCGCGTTGAGAAATTTACGTAATCGACGCGAATACTCCCGGCTTTCGAAAATCCTCGGAAACGTTAGCTCAGCTTGAACCCTTCGAGTGGATGGATGGCATAAGGAGAAATCGTTTTCAGCGGTTGTATCGAGGATTCCGTCAAATCTGATAGAGCAGGATCGATCGGTGGGAAAAACAGCGACGACAAATAAAATCGTGCGAGAAATAACAGTATTTATTTAGTTGTCACGTCAAGTGTGTTGTAAAGTGAGAGGGATATTGCATATATCGCGGGGCGAATTATTGATGCCCGCGTGATCGACAAACCTGAGCGCGAGCGAATGCCCATTATTATCTCAACAAAACGGGGAGGACTTTATTTCAGGATTGGCCGCTTTCCTTGCGTTTAAAACTTCAGCAGCTTCTCCGAGAAGAGCGTACAATGAATTTTTGATCGAGAGTTAAACACGAAAACACGAGATCTAAGAAAGGGAACAAGAGAGAGAGAGAGAGAGAGAGAGAGAGAGAGAGAGAAGGGGAGGGGGACTCTCAAAGTCGATAGGGTGTGTAGCTGGTAATCTTGAGGAAGAAGACGAACATTTTTCCTTGCGATTCAATTCGATCGAGCGCAGCTACGCGGACATCATCGTGACGCCGGACGAAAAAGTAAGCAAAGCAAAAGGTAGCGATGGCGAAGTTGTTGGTACTAGCGAAAGTAGGATTAGGACAGCACGTCGGGAAAGTGTCGAACTCGTGTCGCGAGCTTCGCAGTCGTCGACTTGTTGTCCGGACTTGAAAGACGGATACGAGGGGCCTTCAAAAACTTTTAATTAATACAGATGACGAGTATACAAAGCCTTAGACCGAGCAAAGAATTTTGGAACAAAGACGAGAGGAGAGCATTGTTGTCGGATCTTGTTACGAGGACGCGCCGTGTTGAGAGAACAAGATGGAGTGACAGGAACGCGGGAGGGAGAGCAGGAGGGTGGCCGAGAAGGAGTGACGGGGCGAGAAAGAGGTGGAAACACACAGCGGGAAGAAGCTAGAAAACGTGGAAGCGCAGAGACCGACTTTCCATTACGGTGTTATCCGTCCCTCTGTGCTCTTTTCTTCCGTTCTGTTTCGGGCAGGCAGCTGCGGAAAGCGTATAAACTAGAAATCTTTCGCGCGCGCGCGCGCGCGCGAGAGTAGCTTACCGCGTATCGCGTCGGTTTATCATAATACCGAGCGTCGGCGATAAAATCTTTAGCGAGCGCCATTACGCATGACAACCTCGACGCCGCGCCGCGCCGCGCACGTTAAACCGACGATTTCAAAGTGTCCTTTCGCCGATCCTTCGCGTCCGAAAAATCGGCGCGTCCGCTCGACGTGTGCTATGGTATACCATGCGTGCGCTGTGACTACGCGTTATTCCTCTCAATTATACGCGGTAAATTGTAATATTGTTCGCCAAATATATCTAGCAATTTGAAATTTTGCTAATGGATTAAACACGTATTGATAATTACGCGGCCATTACAAATTGCGCGCGCTACCGTCAGATTACAACGGGAATGTATTTGGCCTCGGCGAAATCTGAATTTCGCAGTCTTGTTTTAATCACGATATTCCCGCGAAACTACATTAATCTAATATGAAAATTTAAACAGCAAGACATTACGCGCGTCACGGTATCTATTTATAACGGTCGACTATTATAAGAACGCGAGAGGCGATTACACTCTGCTCCCTCTCTTTCTCTCTCTCTCTCTCTCTCTCTCTCTCTTCTTTTTTAAACGTAAAGTTCGCGGCATAAAAATTCAATTAACGCGCGCCGAGCACGGCACGAGGCGGGATCTATCAATTTATGAAAATGAATATTATAAGCAATCGTATAAATGAGAAGTTATTACGATACCGGCTTATATTCACGGCGCGCCGTGGCGAATCCCAAATAGGAGAATCACGTTCTTTATTACTCTCGCTTAAATTGGCACCAAATTGTCGGCTCTCAAAACGAACGACGTACGAGACTGACGCCCTGATTTTAATTAGCCTTTTCCGCAATCACATGAAACCGTGACGGAACATTGAAATTTTAATTCCTCTATTCAACTTCCTGCGCCCGTCGGAACTTTAATAGCCGACATAATTATGCTTAATTATGAAAGAAGGAAATTTAATAAAATGATATTATCGTCCATCGTCTTAGACTTGAGAAACTTGTAGCGTAAGGCAGTTTTACCTCGCGGTGTTTTGCTCGTGTTCCGCCGTGGCTCCCGTTTCGAGTATCCGCCTCTTTTCTGCTTAAGTTAATTAGCAGCAGCCATCGTTCGATAATGCGCGAACGATCTCGCTTTCTGCCATTATCGACAGGTAAACGCGTTATTATATAGAGTAATTGAATAGTAGGAATACATACCCCCCCCACACACACACACACACACACATACAGAGAGAGAGAGACATACATGCATACACAGCCACGTGCAAAATGATATAAGGAAAACAGCATGGAAATGCTGTGCAAACGCGTACTCGCAAGATTACACGGAAACCGACCGGAGACCCGTCGACGACGAGAAGCCGCGCATCCCGCGTATATAATTCCCGTGAAAATAAATATTTGCTCATTGGGAATTTATCCGGACGTCGAGATAATGCGCATCCTCTGTGGAATTAACGAGCGGGACATTTTTGCGAGATGAAAACCGACGTGAGTGTGTGTGTGTGTGTGTGTGTGCGCGCGCGCGCGCGCGTGCGTGCGTGCGGATGCGCGCGCGGAACTGAGGCGGAGCAAACGTCAACTTTGTTACCGCGGCATTGGGGTCGATCGTTTACACACGCAGGTGACTTCTACCGATTCACAAACGCAACAAACCCAAATGATGGGATCGAGAACGTGTGTAGTCGAATTCGGAGCGAATCGGCACCGGCACCGGCCTCGTTCGATTGCGGACGCGTTCGTTTTACACGCGCATGTACTCGTACGTACGTTCGACGTTCGTATCGCGTTGTGTTCACCCTCGGGCCCGGGTGTTTCGGGGTCGCGTGGAGAGAGCATAGGGTGGCGATGGCAGCGACGGTGGCGATGGTAGTGGTGGTGGTGCTGCTGCTGCCGCTGCTGGTGGTCAG
Source organism: Harpegnathos saltator (assembly GCF_003227715.2). Lineage (NCBI taxonomy): Eukaryota > Metazoa > Arthropoda > Insecta > Hymenoptera > Formicidae > Harpegnathos > Harpegnathos saltator. The sequence goes on along the minus strand of NW_020230554.1, from coordinate 408,880 downwards.
AGTCGCACAGGGCGGTGCTATCTATCCGAACTAGATTAAAAGCATTCGTTAGCGCGTTACGCCGGTTTCTGTCGAATCGTCCGTATGCTCGTAGTTTTACCAAGACCCGCGCGAATACGAAATGCGACGGCGATATATATTATAATGCGAGCACGGCCGCGGATAACCCGCTCCTCGAATTTTGGATAAATTAATGAATAATGAATTAATGAATAATAAGCGGCGAATAATGAGCAATGAATAATGAATATTCAAGGAAATGGACCGATTGCGCCGAACACGCGGACGGCTCGGTGATTTTTCGCTCGACGGCCGCGAGAGCGTTTACGAGCGTTTTGCGAGAAAGAGAGAGAGAGAGAGAGAGAGAGAGAGTCAACCCGCGCGCTTTCCCGCGGATTATCGTACTTTTTCCCGCGAAATCCGCGTCGTGTGTATTATCGAGACGTGTGGTTCGCGCGCTGAGGTGTGTTTGCGCGTGTCTTCCGCATCACGCGTCTCGCAAACGCGAGGCGAGACTCGCCGACTAACGCGTCGCCGAGATAAAAGCGGAAGGAAGTATATCGCGCGAGCGGCTTGTTTAAGGAGCGTGAACCTTGATGCGAAGCAAATCGTAAACGAGCTAAAAGCGTAAGAGTCGGCCGATGCTTAAATCCGCGCTCGCCGGGCGAGCCGTATTCGACGCCTTTCCTTTCAAATCTCCCTCCTCCCTCTCTTCTGCTCTTGCACCCGCACCCGCACCCGTACTCGCACCCGCACTCGCACGGCACGAAAGCCCCGCTTTAGCGGTACCTCGTCGTTCCTTTGCCACTGACAATTGGATTCCTCGCGCTACTCCCGTCGAGTTACAGATTTTTCCTTTCCGCGAGAATTTTCTTGCAGGCGCGCCTTTGAGAGAGGAGAGAGATATCCCGTCGCCTCTATCGTCTTCGACGCGCCGCGTTTCTAAGTACCGTCCGCGAGAAGAAGGATCGTTACGTGGGCACCGAGCCCCTCGTCCCCCCTTTCACCGCCTCTCCTCCTCCTCTCGTCCAGTGTGCTCGGTGAAATCAGCTTTTCTTTGATTCGCGCAGCGAGATAGGGCGCGCGCCTCGATGAGATCGTGGCCTCGATGAAAATTCGCGCGGAAAGCGCGTCGTTAGCCGATACCGGTGGACCCGCTATTCTCGAGAAGGTGCCGTATCACCGTCGCGTCCGCGCGAATATGGAACAACTGTTCTCTTTTCCTCATTCTCGCTTCCTTGCTTTTTCCCTGCCGCCACAGTGTCTTGCGTATGATTCCGTTTCGTTAGACCTCGAGGTCCGATCGCTTCCGGCGGTGAGAAACTGGCTCGATTTTTCAAGTGGTTTTTACACAGTCTTCGAGATGTAATAGCTCTGCCATCTCAAAGAGCCTCTCTCTCTCTCTCTCTCTGCCCCCCTCTCTCTTTCTTTTTTTTTTAACGTGTTTCCTCGTAATCGAAGTGGTTCCGTGCCGGAGTGAGTCTTGATTTTTAACCGCTTTCGTGATCGAGACCATTAACTACTAAGTAGAGAGGAAGCGGAGGGTGGGTGAGGAAAAGGGCGAGAAGGGGTCGGCAATCCGATGGACGGACGGTCGGAAGAAGGGAGGAAGGTGGAGTGAAAGTCGAAGCCCTACGCGTTTCCTAGTGATTTTTCACGTCGCCCGAGCCGATTACTACGAATGTACGACAATAGAAAACTCCAAGGGCCGCAAGTTATTGCAAGAGGTGACGCCGCCTGCGCGATATCGGCGTTTAAACGTGCGTCGAGACGAGATGCTTACGGTACTACTTGCGAATCGCGAGACCACCGCGAAGTAATTTACGCTCGATTGTCAATTTGTCGGGCGGGCGGGGAGGGGGAGAGGGCGAAGCAGAAGCAGCGAAGTCACGCTGCGATTGCGCGCGAGGAAATCACCAGAGATTCTCGTTAATGTTTCGATACCGATATCGTTACATCGCATCTATCGCGCTTGTATGTCGCTCGCAGAGCCAGAGTTGTAAATCAATTTCGCCCGCCTATAAACACACCGTCGCGCGAAGAAGTATTAAACCGTCGCGTCGCTCTCCATTTTGCGTCTGCGCGCGCGCCGTTAATTTGGATGAAATGATGTTAAAGTATTAACTAATTTTTAACGTTAACTGCAACTAGCATTAATACGGTTTCACGGGTGTTTTGAGCGGCGGCGAGCTCGGCGATAAAAGCGCGCGCTCGCGCATTACCTTCATCCGGCTAGCTTTAAAAGGGAAAGGCTGGAAAGTATCGATTTGATATAAATTTGCGCTTTAGCATATTGCTGTTGCACGAAACGAATTTGCAGCGGCCGCAGAAAGCGGCAATATCTCCTCCATATTTACCAACGTAATAGCGAGCTAATTATCAAGCACTGATCACACTGCACGGGCGTTTAAATCGTGAAAAACAGTTTACGCGACCTGTTAAATCGCAATCGGGGGAATATTTTGCGTTACAGCAATTTTGTTTTGCAGTCGTGGCTAACAAACTTGACTTTATTATTGACGTGGCTCAAATAAAAAATTCTTTTTTTTTTTTCTTTTTTTCTGGAACTATCTCGTTGGCGTAATCTAAATTTCCCATAAATTTAATAAAAACATTTTTTTACGCGCAAAGCGAACGTGCAGCTGTGTTTCTGCATCGTGAAATACTCCCAACTCTATGGCGTCGTAAATTCTTTAGAGTCTCCTGCAGAATTTCAAATTCCGCCTAATGTTGCAATTAAGCGGGCTCTTTCTTTTTTTGCCAATTCACTCCGTGACATTGTCCGATCTCTGGAGAACGAGATTAAAAAGAGATTCGTCTCTATCGCGATATACTCGATGCGACACTTATACATCAACGCAGTCGCAACCTCTTTCTTCTCTTGAAATACGCAAATCTCGCAGGCCCGATTATCGAGCTTCGCGGGAGCAAATCTCGCGCCAACAGAGGACAGAGAGTCTCTCGCGAGGAGGTATAAGACGAAACTCGAGATATTTCCGGGAGTAATTTTCCGCTGGGTGCCTTTGGAAAATGTTTATTCATAAGTCAGCGGAATGTGCACGGTGTACGATTGCTCCGCATGCTTCTCCACCGCCCTCGTCTGCATTCGCCCGCCTTTTTCTCGTTTTCTTTCGCGAGAAGCCGAGACGTCGTGACGTTAATACGGTGTTAATGGGGAAAAGATTCGCGGAAGAAGCATCGTTGACGTCCGCTTTGCGTTGAGTGGAAATGCAAACAAACGCGAAAAGAACGCGGCTACCCGGAAAAACTTTGGAGGATTTCAAATAATGAGACAACGTTAGCGTCTCGAGCATAGGAAGAAAGAAAACAGAGAGAGAGAGAGAGAGAGAGAGAGAGAATGAGGAGAGGAAGAGTGGGAGAGACAAATCGATGACAGATGAAGATTGGCATGACGGCAACGAAATTTTTCACCGTAAATTATATCGGAGCCTTTATCAAAGCGTCTATTATCGGCAATTCCGCGCAACGTCATCGCACTCGGAGCGAAATCATACATTTCTCATAATACAACGGGCTCGTCTGTATTTTTGAGCGCGTTAACCCGGATTTTAAATCGACATATGCCGTTAAGCGGATCAGAATGTTACATCCGCTTCGGGAATAAACACGAGCGAAATATATTTTAAGTAACCAGATCGTTCGCGCGCGCGCGCGCGCGCGCGTGCGTAAATGAAAACCGCGCGAGCGCACTTAATTACAAATTCCGGATGTTGCGAACGTCAATCTACCGGAGTAACTCTCCGGCGAAAGGTGCAAGTAGGGGGGAGAAAAAAACGGTGCGCCGTAAAATACGCGTCGTTAACTACTCTCAATTTATCGTTTCGCCGTGTAATCCGGCGAACTTTATTAATACGCACTTGAAAGCGGGAGCGCGCAGGGGAGATAACGTTAGATCGAATCGCCCGTATCGCGTCGCACGGATCGGTCTCTCGCATCGCGCAGCGACGCGGGAGAGCTGCCGATACGGCCGGCATCGGCCGAGAGGGAGAGCATTGTGAAGCGCGCAGTTGCGGCGCGACGCAGCTTTACGACTTTAGCACTCTGCACGCGCCTCCACACTATTCCCGGCTCATCGCGTTAAGATAATTAGGATACTCGAGACTTTTGCTCGCTCGCGCGCGATCGTATTGTATGGGCGCCGACAGCTTAATCGCCGGCCCGACGATTTTTACCCTCTGACCCCGTGGCTCCGCGCGAGTTACTCCCCGTCGTTTCCGCGCACCTTCGTAGCCGCGCGCTTCTCCCTCTGAATTAAGACCGCCGTCGCGCTATAGACCACCCACCCTACTCGTGCGCTTTCCGCTTACTCTCTTATTCCGGTTGTTATCTTTTGTTCGGGGCGAGAGAAGAACGAGGGGAAAGATTTGAGGATGGACGCCGGGAGAAGAGAGCCGGAACACAGGCGGGCTTGCGGGGCGTGCCGAGGGATTTATCATCGGGCAACGGCGCGCCGGCCACGGTATTAAATTAAGTTATGCCCATCTTAGAATTTTTTATTATCACCGAGAACGGCGAGTCGGCGAGCACATTTCCCGCCGGCCTGTCCTCCTTCTTCTCCTCCTCCTCCTCCTCCTCCTCCTCCTCCTCCTCCTCCTTCTCCCTTTGCTTCTACCGCCCGAGACGCGTTTTTATTCCCTCCTCCTTCTCCGTGGCTCTCCTCCTTGGCGCGTTGGCCGGCGCAGCGGCCGCGGACGAGCTCGCTCGCTCTCCGCGCGCATATTTCTGCATTAAGCTCTCGACACTCACTTTACTGTCGTCCGACTTTATTTGCAATTTTAAACGGCGTTCGATTTATGAGTAAAGTTCTCGTATAGAGGCGAAGACGCCAGCGACCCCACCCTGCCGCCGCCGCGCAGTCTAATAAATATTTTCCACGCGGCATTTATCGGATATTCCGAGCGTAACCCCAAACTAGAATTACGCGGTTAATGTGTAATTGTTTCGTGTTCGCCGCGGCTCTAATGACACCGGGCGCTAATGGCCGGGTTATTACTAGACCATAACGCCGACTATCGCGTGTGTGAAGTCGCATCGCCCGAGTCGTCAAGGTATCGTGCGCGCATCGTTCGCTTCTTCCGTCACCACACCTCGAGCTGTCGACGATCTCAAAAATTTATCCAGGTCGACAATTATTATAGATGGACGGATATTATATAAATAGACTATTGTCTAAATATGTCTGCTTGGTATTTGGAACACTCGCGATGCTCAATCCGTGATTGCTATTATTACGCAAGATTTGTTATTTTCACACGACACGTTTCCTACGTTAGAACCTACACTACTGCGCGCGAGGACACGTAAGGAACAAATACTACTGTGCCTTCCGATGCCTGATCGTCCCGGAAAATCGAGGCGCGCATCGAGCTCGCGACGATTGTCGTCTGCTTGCCTTTATTTACCGCGCACTCGTCGAAGGATCACGTTTGAAGGGTTGCGGCTACCCACAACGGCTTATGCAAAAGAGTCGCGTGCAGGTCTGACACATTTGCAAATGCGCATCCCTCGCGGAAGTGAGTCAGTACACTGGAATAGCGCTCGAGAGGGCAACGGTAACGACGGAAGTGTCGAGGGGCGCGAGAGAGAGGGAGAGAGAGGGAAGCAGGGATATCGTTGGAAACACGGCTGGGGGCGGTAAAAGGACAACGCAAAGTACGGGCGCAAAGGTGGTGCGTTACTTTGGCGGCACGTCGACGTACACATCGGCCAATTAGCGGGAACAATTAATCGCCGGTGCGCCGCGGCGTCTCGTCTCGTCGCGGAAATTTCGGTCGTCCGCGAACTCACCCCCGTCGCGGTTCACCGTCGCGCGAGCGGCAGACGATACATTAAATTTCCTCTTAAGAGCGCAAAGAGTCTTTTTCGGATGGATCACTCGAGATTACTTCCGCATTCGGAATGGCCCTCTAGAGGTATCGAGAGACTTGCCGCGGGCAAATCGATAGCATCGCCGCGAAGAGCGACGGCGCTTCCATTAACACGAACAATATTTCACCTTCGCGTTCACGGTCACTCGTCGTCCTGCGTTTCCGTGACGGTGTTTCAGTCGGAACGACCGAGGGCCCGATTGCTCGCTCTCGGCTCGCGACGCGCACGTGGATAGCTGGACACACTAGCATTTTATATGTACGTACACGTAGACACGCGTCACGACACTTACCTGTTGGAAAAAACGATCGGTCCCACCGAGTCCGTCTCCTACACGTAAACTCCCAGGGGTCTCTTGAGTTCCGCGACTGGACGACCGAGTGGTCCGAATGCCGGCGCGAAAGAAAGAGAGGAAAGGCCCACGTAACAAGGAGGCAGATCCGGCGTTTTTTCGTTTCGTGTATCGATTATTGCCTTCTCTGTCCGTCTCTCAGCTCTCGATCGCTACCCCTCTATCTCACCTTTCCCGCGCTATCTCACCTTTCTCTCTTCTCTCTCTCTCTCTCTCTCTCTCTCTTTCTCTCTCTCTCTCTCTCTTCTCTCTCTCTCTCTCTCTCTCTCTCTCTCTCTCCGTTTCTCTCTTAATTTTTCTCTGCTCTCCTGTAGAGCTTTTTCCCATCGGCGACCTATCTCCCTTCGTCCATTGACTGCCCGCCTCGTCATCTTTCTTTGCGCGAGAGATGTCAACGGCACCCCTCGTGGCTTGCAACGAGCCACAGCCGTCCCTGGGAGTACCACGCGGACAAACATCAAGCCAGAAACTGCGATACGTCGGCCAGAGTACGGCAGCTCACCCCGGACATCCCCTTACGCGGGAGACGCATGCGTCGCTTTTAAACCAACGCCGAAACCATCCCCCTACCCTCTCGACTCGCGGCTATCTTCCTCCCTTTCTCCGGGGCTGAATCCGCTGCCGTTTCTCACTCTCGCGTCTCTCGCTACTGTGTAACAGTGCTGCTAACGATTCGCGGGAAATATGATTTGCGATTAATTCTGAGAAGCGCGCGCCGACTCACCCCCTCGGCGGTGTAGATAGAGCCGTTATTTATAGCACGCGTACTTCTTGGCCGAGGGGAAATCACTCTTCGGATCGTCTTTTGGTTCGCATCGGGAACATCGACTAGACACACACACACACACACACACACACACACATGTAGATCCCCTCCTGAAAGGAACGCTGCCGCGGTGGATATTGAAAAATGTCCGAAACCGACGCCGTGCGGTCTTACATCGACCGACCTACACATCTCGAGATGCATAAACTCGCTCGTAACTCGCGGCTTTAGTCCGGTCAGAGGAAAAAAAGGAGCGAGAGAGAGAGAGAGAGAGAGAGAGAGAGAGAGAGAGAGAGAGAGAGCGAGAGAGCGCACCTCCCGATCGTCGTAAAATCTGGTCTGGCGCGAATTCGTACATGTACGTACGGCGATCCCGAAGCCATGAGGGGTGCTGCGCCTGCGTCAGGAATGTCGGTGGTGGGCGAGCGGGGAGGGGGGTGTCGTCGGGGGGCATGGGGGTGAGTCAGTCAGGCCGCAGCGCGCGTTCAGAAAACTACCCTTAACGCGGGGTCTCATACGCGCTCTCGTCGGAGTAATTTATAATTGAGTCGCGAGTACGCGATAGGAATCCGACGCCGCCGATGTTTGCCGAGTCCCGGGAAGCTGCTACCTCCTCGTGAAACTCGTCGACGTGAAACTCGTTGGAAACGCGAGCCCGAGACCACGCAAGGGCACTGATTCGTCTCGGCACGGGAAACGTAACACACGGCATTATTTAGACCCGCTGCCGTCGCGCGGAGGTAGGCGGAGACGCGCGGCGAATCGTCGACGTCGTCGTCGTCGTCGTCGTCGTCGTCGTCGTCGTCGTCGTCGTCGTCGTCGTCGTCGTCGTAGTCGTCGGGGTGAATCATCGTTGGAAATTCACGTGGACCGCGCCGGCCGAGGAATATTGAAGCGAACAGGAATGGGAAAGACCGTCGAGAACGCGAACGTTCGCGAATTTCAAGAATTGGATTAAACTCGCGGCGAGTTGAGAGTCAAACCGATTGCCCTTTTGAGAAACGTCGAGAGAGAGAGAGAGAGAGAGAGAGAGAGAGAGAGAGAGAGAGAGAGAGAGAGAGAGAGAGAGAGAGAGAGAGAGAGACAACGAGGCAGGAAACGTGGAAAGGCAGCAGCAGTAACGTGGAAACAATACGTCGGTAAACGTAGCGATGCGGTGGTAAACACCGATGCGCGACAAGTATACTCGCAAAGGCCGCACTGTGCGAGAACGTAACGTTGCGTGCCGCGGCAAAGAGCTACGACCACGTAGCGGGATTCGAAAAAGCCCGTGCAGTCGCGAGTGCAGTGCAGCGGGCTGTGTGTGAAAGCGGTCGTACAAATAGCAGCACGCCGAGAGCCAACGCTATTAATCGCGCCTCGTGTCTCGTTTCTTTCTGCGTTGCGAAAGCAACTTCTCCTTCGCCAGATACCTCCGCCACTTGTTCCAAGCTCGATCGCGAGAGACAGCGGCGGTGGCCCATCGTCGTTCGCGTCAGCATCGCTTTCAACGGGGCGAGCTCTTCCACCGGAGGGAAGCTCCGCTCGCGGATTTTCCGTTGGAAAATCTCTCTCGCGTAGTCTCTCGCGTGCGACGCCTCTCTCGCCATTGTTCCGCATCGAAAAGGGTCGCGCGCGCGCGCGCCCTCGTCCACGGCGCACGACGGTCTTATCAAAAACTGGCTGTTTCACTTCTGGTTCATCCACCGCGGTCAAGCTACGTCGTTCTCCCCTTGGCAGAGAGTCAAAGGGAAAGGGAATATAGCTCGCAGGCCGGGAGCGTCGAGCGGAAAATGAAAAGTCTACTTGCTCGGTGGAAGCCGCGGGAAAGCAGAGAGGGACAATTACAGCCAGTTAGCTGGAGGATGTAACGCGAGCCAGAACCGTGGCCAGCGCCGGGTCCAGGGTCAACGTCTCGCGCGGCAAAGCTCGTCGCGGTAGCTTTGTCGTGGGAGCTTACGGTTTGGAGCGTGGTACGCGCGAAAATATGGGATGGTCGTGGAATCACAGGAAGAAAGAGTCGAGATAATCGCAACGAGACTGAGCGCGCTCAAGTATGTGGGATTTCTGAGAGTCGACTGACGAACGGTAGGCGAGAGTGTGTTTTCGGTTACGGCGGCAGATAATCCATTAGACCCATCGAGAGAGAGAGAGAGAGAGAGAGAGAGAGAGAGAGAGAGAGAGAGAGAGGGTGCGGAAAGTCTGAATTACCGTGGGGCGCCGCGTATAGCTTATTAGTGCCTGTCGTCGGTGTAGCGAGAGAGAAAGGGTGAGAGGGAGAGTCGGTGACTCGGCAAACCGGAAGAAACGGGAGAAGGTGTGCGTGAGGAGTCTGCAGGCAGCAGGAAGAGAACGGAGAGAACGGACGGAGGGAAAATATCTTCCACCTCCTGGGAAATACATCGCGAGGTCCGCCTTTCGGTGGCCAGTCCCAAAGTGTCACATCCTTTCCAAAATTGATCCCACCATTACCAGCCGGCGTACGAACACGAGCGGACGCCGGGAGAATGTAAATAGCAGCCCCGGGACTCGCGGATAGCGCAGCGCGTCACGTCGCGAATCGTCGCGACGACGATCGCCGTGTCGTTATTACGATGTCAGCGACCGGCTTCGAGAGAGACGCGCGCTTCTTTTTTCCCCGACGACGCCAACGTTGACCGCCCACACGCCGCGCCGACCGCTCCGTATATCCGCGGAATATTTTACCGCACGCGTGCGTCCGCGTCCGAGAAAGAAAGCGAGCAAGAGAGAGAGAGAGAGAGAGAGAGAGAGAGAAGAAGAGTAAGCGGTAAATGGCGTGTGTCGATACTTTTCCTCGACGGCCGCTGAATAGACGCTCTCGCGTCACTTCATCGTTTTGTACAATTGTACCGCAAACGCACCAGAAACGACAAGTATTTTTTTACACGTAGCTCAAACTCCTCGTTGTACCACTTCATTCCTTCCTTCCTTCCTTCCTTCCTTCCTTCCTTGCTCCCTTCCTTACATGCTCGCCGAGGGTCTCATCAGCCATCCGCGTAGCCGTGACCATCGTACTGCTCGAGAATTCAACGTGTCCGATTTTTTCGCGACTCTCCCCGAGAGAACCATCTCTGTGTGTATGTGCGAGTGTGTGTGTGCGTGCGACGAGGGAGAAGAGTCTCGAAGACTTTAACCCCCGCGGCGCCACGCCTGCGACAACGTTTTCGTCAGGGTACGAAGACGTGTGTCATCGTCGTCGTCGTCGTCGTCGTCGTCGTCGTCGTCGTCGTCGTCGTCATCGTCGTCGTCGTCGTCGTCGTCGTCGTCGTCGTCGTCGCCGCCGCCGCCGCCGCCGCCGCCGTCGTCATTGTCTTCGTCCTCATCTTCGTCGCGTCTTCGTCCCACTTGCCTCCGCCCTCCCGAGTGAAGGTGGTATGTTTTTGACGAAGGTGGTTTATCTTTTCATAGGTGGCACGCTGCGACGGTGGTGTTAAGTGTGCAGTGATCACGGGTGACCGAGGGAAGACGGGAGAGAAGGTGGTCAATATGACTCCTATCTTCCTCGTCCTGTTGCTGGCGATTGACCCGATTGTCGCGCAGAGTGGCGGTGAGTAAATCCCAACAAGAAATGAAATTGCGCTAGTGTTAACGAGAAAAGCCGCGCGACCAACTCGGACAGTTGTAGTCGCGCGACGCGCTGGACATTTCGCGCGAGGACAATGACCGCGCGGACACGCGCGGGGGGGGCACTTCCGCCCCCGCTAGGACTCTCGAAATCTACGGTTGTGCCGTTGCGACACACGCGCCACTTTTCCGAGGCGCGTATCTCGCGCTCGCGATCGCGCGTATAAAAGAGTCGAGTCTCGCATGTGCCGCGTCCGCGTCGCGCGCGACGAAACCAGATCGAAAGCTCGATACGCTCGCGAGCTCGCGAGCTCGCGAGCTTCGGCCGTATGTACCTCGCGTTATTTAAACGCGACGAGATAATCCTTTCTCACGAACGTACGTACGTCCGTACGTAAATTCCGGATCCTTGTAATTTATTACGCTTTACTTATTAGTCACTGTCGCTCTCGTACGTCGCGATCGACGCGGCAAAAAGCTGGCTGCGTCCCGACACGTTCCCACGAGCGGAGACTCGATCTTTCTCTTTTGTACGCGCGTAATCGCCCGGCGAGATTCGCCGTGATCGCCGTGCACGGACACTCTGCCGTCGGTACATGGCAGTCGGTGTGTGATGAAACGTAAGAAAGAGGGAGGAGGACCAAATGAAAGCGTCGTGTGTAACGTCCTTTTGTGCGAGATATAATAGCGACGCTTCGAGGACGCTCTCTCTCGCGCGCGCGAGCGAATGCGAAATGGGAAAAGGAAAGGGCGAAGAACCGGAACAGACTGCTAACGCATCGCGAGTGTCGAACGGCGCGCGGAAAAACGACGACGAAAGGAAACGCCGTCGGCGTGACTGCCGCTCCCTAGAGCCGAGGTTCTGAGCTTAAAAGAGCCCGGCTGGGGCTGGCTGCTGACTTTCTCCAAGAGACGAGCAGTAACGCGTGTGCTTTGAGCCTGGGGAGCGGCTCGGCTGCTAAATAACGAGCGCACGCATCGTGCTGAATCGCGTGCGTGTACAGCAACGTTCAGCGGCGTGTCAACGTGTCGAGGCTCGACGTCGGCGACACGAGGGAATGTGAGAAGGAGAGAGACATAGAGAGAGAAAGAGAGAGAGAGAGAGAGAGAGAGAGTGAGATCGGCTCTCGACGCTACGCGACGCCTTTGTTCGCGATTAATCGTTCGAGGAACGACAACTCGCGTTATCGAGTTCCGAGGTCTCCCTCTCTCTCTCTTTCTCTCCTCTCTCTCTCTCTCTCTCTCTCTCTCGCTCGCTCTGTGTCTCGCCCTCTCTCAGCCTGGTGTAAAGTACGACCGTTGGCGCGCGTTCCCGTTAGCGCGTACGTGCGGTTTTCGCGGCGCCGCTCAGCGTCGCGAAGCTCGGACTTTCATGGAAGTGGACGTCGACAGCCACAAGTTCGCTCTCGGAGAGCGAGAGACGCACCGGATGTGTACTCTACGGACTCTAAGACCGCTTACGTTAAACTCGACCGACTTGACTCGACTCGAGGCGACGCCTCGCGCGAGCCCGCTTGCGGATTAGAAGTAGTAATGCCCCGCGGTAACGCGGCGCGTTGGTAGTTGCGTACGAACACCATGACACCGCGCGCCGTGTCGCTCGCGCGCGTTCCCACGGCGACGTTAATATACGCGAATTCAGGACGATCGGGAGAAATGCCGGTCGCGATCATTACGCGGCGCGTACTGTCGCAGCGCGCGCCGCTTGGTAATCCGGCGAGCTTTACGCTGACTCCGTAATGACGATGATACATCCCCCGGTATTTCAGTCAATTAATTACATCGCGACGTAATCCTAATTCGAGCGTCGGAAAGCTCTCGGCGGATTTGGATGCTTTGCGAGTTTCAGCGGTCGGCCAAACGATAATGTCGTATCAGTGCGCTCGCGCGCGCGCGCATCGCTGCTGTAAAATGCGCGGAGCCTTGTTTCTCGGATCGGAGAACACGGTAAGTAGGTTTAATGGCAAGTCAATGCGAGAGTGCACGCTTTTAAAAGCATCCCGTACGTACATATGCACGTACGCACGTACCGTACGTCCATAATCGAGTTACCGATCCATGGGCGATCGGAGGGTTTGGAAATATCGGACCGCTCTCTCTCTCTCTCTCTCTCTCTCTCTCGCTCACTTTCAGAAATGCGAAACACCGTAGCGCCCCGGTAACGTATAGCGGGGAAGCAGCGTTCCGGGTCAGTAACGAATGACGAATGAGTTAACTCCAGCGATCAGCGCGAAGCGAATCATTCCTCCCGATGAGGATGCCGATGCGAATTCAATAGCCCCATTTCCCGCGATTCTCCTCGCCGACAGTCGAGCGGATTCGCGCCGGAGAAATGCTCGCTTTGTCCTTCTCTCCCTTCTAATTCGCGCCCGCGAGCGCGAGCGCCTCTGGTCGACTCGATTACGAAAAATTGCCACTCGCCTGTCAGCCCGAGAGAGCGAAGGAGGAGCGATGGAAGCGGAATCGGGAGAAAGAGGCCAGTGAGAAAAAGGAAAGAAAGCGAGGGAGACGCCGTGGTCGCGTGGAAAGGGGCGGGGAAGACGACGAAGGAGCGGGAAGGAGCGCGCGCTCGGAGGCGGATAGAGGGTGGATGGAATTCATAGTTAATGCAGATCCGTCCCGTCCGTCCTGTCTAACTCGAGGAAAAGGTAACAGCCCGGGTCGACTGCGAAGATTTCCTCGGAGGCTCGCGCTGTCCGTGCGGCGTCTTCGCGTAGGGAGGCAGGGGAGCGGTGGAAACGAGCGGCGAGCCGAGGGAGGAAGCGAGCGCTCAGCTCTATCGAGATCGCGTCTTTTTTTTTCCCGTTTATTTCACTTCTCTCCCTCCTGAGTTTCCCCCGTTGGCGGAGAGGTTCGCGTTTCGCCGCCGCGCGGCGTTCCGCTGTGTCTTTCGGTGTATGGCTGTGCTGGCGCGCGCGCGCACCGACTTTGTATCGTGAAAAATTCCGCGTCAGTGTGGTGACCCGATCGTATCGGCACTCGGGATCCGACCGGTAATTCGCGGCGATATAGTCTGCGAATATTTCCAAATCATACGTCACTTCCGGCTCGACGTGGCACGTTTCATATGGCGTACGCGCGACCACCTTTTATAATGCACATATACACGAATTCGCGGCTACGCACGCAGCTAGGTTACGAGTACACGCAGCGCGCGTAACTCGTCTCTCTTCCGCTCTCCCCTCCTCTCTCTGGTTTCCTCTCTTCTTCTTTGTTCTCGCGTTCTCCCTTCCGCTATCGCTCTCTCGGTCGCGCGGTATGTCAACGTCCCGCTTTTCTACGTCACGCTGCAAAATGGATTCTCCACGGCTCGACCTCGGCACGACAACCAAAAGCGAGCGAGGCGAACGGTAAATAGATTTTTCGACGCCATAAAAAGAACACCGAGCCGGCGCGGTGGCTGGCTCGGTGGAACATCCAGAAAATAGAGCCTCGAAAAAATTTCCGAATGAAATCACTTACCTGGAATTATATCTCGGGTAACTCGAGCGACGCGAAATACACCTCGCACAGACAGACCCGTTGTCGCGGCGACGGTATTTCTAACTCCTGACCATAGTTCCGTCTGGTTCTTCGTTCGACGAGTGCGCTGTGATCCCGACAATTCGCCGAGGCCGGATACAAAGTGATACCAGTCTCGCGTCTGATCGCGCGCGCCCACCGAAACGCAGCTGTATATTTAACACCGTGCAATATGAGGGCGAGTGTATATCACGAACATAATCAGCCGTTATACTCGATCAGCGAGATCTACCGGTTGTCGGTGAAGGAGAGGGAAGGAGGGAACACACGCAAGAAATGATCTACGACGAGATCTCGTTCCTCCGAGCGGACGCGGTGGAAACGGTCGGCCACCGTCGTTGTTTCCCGAAAAATAACCCCGCCGGCTTTTATGAGACATTATGCACGCTGAACGATGGCGCGTGGTATACGTACCACCCGCATCCCTCGCATCCCCCGCCACGCTCAGCCCGCCCCGTATCACCCCGCGAACGTCGGTTGCCGTGATCATATTTCATCGGCATGTCAAGCGAAGAAAAACTCGTTTCTACCGTAATCATATCTCTCGGCGAATCTGGTTAGACCGGCCGCTATAATACACCGCCATTACGATTGAGATAACCGCAGGAATCGCGCGCGTCGGACGCCACGCGAGGAAGAGAGAGAGAGAGAGAGAGAGACGGGGAACGGCCGATTTCCAAAACTACACGCCGGCGTGGAAACAAAAAAAGAGGAGATATTTCTCAAACGTCACACGCGGCATTCAATAAAACGGGAGACGGGTCGGGGTTACGCGTGTGGAAAAAAAAATTATACACAGTATCACTTTTTGCGCGGCAAGCGCAAGTGGAATACATATGCGTGTATACGTATATCCACAATCGTTTGACGGACCTCTGCAGTTAGACGGATGACGCGCTCGCGCGTTCTCGCCGCTTGCTGCTTCACGGGGATCATCGGCCTTTTTTCCGCCGTTTTAGCCCGGTCGAACCGATGCCCCCGCATTTTTGGGCTTGCCGAGGCCGCGCCGTTATTTATCGTCCGGCCAGACGTGATAATTTACATTCCAGCCAGCCTCCTCCCCCTCCCCCCCGCGCGTGCGCCGGCTTCGATCCTAACCTGTCGCTCGTGCCGCGCGACCTGTCGCCGTTTTTATCAGTAATTGACAGAGTAGACGCGCGGCATCGGAACCTTTCAAAGAGCCACCCTCCGCCGCGCCGTTCGCCCTCCCTCGACCGCCCTGCCAGGTATCGGCCAGCGTGGCTAAAGAACGACGCGGCAAAAACGCGGCCAAAAATCGAGCACGACGCGTAATGACGGGTGACAGCCGCTTGCGCGTGCCGTTAAATTGCTATATTTCGTTTCGCCAGTTTCGCCGATATGTGTGTATATGTGTGTGTGTATGTGTATATATATATATATATCTCTCTCTTTTTTTTTTTTTCATTCTGTCCTCTTTTTTCGCATTCGCCGTGGAAGCGTTTCGCGCCTTTGTACATATGGAATAAACGTGGCTCCTAGGGGAGAGGAGCGGCCTGGCTATCGGCGTCCTCATTCGCCGCTTTCCACACCAGCGAGCTCGTAGCGAGCGCCGGGCAATTTGGAAAAAACCGAAACCGACCGATTTCCGACGTAGCATTTCACGGCCTCTTTTTTCCCCCTTTTTTCGCTCCCAACGACGATCATCGACACTCGACGTACGACTCGTCGCGAATCGCGATTGAAATGGCCGGCGCGGGACCCGTAGTCGCGGCTGCGACGGCGCGAGATCTCTCGGTTTGCGGTGCGCACTTAATTAGCCGTGGCGCCGCGACGAGAAGGTACGAAACCGCGAAAGAAGTGCACCCACACGCCTCGCGCAAGCCGAACACAAGCAGAGAGAGAGAGAGAGAGAGAGAGTGACGAGAGACGAGAGAGGGCCGGGAGGAAGAGAGAAAGAAATGGAGAGAGTCGCGCGAAACGTCGGCCTGGAAACCGGCGAGTCTAGGTTACTTCGATCGCGCGTACGTTCACGCTCGCGTGCTCGCGTGCTCAACTTCCGTGCATACCGCTTATACTTACCCACCTACCTACCTATGTACGTCCGCAACGTATGCAAGCACGTCGAAGTAGCTCGCGAAGAACGGCCTGGTGATAAAGTAAAAAAGTTACTCGAGTCATTTTATGGGAATCCTCCTCTCTCTCTCTCTCTCTCTCTCTGTCGCTCTATCGCCCAAGATTCGGTCGCTGCATCCAACACCTTTCGTCATCACCCCTTTGCACCTCTTTGCGCATCTTCCTTCTTTAAATTAAAAAACGTCCAATAATAGCTCAAACAAAACGTCAAGTGATTTTGTTGCACAACAATGCTCGACCGCACGTTACAAAAACAGTTAAGGATACATTACAAAATACAAAATGAGTGGCATTTTCTCAGTTTTTGGGCTTTTGTATCAGGAACACGTAATGACTGAAGAGGTATCCCGAACTTTTTGCGGGAAACTTGAAATTTCTCAGTTTCCGAATTTTTGTATCAGGAACACATGATAACCGAAGAGGTATTCCGGAATTCTGGCGGAGATCTAGAATTTTCTCAATTTTCGAACTTTTGCATCAAGAACACATGATAACCGAAGAGGAAAAGATTCTGGACTTCTGGCGGGAATCTGGAAATTTTTCATATTCTCAGTTTTTGGACTTTCGTATCAGGAATACATAATGACTGAAGAGGTATCCCGAATTTTTGGCGGGAAACTTGGAATTTCTCATTTTCTCAGTTTTCGAACTTTTGTATCAGGAATACATAATAACCGAAGAGGTATTCCGGAATTCTGGCGCGAATCTGGAATTTTCTCGTTTTCTCAGTTTTCGAACTTTTGTATCGGGAATACATGATAACTGAAGAGGTATTCCGGAATTCTGGCGGGAATCTTGAAATTTCTCATTTTCTCAGTTTTTGGACTTTTGTATCAGGAACACATAATGACTGAAGAAATATCCCGAACTTTTGGCGAGAAACTTGAAATTTCTCATTTTCTCAGTTTTCGAATTTTTGTATCAGGAACACATGATAACCGAAGAGGTATTCCGGAATTCTAGCAGGAATCTGGAATCTTCTCATTTTCTCAGTTTTCGAACTTTTGTATCAGGAACACATGATAACCGAAGAGGTATTCCGGAATTCTGGCGGGAATCTTGGAATTTCTCATTTTCTCAGTTTTTGGACTTTTGTATCAAGAACACATAATGACTGAAGAAGTATCCTGAATTTTTGGCGGGAAACCTAAAATTTTTCATTTTCTCAGTTTTCGAACTTTTGTATAAAGAACACACAATAACCGAGAAGGTACCTCGGATTTTTGGCGGGAAATTTAAAATAACCAAGTAATAAATGAAGGAATAGTACAAATAAAAAGAAACTTTGTTGATTTAAATCCACTTTTATTCTTAATTATTTTTTAATACAATACATTGTAATACAATATGTAAAATACATACATATACACACACGAACGCACGCACGCACACATTACAATATAAAATAACTCCTATCTATTGAATATAATATAATATATAATATTCGATACAATTCAATTTTTTAAACAGAATATAAAAGAACAAAATATAATGGTATATAATTACAAAAAACATAATACAATTCAAGGCAAATATTTATTTGTCAAATAATAACGGATTATGAATATTATCTTGGTACAATCGCATTTTGATACAATTTAATATAGTGCTGCACAATCTAATACAATGTAATACAACGTGATATAATTCTGTGACATATACAAATACAATATATAATCGCTAAATGCGCGACAGAGCATATATAAAAGCACGCGCCTCTTATTTGGAGCGTCTCCGCAATATATTCAAAGCTCCCTGGAAATTGACGAGGGACACTTCGAAACAGACGCTTGTTAGTGAAATGCCCGATACTTCCTCTCGAGTATCGCTCTCGCTTCGCAAATATTATATTTCGCAACTGTGTTCACTCGCTTGTCATGAAACGCGTTTCGCCTTACGCATCGACTTAGCTTACGTACAGACATTGATTACCTATACCTACCTACGTACGTCCGCAACGTATGCAAACACGTCGAAGTAGCTCGCGAAGAACGGCCGGGTGATAAAGTAAAAAAGTTACTCGAGTCATTTTATAGAAACTCTTCTCTCTCTCTCTCTCTCTCTCTCTCTCTCTCTTGTTCGCTCGCCCAAGGTTCGGTCGCTGCATCCGATAGCATCGCCACCCTTTGCACCTCTTCGCGCACCTTCCTTCTCCTCTCTTCCTCTCATATTGCTTGCAGCCGCTCTCTTTCTCTCTCTCTCTCTCTCTCTCTCTCTCTCTCTCGCATCGTGCACGCTACATCTTCCGCTTTTTCTTGCCACGCTCGATATAGCGTGTCCTGTCGCACCAGTACACCCACCTAGCCACCTAGCCCTGCCTCCCCTCGCGCCGCTCCGCCCGCAGGCTTTTACGGTATCGAACGAATGTCGTCGGGATAAGTCCACCCTGACTCGCTCCCCACACTCCCGCCCCTTCGCCGGTGCCGCAAGGCGCCGCGCGCGTACGGGAGGGTAACGGCGCGTAGCTTAGCCGCAACATTCTCGGCTTCACACCGGCGGCGGCGTGAACTTACTTGCGGATCTGGGATTAGTCACCGCGGCCGACGGAGCTTCGTTTGCGGGCTAAACTGATTCTGTCGTATCGCGGCGGCAAACTCGCGCGATCGAGCCAACTTTTACGGCCGTCAGCCCGGGAGAACCCTGCTTGCTCGTGCGGCGCGCCCGGTCGGGCGTCGGAACCGCTCGGAATGAGCTGCGAACACAACGCGCCAAGTTGAATGAACGAGAGATGGAAAAATTAATGACTAGCTCGCGCGACGAGGCGTGCCTAATATTCGAAGCGGCACGAGAACCCCCCCCCCCCCCGACTGTGACTTTGTTTGATGATCGTCGCGAATTTGCCGGGTCGACGGAACGTCCGCCTCTACGTTTACTCGCGTGTTGGTAGAGCCTTGAAAATCCCACCGATGACCGGAATAACACACGGCAAATGGCGACATTTGGTCAGGCGCGGCGGGGATTCAATGCTAAATTGATTGGACAAACGCTCGCGGCGAGTCGATGCGTCGAACGTTTAAC
Organism: Harpegnathos saltator; assembly: GCF_003227715.2. NCBI lineage: Eukaryota > Metazoa > Arthropoda > Insecta > Hymenoptera > Formicidae > Harpegnathos > Harpegnathos saltator. The sequence goes on along the minus strand of NW_020230554.1, from coordinate 389,675 downwards.
GCGCCGCGCGGAAGTGGCGATGATGATGATGATAATAATCAGCCACGCGCGCGTAATGCGCGAAAAATTGCTCTCGTTAATTGCTGGTTCGACGGTCGCGGGCGACGAGACGTCGCGAGGAGTTTCTCATTTCGTTGCGGGAGGTCGAGACAGACCGCTGTCGCGGATTAGGGGTGACGTCGCAGAGAGCACTGCCGCGCAAAAGTTAGTTAATGTAATTAACCATTCTGTGTGAATCATCTGTGTGAATTAAGCCGCGAGAGCCTCTAGCCCGCAAGACTTTTTAGCCGCTTGCGCGACTAGCGAGAGACGCTTTTTAAATCATCCCCGTGCGTTCCCCTTTATTCCGCATCGCGCGGCTGCTAAAGCAACGCCGTGCGTCGTCCCCAAATTGCCAATTTGACTTTCCGCATCGAAAGGACGGTAGCACAACGCGCTACGGAAATTCGCGGGACATTACCGAGATTTGTCCATTCTGAAACATCGCGCGGCTACATTATTGATTTCCCGCCCTTTCTTTTCGTACTTTTTCAAATATCTACGTTTACGAGCGCCCCGATTTATGAACAGCCAAAGTGGAATTCGATGTTTCGAGTGAGCTTGCATTTTCAACGCGAACACCGCCGACGTGTGTGCGCGCTCGCGCGCGCGCGGCTGCACGTATATCTCGTCCGCCGTAGAATTGGCGTATGCCCGCGACAGTAAACCAGCGGAATATAGCAGAAGGAGTTCGTCGTTTAACCGGACGCCACACGAGCGGCATCGGCGCGCACCCGCGCTGCTGTGCTCTTTCTGCGGAATATCGAAAAAGCGCCAGTAACTACTGTTGCATTATGCTCGCGGCTCGGCTCGGCGGAATCGTGTAGATTAGTATCGAGGACTGTTTCGCGAAAACGCCTCGTAATGCGAGGCTCGTAAATCGAGAGAGAGAGAGAGAGAGAGAGAGAGAGAGAGAGAGAGAGAGAGAGAGAGAGAGAGAGAGAGAGAGAGAGAGCGAGAAGAGGGGAACATCTCATGTCTATTAATTTGAAAGCGAGGAAAGACGCGAGTCACGATGCGACGTGACCTCGCCAACTTTTCCCGAGGATCGACGCACATTTGCACGAAACGGACAAACACGAGCGAACGTATCCCCTCCTCCGTCCGATCCGTCTTTGTCGCTTTTTCCGCCGTAAAATTCCACGGAAACATGCCTTTTTATCCGGCCCCGTGCAAAGCACTGTTATACCTAGCAGCAGCCTAGCTACGGGACGTACGCCAAATTTGCGGACGGACGCGAATTCGTTGCAGCGGGCGCGGATAAACGCGCCCGTGTCTCCAATCGTGCGTTTCACGTGCGGATCACCGCGAAACGTTACAAAATACGGGCATCACCGCGGTAACGATCGCGAAAACATTTTACGGGCGCGAGCCGCGCAACACGCGCGTGGGCCGCGGCGGTTTCGCGAACTGCGCGCGCGCGCGCGCGCTCGGCTGTGTTTCTGCGAATTACGAGAGATTGGTTCGCAGCGAGGCGTCTAATCAAAGGATAATAACGTTCGCGGAACGAATTTATAATCTACTTACGACCGGCGCACTCGCGCGCTTCGGCCGGGCAACAACGCGCTCGCGCTTGCGGCCTCGCTCCCAAAATTACGGCTAATCTGCGCGTACGAATCTCCGAACTGTTCCCCTATCTTGACGTTTTGATTTATTAAATGCTCTCTATGCGATTATTCATTCGGTTCGCAACGCTTTGGCCAACGCGCCAGCCACGTTCTCTCCCGCGTTCTCCCGCCGCGTTATACGCGGCGTTACAGGCGAGAGACAAAAGGGGGTGAAATATCAAAGATACGATATATTTACGCGCGCCGGCGCAAAATGCAAAATATGAGCTATATAATCTCGCCATTTTTCCGCGCGCGCGCGCGCCCGTGTGTTGTGCGTGTGCGAGCCCTATTATTATTCGTGCGTTTCTCCTCGCGCGTTTTTGCCGTTAACCGCGTATCCGCAAAAGCTACGCGACTTTCGGCTTCACTAACTGCATTTCCTAGTACATTATCGGACAGATTTATATCGCCGCCAGAAACGAATGGCCCCCAAAGCGCGCGAGCGCGCGTGCGGAACATTCGTGAAATTTCGAATATTAAATTTATGATGGATCGCTGCCTTCCGCGAGGCTCCGCCATTTTTCGAGAGCAAAGCCCGGGGAATGTTATCGCCGTGAAAGGAAGCGATGAAAGCCGAGGGAATAAAAAGTCGGAAAAATCACATCGATGTTACGCGAGCGCGCTCGCGCTCCCTCGGTCGTTCCGCGAGCGCGTAAGGCGTTAGGCGAGAGTGATCGTCATTCGGCGCTTTTATTAACCGCGTCGAATCCATGAACGTAATCTAATACGCGAATCACTTAACGCTCTTTCCTCCTCCGCTTTTTTCGCTCGCCAAAGCGCCGATGGCCGCGAACGGTCGGCCCTGGATGGAGGAACAACAGTCGCGTTCTGTGTGACGCGCATATTCGACGGCCGAGATTGTCTCTTTTTATTTTCGCGTAATTGCCCAAATTGCTTTGTGCCATTATGCAATCGATGATTGCAGCGCGAGAGAATCTCCGAAAGGGAAAAAAAAAAATAAAATAAAAATTGGCGCGTAATCGCATTTAACGAACGCGTCAAACGATTGCTTGATTGGGTCGGGGTTATATCGATGGAAAAGGGTCATTCATAAACAATATCAAACGATGGGTATCGCGCGAGCGCGCGGTCGGCCGTGAAATATTTTTAGCGAGAGCCCCTCTCGTGCGCGCTCACGACGAGGCTATTCCCTATTCACGCGTCATGCCGTTAGCCGTTAGCGCAAACGCGGCGAGCGCTCATCGGACATTTCACTAATGCGAAGCCGGTGTAGCCTTTTGAAAAACGAAGCACCGTCGCCACTTGGCCAGGCCCGACGACCTGTCCGGGACCGATCGCGCAATGGCGCGGACAAAGGTGACCGTTGGCTCCCCTATTAACACACACACACACACACACACACACACACACACGACGAAGCCGGTCACATCGTTCCACATCGTGCATTTTAAATCGGACCATTAACCGCACGTATACGATTACGGCGGATTACTTATCGATTAATGTTATAAGGGCACTTAGGCAGCTCCCGCCGTCGCCGCCAGCAGCGCGCTACGATTGCGGCTAGAACGTTACGTGTATCGCGCGGCACCCATGGCCGGCGCTGAGAGAACGTCGACGTTCCACATAGTGGCACCATAATTTGCGATAACTACCGTCATAACCGTATCTCCTTACCGGCCGGAATAATATCACGGTAATTCCCTCGATAAAAATGCCAGCGCCGTTCGCTCCCGATCCTTCCCAACGCGATCGTTCCATTTCCCGATTTCCTCGCGCGCTGCAGCCGCGACGCACTCCTCGCGGCTCGCGAGCGTTTCGTCACCGATGAGCGGGAGGCAGGAAAGCACGGAGAAAGAAAGAGAAAGGTAAAAGAGAGAAGGAGAAGAGGATGGACGACAACAAGCAAAGTTGGCCGTGATCGATTGACCGAGAGTCGCAACGGGGAGGGAGGGAGGGAGGGAGGGGGGAGCCGCTCTATTTACCACGAACGCGGTTACCGACTCTTGAAACTCCGGTAATTAGCCGGAAGAGTCGCACGCGCGCGCGGCAAGCCGCGTGCCATCGGCACAGAACCGCGCGCAACGCTGCAATCGGATTCCCTCTTGCAGAGTGCAAAATAGCGGACAGTCAGTCGCGCGGCCGCTGGCTCTCGCGGGCAAATTTATACAATATATGTACCAATCGCGCCGAGATAATGCTCTTATCAGAGTCCGGCTCGCGGCGTCTCGCTCCGGCAACTCGGGCGCGTCGGTGTCTCGCTATCATGCGAACACGGACATAAAGTTACACGATACGGCGTATAGATAAGCGAGAGGGGCGGGGATCGCGAGAGAGAGAGAGAGAGAGAGAGAGAGAGAGAGAGAGAGAGAGAGAGAGAGCGAGGCGCGATCGAGATTCCAGAGTAAAGGAGAGCGAGCGGATCGCTTCGCGATCATCCACCCGCATCGATCCACGTGCGCCGCGCACACACATGCACACGAACACGTGTGTGTGTGTGTGCGTATGCCTACATGGACGGGCGATGTAACGCGTGTGCGAGATGGCTCTTGAAAAATCGACAGCTACGCGTGGGGATTGCGCTCGCGTTTGCATAAAACGAAAGTCTCCTGCATCCTCCGCACCCCGCGCGCCGTATCCCACCTACCTATCTACTATACTCTACATCCACCTTCTCATTTTCCACTTCTCCCTCCGGTTTTTCCATTCGAGACACCTTTCCCGCCGATGGCCTGCCGTCGCGGCGCGATGGCGCGCTCTCTCTCTCTCTCTCTCTCTCTCTCGACTCTCTCTTGGCGCGCGTGTTCTTCGTACACTTTCAATTTTGCGTCAACTATTTTTCACACTGCTCTTTTCCCCGACCATTCGGCTACGTCTATATCCCCCCTCCTACTTCTGCGCTCCGGCTACATCGTCGGCTTCCGCTCCGGATGGAGCTAACTTCGAAAGCGGCTACAATCAACGCGCAGCGCCGGCTTCGCGCGATACCGGATCACCTCGGCAAATACTTCTTCCTTCCTCGTCGCACGATGACATGATTTTTCCTCGCCGACTTGTACGGCAAGCAATATGCGAATGGAACAGAATCGACGAGCCATTGCGATGCGACGCGACGCGACGCGACGCGCCTGTGAAACGACGCCGTTCGGAAACTTTGGGCGTCTTCGCGCCTGTGTAAAATATTCTTCCGTGTTCGCGCGGTAGCGCCGATGAGGCGCCCTTCCTTTCCCCCGCGATGTTTCGACAAACATTTGCGTAGGGAACAGTTGAGTGAAAAGGAAAATAATTTCATCCGTGACGCACAGCAGCCGCTACAGGTGAAACACGGCGGAGCACGAAGGTGCGCGATCTTTCTCGCGAATACGTCGCTTTGACATGGGGATCACGTGGGAGCTTCTTGCCGGGGAATCTTCGCGCAGTTCCTCAGACGATTCCGAGGCAGACTTGCTGCCGAGGGCCTAAAATTTCACGGCCGCCCGCCTGCTCTCGTCTTTGATCGCCGCTTTATCCTTTCTTATTAGATTCCTATGTATCCAACTTGCAAACTTGCCGGCTGCGCGCAATAAGAACGACTTTAATGCCCCGGCCGTGAGTGCGGAATAATAAACTCATATTAATATTATACTTTGCGCGCTTTTATGTATCTGGAGAATGGACGGGCGTTATTCGAGCGCGATGCGGAACGAGAGAGCTCCACGCGAGCGTGTTTCACTACCATTGTCGTGCCGGTCGTAATACACGCACCGCGTGCGCCTCAAGCCCTCGAGTACGCGTTATTAAAAAGGACAGTCCTACGAATATTACTACGCTATCGCGTCGAGAAAGTTCTCGTTTCAACACGGACTGCTAAAGGAGAACCGTGCACTTGGCCAGACTTTCCAGCGCAGACTGAGTTATTTGGAGAAATTTTTACTCGACAGACGAGCGATGCAAGCGCAAGCATCGCCGCCATCGCTCATTCGCAAAAATTAATTCGCATCGCAAGTAGTTTATCCTTCGCCAAAGTTCCCCCGCGTGCTTTGCGACGATGGGCTATCGGGGGATTTGTGTCGGAATCCAAATAAAGCAAGGTTCAGTGTATCCGTGTGCTTGTTCCGCGGGGAAGTGCGCAGAGGATGAGAGAGAGAGAGAGAGAGAGAGAGAGAGAGAGACGCGTAGCTGCGCGCAAAAGCGTATTCGTCAAGGATGATCATTCAAAGAGAGGAGAGCGAGAGAGAGAGAGAGAGAGAGAGAGAGAGAGAGAGAGCTCGGTTATCCGCGCTTCACGGCCCGCCGCTCGTGCGTGTTTGCCTTATGCGCGCGTGAGATATTATTTTTACATGAGTGCTCCCTAAAGAGTCTAGCGATCGCGCGTTTCCGGCGCTTTTTTCTCCGGAAAAAAGGAACGAAAAAAGAAAGCATCGCGCACCCCAAGTCCCTGCGTCGTTATCGTTGCACGCTCGCTTGCATCCGCGGCCGGCTCGGCGTCTTGTGATCTCTCGTGTCCGTGCCGTTTTCTTCCGTGCCGACCTTCGCGGGTCAACGCCGTCAGAATGGCGAGACACGCCGCGGCTTTCATGTGGCTGCGGTTATATTTAAGCGAAGATACGTCGATTCGAAAGCATGCTCGAGTTATCCTAAGCCGCGGCCTGGTTTCGCGTTATCTCGGGTCGCGAGCGTTCCCTTGGACTATGAGAGAGAGAGGGAAAGAGAGAGGGAAAGAGAGAGAGAGAGAGAGAGAGAGAGAGAGAGAGAGAGAGAGAGAGAAATCTTGTGAAACGTCGGCGAATCGGAGCTCACGTTGTCGCACACGAGCGAGTTGGGGGCGTGCGACGAGGCTTATTGTATTCTCGAATTCTTCGGCAACTCGTCTGTAAAACTCCGGCTTATCCGGCGACGAAAGAAATTCAGCCCCGGAGCGAAAGTTACGGCGCGATTCGTCTTGACTCGCGCGCGCCAACTCGAAGCGCGCACGAGCGTGGCTGACCTGTACGGTCCGTTTCTACTTCGGTGTGACTCTCGCCCCCTGCCCCGTGTCTCTCGCTACTTCCTCCCGCGCCCATCGCGCGATGGACCGACCCTTTCTTGTCCCTATCTTAACAGCCGATCTACATTGTCTCAAGTCCATTCCGCCCGTTTCCGTTCCACCCTGCCGGGGAAGCTTTATCGCGGGCTTTAACAACGCGTTATTTTTTTCCTCGCCCGGACGAACCCAAAGCTGGGAGCGTGCTTTTTCCACCTTGCCGGCGATAAAAGGACTCGAGCGAGGTACAAGCGAGGTATTCTTTTCTCTCGTTCCCTTTCTCTCTCTCTCTCTCTCTCTCTCTCTCTCTCTCTCTCTCCCTTTCACGCGACTATCTCCTCGATATCTACCCGTCATCATTAATTAGGTCCACTCGGTCGCTGTCTCGTGCGTTTCGTCTAACCGTGACCGCTGACAAATGGAAACTGGACGGGCACTCGTAGACGACGGTTCGTCGGTATCTTTACTCTAATAAAACTTGACTCGAGGTGAATTTCAAGTTATTATTTTATTATTCATTTGGTAAGTCAAGACGAAGTACTGGTTGGCCGAAAGATACGTCTGCACATTCCGCACGCGTTGGTCTGTCTTTCGTGTAGAATTTATATACTAAAACAAAATGACACCCCCTCCTGCCTCCTCTCTCTCTCTCTCTCTCTCTCTCTCTCTCTCTCTCTCTGTGTGGAAAATCTTCCATCCCAAGAATCACAAGATTCTTCCATGGCACTTTGTCGTCGCTTGCTCCGGCCGGCTCATCCCGTACGTGTCTTTTCCTCTTTTCCCAATCCTCCCACCTACTCTCAGCTGCTGGAAGTTTCGCCAGCTCGAAACTCGGCGAATTAAGTGCTAACTTAACTCGCCCGCGCGAAACTTGGTTCAGCGTTTCCGTGTGCGACGAAGACTACGAGGCGCCGACGACGAGTCACGTACTGGAACTAATTGCAGTTTTGTAGGGAACCGTGAGATTTCGTCGCACCTCGCGGAATAAAGCTGGAAATTAATTCTCTGGAGGATCGCGGGAGTAAACAGAGAGGCGCGCGGCGCACTCGCGGCGCTGCAAGATAAACGGGTCTGCGACTCCGGCGGTGATCGTTATCGCGTAAATGCGCCAAGTCCCCTCCCCCTCCCCCGACTTACGCGCCGTTATCGATAACGCACGCACCAAGACGAAGACATCGTCCTCGCTTCAACCCTTCCCGCCAAATCGGCTCGCGAATTGTCTGTCGAAGGGTCGAAGGTTAAACGCGGTCTGCGATCCGGAGAGAGATGCTCCAGCATCCGGGATACACTCGAGGCCTCGATCCTCGTCGTCCCCAGGCACTCGACTTTTCGAGCGTCACCCGAGACTAAATTAAACGGCAAGTGTCCCCCGCCGCTTTGTTTTGTCGTCACTAAATTGTCGCGCAGCAATCTCGGCCGAGCGGAAAGCGTCTGCACGCTCGGATTTGGTTTAACCGTGGCGTCTTGGAACGACCTGTGAAAACGAATCCTTTCGCGAAATCCTTCCGTTTGCCGGCGGATTCGCGCGTAACGCGAACGCGCTGATGCGCCGGCGGCGGTGCGGGGCGGCCGGCGCGGCGGGAAGCATCCCCTTTCACCGGAGGTGCATAATCGCGCCGCTACTCAGATAATACCGAGTTCCGTTTAAGGCAGTAAATTGCGGTCTCTGTTTCCTTACGTGCCGTCCGTGTGTAGACCGGCGTTACCGCAAGTACAAGGACATGTGCAGAGCGTGCGGTTGACCCGAGTGTAACGCGCAAAGGCCGGTTGCGGGGGTCTTTGAGCTACCGCGAAGCTACCAACCAACAGCAGCAGGAGGAGGCGGTGATGGCGGAGGTATATGTGAGAGAGGGTGAGAGAGCGACAGAGAGAGAGAGAGAGAGCCGGAGGAACAAGGATAAGGCACTCTGCGCGCCGACTAGGACGGACAGTTATAATGTAAACTGCTTACACTGCCGTCGCCTGCGTTTATGCGTATTACTCGAGCTTGCCGTATAAACTAGTCTCTCCGACTGCATTAAGCTCAGGCCGAAGTGAGGAAATTTAGGATTGGGGGTAATCTAAGATTATTAGGAGCGATTGAGACATGATTGGATGTTCGATGCACTCTCGAAGATGTTCTTTTCTCTTTTGTTCCGGAAGACGCTGTCCGCGAGCACTCGCGGCGAATCGCGGCTCCCGGGATCGCCGTCGCGACAGGCGACGCAGCTTTTGACACAACGGCGCGAAAGAGAAGTGGCAGAGGAACGCTCGGGACCGGCGGCTGTTGCGACGTATACATGGCATATCGATCGAATTGGTTGCGCGCCCGGCACCGTCGCGGTTTGTATTCGTGATACGCTCGACCGAGGTCCATTGATCCAATTAAATCTAACGTCGCCTTTACGCGCGCGGGTCGTGCTTCCTTCCGCCCTCGTTTCTTTATCCCGTAAGCTCCGTTCTCAACGATTCATTGTTAAACCTATAACGACCGGAGTCTGTCGTCTCTGCTGAAAGAGATAGAATGAGAAAGCGAGAGAGAGAGAGAGAGAGAGAGAGAGAGAGAGAGAGAGAGAGAGAGAGAGAGAGAGAGAGAGAGAGAGAGAGAGAGGTGGCGGTGCAAAGAGACAGAGAAAGAGAGCGAGAGAAGTCTGGAACAGGCCGCCAAGAACTTGTGTCGTTTTACCGAAGGATGATGTAACCCCGCCGGTTTAATTGGCGAAACGTGACGGTGGATAATGACGACAGTCCGATCGATGACAAGGGAGAAGCGGGAGGGAGAAGCGGGAGAGAGAGAGAGAGAGAGAGTAGCGTTCTGCTCCTCCCGGAACATTATCGAGACATCTTTTACCAATTACATCGATAACTGCGACTCGTCCCCGCACTTTTATTTCCGCCAATTGGCGATAATTAATTTTCTCGCGCATGTCTTTTCTCTCTCGTCGCCAAAAACGCGATTGGCTTGGTAATTTTAGTCGAGGGACTCGGCCGAACGCGTGAGGGGGGCGGGGGGCACCAATTTGTGTCATTTGCAAGAATTGCCGTTTCTTTCTTTTTTTTATTTTTTATTTTTTTTTATGTTTTTATTTATTCTGTAGAAATGCTAAAACTCGGCCGATTTATTCATAGACTCGTCGCGCGGCTCGTGTGCAGCCGGCGCGCAATAGTTTTTTACACATTTCGTCCCTCGCGCGTCGCTTATCCCTGCGCGCTGTGACAAACGACCACTTTCAGCCGTCCCGTTCCTCTCCTCCTTCTCCTCCTCTTCCTCCTCTCCTTCCTCTTGCTCCTCTTCCTCCTCCACCATCACCAATCTCGCGACGGGGTTCTTTTGACGTGGGTCGCGAGGACGCTCTGGGAGCAGATTAAAATATAGATTTTATTGTTTTCCGGGCGTGTCGTGCGCGCTCGCCTACGATTTATACGGCCGTTACTCACCCCGGGTCCGTCCCCTCTCCTCCCCCCTCCTCTCTCTCTCTCTCTCTCTCTCTCTCTCTCTGAATCACATATGTATAATAATTCATCCGCGATGCGCGTTTTATGAGATCTTCTATTAGATGCGCCGCGGCCTCTCTCTGCCACCTGCCCGAGCCGGTAACAAATTCGACGGTCGGGCCGTCGATTCGTCTATGCGATGTCGAAGCGGAGCGCGAAATCCGACGACGATAATGATGACAGGCGGCAGCGTCATAAATCCGTTGGGGAAATATGCGCCGGCGAAGCGTGAGATTTTTAAGGGATATTCTTCTCGACCGGACATTGCCTCGGCATTCTTAATGCACCCTTATCCGATCTCCGATATCACCGTTGAACGAGCTCGGAAACTGTTCGGCTTGCTTAATTCGACGACTTTTTCCATTCCATCACGAAACACGAAACCCTTTCCCTCCCTCTTTCCCTCCGTACCGCTGCTCCTCACCGAGAGGAACGTCGCGCAAGCTCGCCTCTCTTATTCTCCCTCCTGAGCAGCATCCTTCCTGAGCTTGTCTCTCGATATCACCCTTTCTATCGACGAATTTGCCCGTCTCAAGTGGCGCCTTGCTAAACTGTCTCGCGGTATAAAAGATTGACAAGATACCCGTCCGTGTAACAGAGCCGGTAGGCAATTCAATTAATCGACGCCCATTTAAAGCGCAGGCACGCTCAGTAGTGGCGAACGAGCGAGCGAGCGAGCGCGCGCGCGCGCGCGCGCACGCGGCGATCGATAGAACGATGCGAGCGCGTTTCGTTATCGTAACAGCGGCATCGAAAGCATCTGACGTTACGTTCTGCACCTGCTAGGCCACAGCGAGACCAATTAACGAGTACCGCGGGAAGTGGGTCACTCGACGACGTCAACCCCCGAGGAGCCTCTCGCGTCGACGCTCGTTCGCTCGCTCGCTCGCTCGCCTCAGCCCGTTTCGAACTGGTCGCGCGAAGGCCGCGCGCGGATGGGACGAAAAGCGAGCCAGCCGTCGGCGAGAGGTCGTCGGCCCGACGCTTCTTCCGCCGTGCGCCAGCGGGGGAGCGGTCGTTTTATAATCGACACCCCGCCGGACTAGCGGCGAGGAAGCCCGGCGGCTTCGGCTTCGCTCTGCCGTTCGATCTGCCGTGGCGCCTCGACTATATCGCACAGGTACACGCGTACACCCACATGACGGGCAAGCGTAGGGGAAGGGGGAGGGTGTGTAAGCAGCGGTGCACTAAGCTAACGGCGGGAGCGGCAAAGTTCCCCGTCGGCACGCCACTCGACGACGTACGCTGTACGGATCGCGTGCCGAAGGTTACATCGACCGACGACGACGACGACGGCGGCGGCGACTAGCCCTCCTCCTCCTCCTCCTCCTCCCGCGACCTCGTCGTTCCCCACATGCGACTAGTCGGCAGCAACTCCCGTGTACGCATTTCTGGATAGTCCTTTCCTCTGTCTCCGTTGTTCCCGGTGATTCCCGCACACACCACTCGCGATGGTCTATCTTCCTCTTCGTCCCCTCGCCCCGCCAACCTGGCGAGCACGAGCGCGAGCATCTCCAGCGCGGGAACGGCAATCTAACCGGCGCTTTATGAGAAAACGCTGAAGAGCTCCTTCGCTGGCGGACGTGCCTCCCGGCTGTTATTACAACAGGAACCACGGCTACAGCGCGTTTCGCTGTAGCGCCCGGCGCGCGATTAGAAAGGATGAAAGACCGGTCGCGGAGAACCGGCACGAGAAATTACGCCAATTTATGCGCTCGTACAACCCCGAGGTAAATGGAGACGATTCCGCCTTTGCTGTGTACGCTCTCTTCGTTTGTCCCTTTCTCTCCCTCTCTCTCTCTCTCTCTCTCTCTCTCTCTCGCGCGCGCGCGCGCGCTCTTTTCCTCCCTCTCCATACCTCCGTCTTCGTCGATCTGTCTCCCGGGTGCGCATCGCTTCTTTCTTCGGTAATCTTCCGAAAGCATCCTTTATACGTTGCGCGTCTTCCTTCGTTTGAAGTTTCCGGCTCCGGAATGGCGGTCTATACGGCGCTGCCGTGTGGCAGAGAGACAGAGAGAGAGAGAGAGAGAGAGAGAGAGAGAGAGAGAGAGAGAGAGAGAGAGAGAGAGAGAGAGAGAGAGAGAGAGAGAGAGAGTAGAGAGGACGCCATGTCCAATACCGACGGCCACGGCGCACCAAGAAAAGCGTGAGCTTTCGCGTGGCTAAAGTGGATTACTAGTTTCATGGTCGTGTGTTCGAATAGCCATACCTACCTACGTAAGGCACTGCCGCTGCCGCCATCGCCGCCGCCGCCGCCGCTGCTGCTGCTGCTGCTGCTGCTGCTGCAGCTCGCGCGCGGGCTTCGCCCGATGTGGAATTGGAAACTTTTCGGCTCCTGCTCCCGAAACTAACCGCACACGCTCTCGAATCCAATTCGAAAAGCGCCGCGAGTCGTTCTTCCTAGCAATTAACCTAAGAGGATTATACACGAGCATACATACACGGCCTGTCACGGTGTGTACTGCATCGGCGGAATGAAACTATCACGAGCTCGGTTTCATGGCCGTTTCCATTTCTGTCGCTTTTAAGCGGATTTCGGCGCTACCCGCGCAGCTTAATAAGACGCTCCGCGCCGTCCGATTGCCGCTCGCGGTGCTCGCTTGCAACCTTCGACGTATCCGCGATAACTCGCGAAATTGCTTTGCCACGGATATCGGATACTGTCTACCGGCGGCGGCGGCGGCGGTAGACGCGTATCTCGCGCGGTCTCACCGGGAGAGAGATTCTTCGCTGCAAGACTGCTCTTCCTTCTCCCCAAGTCCCTCCCTCCTCGACTGAACCGCCGCTCGCTGCTCAGCTCGTTAATCGAGCCATTATTGTTTCCGTTAACTGAAACGTCTCCCATTGTCGGCAAAATTACGCTCGTTATTGTAATTGATTATCGTCGTGCGACCGCCCTCGGTATTTCCTGCCGGATATCCCGCGCGCGCGCGTGCGTTTCAGTTTATATTTTTCCGTCACCTCTGCGGAACACTGTGGGTCCTATCGACTTTTAGGAGAATTAAGCGTTGCATTGTCTGTCGTGAATGCCACTCGAGACGAGAAACCGCGCACACACGTACCGACTCGAGATAACAACGGACTAAATGTAAAAGCCGAACAATCCTTGCCGCTGGAAGGACTATTATTAATTATCGTCTGCTTTGGAGGATTGGGAATAGCCCCGCGGCTCCTGACGCGGCGTCTGATAAACACCAGAACAGACGGCTGCTGCTCCGCGTTTCTCTCGTCCTCTCTCGCTCTTTCTCGCGAGTCGAGCTGTTAAGAGCCGGCGCATAACGTACGATCGGCTGCATTTCAATTACTCGAGCGTTTGATAATACACACCAACCGAGTGAGCGCGATAAATCAGTTTTACCGTTGGATTTCGATCCGTCACGAGGCGCCGGTAAGCCGGACGTCATCGTACGTCGCTGCGACGTAAGCCGCGCGTCTCATCCTTTCCCAGATATTCCCAGCGGGCAAACGTGACATTTTTTTACTCTTGCTCGCCCGGGCTCGACGACGAAATGTATTTGACGCGCGGGAGAGAAAAGGGGAGAAGGCATCGGCGCAAAAGCTACGTCGACCATGTCCGACGATATAATCGGGCGAATGGCGAGGAATAAAAACGTATAGTTTCCTTCGGGAGGAAAGGACTCCGTAGCGGCGGCAACGAATGCGAGACGGTGATTCTTGGCCATTAGAGGAGGCTCTAATTGCCGAGTATTTAAAAACAAGGCATCCTCTTGGTTCGAGTCGTTTCGGAGCACTCACTTAGCCTGCGGGGATGGAGAAGGGTTGTCCGCCGCGAGAACTCGCGGAGGTAAATGGTCACGGTTCTCACTAAGTGCGGGTTGCATGCACGCGAGAGCGAGAGCGCGCGCGCGCGCGCGAGTTCCGCGCCTCGCAGCTGCAGTTACTCGAAACGAGAATGTAGGAGTATATCGCCCCGTTGTTGCCGGTAGCATTTGTAAACTAGCTTTTGATAGCGCTACGAAATGGCGTGGTGGTACTGCTGCAAGTTTCGTGCTATCCTCCTCTTTCTTTCCCTCCCTGCTTTTTCGCCTCCTCCTTTTTCCCCGCCGCTACGCTCCTTTCCTTTTCCTTCTTTCTTTCTTTCTTTCTTTCTTCCTTCCTTCCTTTCTTCCTTTCCTTCTTCCTTGCTTTCTGTCTGTCCAATGTTTCCTCGCTATTACACCCTCGACCCGCAACTCGCCGCGCTTGTCTCTTTCTCCTTCTTCTCTCCTTCTGCTCCTTCTCCTTCGCTGCCTTCTCTCACGAATCCAGCGGAATCCGCCCCTGAATCCGACCAACGAGGAAATAACTGACGCTCCGTAAGTCTCTTCCGGTATATCCGCCACCGCCGCCTCCGCCGTCGCCGTTGCCGCCGCATTCCCCCTCCCCTCCCCTTCCCCCCGCGCCTCGGCGTATAGGTTGTTCCCGCTTCTTTTTAGCCCGAGCTTCTTCAAAGCAATCGCGTCGTTCTTTTTCGCTAATGCGCGCCGCTTCTATTTCGCTCTTTGCCGCTAGTCTGAAAACTTGCCTCAGTCACGGTCGCTCTTGCTACTCCTTTTCGCCTCCGTGCCTCCGCCGAGTCGTTGTGCGCTCATTACGCGCGCATGCGGCCGCAGTAATTGAATGTAACTCCGCCGGTCGGTTACCGTCCGTAAGTCGCGCGCGGTTTCCTTCTTTCGCCCGCAGCTGGACACAATTATCGGCTCGGAATTTCGCCTCCTCCTGCGTGCCTCCTGCGGTCATCCCGCGTTTCCTTGCGCGCGCGCGCGCGCGAGCGCGAAGGAAAAGGGGCGCTCCGCCGGGGCGAGAGCTGAGCCAGCTGTAAACGTCGAGGCACGAGCTCGCCATTTGGCGGCGGGGGATGAAAAACGTTGTGGAATCTGGCAAGCCTCCGCCGTATGTAAATCCACGGCCGGGAGACGGATGTGTGTACCTACACCTATCCCGGCTGGATTCGCGGCGCGTCAGACACACCACCCTCCGCGACCCCGTTCCGCTCCTGCCTCCTCGCTCGGTCTCCGTTCATTCGGCGCTAGATAGGTTCGCCTCGGCACGCAAACACACCCGTTCCACGCCGTCGAAGCCAAATCTATATACGACGCGATGCGGAAGAGTGCCTCACGCTATTCGACGATTGTCCAATCGGATATCCAGCCGGCGCTGGTTGAGTGCAGCCGCGAGCACTTATTAGCGAGAGCCGGGAGACACGCGTGTTCGTATATACCGGATGTTTGTTATCGATGAGTGTTCTTGGCTTTCCTGCGTGCTTCACGTTGTGCGCACGGCTCACCCTCAACGCTCATCGCATGTTGCGTCGATTCGCGTGATACGCCTATCCCCCGCAAATTCCTATTTCGATTTTTGCGCGAGGTGCGCGGCGCGACGGAAGAGGCGGCGGGAATTTCCGGCGAGAAATCGGAAAGCTCTCCGACTCTTACGGTACGTCATCGAAACGCTCTTCCGGCGAGTGCTAACCCAAATCGCGCGGATTACCCACCGCCGACCAAGGGAATCCCTGATCTTCGCTCGGGAGAATTGATTTATCGGCGGACAGGAGGGCGGGATGACCCGCGGAGGCGACGTCGGGGGGAGGGAGGGCGAAGAAGGTCGCAATCGAAAATAAAATCGCACAGTTATCGATATGAACGGCGTCAGCTGCTGTCCCTCTCCGGATGGATGTCTCCTCGTTCTCTCTCTCTCTCTCTCTCTCTCTCTCTCACGCTTCGCTTCCCGATACCTTGACGCGAATCTGTCACGGAAAGACAAGCGTCCGTCCGGAGCGTTCAATTTCGAGAGACGACGGGTCTTGTTTACCGGTTTCCGGTCGCGCGCGACTCGCCACGCTGTCGAAGTCGCGCGATGCACTTCGCCGGACTTTGGCCGTAAAAGGGGCTCTCGCGCGCGCTGTTTGCCGAGGCAAAGTCCGCAGTACGAGCAACGCCGGAATTTACCGGGGGTTTCGCAGTCGGCGAGGACGTTGCTTGGACTTGGTAACCACGTCCGACACTCGGGAATACCTTGGGGATACTATTCGCCCGTTCCGCGGCAATCGCGCGCGCACACCCGGCAATTCAGCAACTTGTGATGACCCATAAATTTGAGGAAAAGATATTACTCCTTCTTGCTCTTGATCTTGCTCTCGCGCGGCTTGCTTTCTTCCCGCTCTCTCTCTCTCTCTCTCTCTCTCTCTCTCTCTCTCTCTCTCTCTCTCTCTCTCTCTCTCTCTCTCTCTCTCGCTGCTGTTGTCTCCGTCTTCCGTCGGATCTCTCCTTCTTCCCGGGAATAATGCTCCCGCTGATTTTCACCTCCGTCCGTTGATGGCGTTTGAATTTGTCGACGGCGATTCATTTTTCCTAACTTAGCTCTTTTCCGCCTCTGCGCGCACCTGCCTACCCTTTATTAGAAAATCGGATAGCTCGCAGTCTCCGGGGCTAACTGAAAGGGATGTTCCGCGCGGCTGGGGGAATTTCGCGTTACCAATCACTTCCGAATAAGCCGGCGGCGCGTCCTCGAAATCGAGTCGATAACGAAAAAGCGACGTTCTCGAGAGATTGGTCGGCCGACATTATTCTCGATCGTATCCCGACGCTCGGTCTACCGTCGCCGGCGATCCAGCCGGGTGTGCTATTAAATTTGATCATGGCCGGGGCGCGTCATAAAATTTATATCCGTTCGAACTGACGTCGATCGCCCGGTGGATGACGCCGCGAAATCCTGGGACGATAACGGGCGTAAAAACCTATTCCCCGACAAAACGACCTCTCCCGCCTCCCGCTCGCCGTCTCGGGAGTGAGTAAAAGGAAGTACGTTTTGCCAGTTGGTATGCTAATATCCGCCGCCTTTAATCCCTGATACCCGACGTCGTTAGAGATCGCGTCGTCGTCGTCGTCGTCGTCGTCGTCGTCGTCGTGAGCGTAAAGGGTTCGCGATCGAGTCGAAGAAACTCATTCGCCCATGCGTAATGGAGTTCTACAACCCCCCACCCCCCTCCCTCCTCCCAAGACACGTATTCCGGGCGTACATGCACCGGAGGCTCGTACGCCTGCCAAAGAATGAGACGGAGGTATATAGAGTCGCGGAGCGGAGATAGGGTGCAAGTGTGCGGTCGAGGAGGACGAGAGAGAGAGAGAGAGAGAGAGAGAGAGAGAGAGAGAGAGAGAGAGAGAGAGAGAGAGAGAGAGAGAGAGAGAGAGAGAGAGAGAGCGAAGCCGAAATGACTTTCCATCGTTCTTCCTTAACCTCGTTCGCCTCATCGATGTGCTCGATCGAAACGGGGCTATAAACCTCGTCGTAAGTATAAGCATAATGGCGATTCTCGGCAAGGGAAATGAGTCCGGCAACGTGAGGATTGCGGATAAGTAAAGAAGAGGAGGAGGAGGAGGAGGAGGAAGAGGAAGAGGAGACAGCGTTAGTCGGGACCAGACGAGAGAATTACGCTTTCGAACGACCGCTGGTATCATATGGTAGCGATTGTGGCTTTGCGTGCGTCGCGTGCATCGATTCCGAACGAAGATTAATGTTGACGAAAGGACGATTTTCCAGTTTAGGGGGGCAGGGCGGGTCCGATGATTCGCGCAAATTGCCGCTTTGAACCGCTGTCTCTCTACCCCTCTCCCCTTGTCTGCACTCTCTCTCTCTCTCTCTCTCTCTCTCTCTCGCCGAAGTCATCGCGCGGATAATTTCGGCGCAGCGCCGCGGTTCGTCCTTGCAAACCCGTATAATTGCGGAAAAACGGAAGCCCGAATTAATCCGGAGACCCGAGCGAGTGTATCTGCGCACACGAACTGGTTCACTACATGACCGAATTGAACTTGCGAGCGGAAGCGGCGTCACATATCCGGCTTCTGCGAACTAAGTTCGCCTCTCATCCACCGCGAACCCGGTTGCTCCGTTCTCCAACGAGTCCTCCCTGTACGGTACCTCGACCCTATCCATCCATCTATCCATCCAGCCATCCATTTATCCGTCCGTCCGTCCATTCGTCCGTCCATTCGTCCGTCCGTCCGTCCGCTCGTCCGTTCAGCCAGCCGCGTGTTGGTCGATGCGGTGAAATCTCACGAACGCAATTATCAACCGCGGAAACAAGCGACTCGCCGGTGATAGAGGATCCCGATTACTTCCGTTAATTAATATCGTTGCTGGGACGTTTTACGTTTATTCTCGAATCGATCCCGTCGCCTTGTATTTCCCGCTCTACACACACACACACACACACGCGCGCGCGCGCGCGCGCGCACACACGTGGTCGTTCGTATCTCGTTTAGCATGATTTCCTCGTTGGAAAATCGCCTTCCTCCCTCCTCCCCCGTCTAGTGTGTTTAAAGAGTTCACATACATTCGTTAATATATTATTATACCGCGTGTGCGAGAATCTCTCTCTCTCTCTTTCCGTGATACGCGATGTGATCGCCGGGCTGAAATTGAATCCGAAGCCGAACGGCGCGAACGTCCATGCAGTTCGCATAAATTTCTTTCCTGCGAATTGAAAAATATAGGAAAATTTCGAAAACGTGTGCCGCTTTAATCTGCCGAGGGAATTCTATATCGATCAACTTTCACGTCATTTTCCATCTCGGCCCAAGTGACAAGTGCATCGTGACAAGTTCCAATCAGCCGGACATTTTTGTTATCCAGAAAGCGCGATATAATCGCTGCTGCAATTTCGCGACGATTCGCTCAACTCGCCGCTTCACGTGCGTGCGTGCGTGAAGCATTTGCTTGACCTTACGCGTATTTTTGATTCGCGCGCATCGGAAATTACGCACGCGGCGAGATGGGGTTTGATCATGCAGCGCTCCATCAAAACCACCGACGGCCGCCCGCGCGTTACTTATCGCGAGTCCAATTTTCGTCCATCCGAATGTACAGAGCAAGCTATTGCGTGCGGCCGGAATTACACGTAAAATTTATTAATTCCGCCAACTTGGGCGAAGTAGCGCGTAGCGTGCGGCGGCGCGTGGCGGCGCTATTTATGACCGGGTGAGCGTTCAAGAGACCTGCTCGCGGTATTTATACCTTCGCGAGAGACCTTCGTTCTTTCTTTCTTTTATTTCGATAATTAAAATTCGCTCCTCAAAGAGAGACAACCGGCGACGGTCTCCGCTCGCGCCGCCGCCGCCCTTCCACTCGCTCCTTTACTCCGGCTATATTTGTATTCATGAAACGATAAATATATACTCGTATACGCAGACGTCAACGCGCGATCGCGGATATCGTATCTAACGAACTGACGTGGGGAGAGGGTAAATTCGTGCGGTATCGAGGCTATGGTCTGTTTCTCCGGCATTGGCTCCGACCATATTGCGTCCTTTACGCAAATCGCTGTAACCTAATGCGCTCCCGCAACTGTAACGAGCGCGCGCCCGTTAACTCTGACCGTGATTTAGCGGTGCGGTCGTAATCCCAAAAATATATACGCGGTTGCAGGCGCGCGCTCGAGCGCATCGCTGACGAACCGCGCGCGCGCCGGCAACTTTTGATTCCTCACCGCGACCTCAGTCGCGCCCTCTTGCGCGATTATGCAACTGCGTTGCGATTATTAATGACAACGACAACAACAACAACACCAACGAACACGGGGTCATACATTCAATCGTCTGCGAACGTACGCAGACCGTATTGTGTTCCGCGCGAAACTCGATATTATTCCGCGCAAAACAGCCTACTCGCACGCGCGCGCTTGCGGCCTGCCGAAAAGCGTCGTTAAACGCCAAAGCGTGCGCGGGCGCGCGGCCGGCGAGTGTGTAAACCGGCTGCTTTTGTGACGCGGAATATTAGTCCATTAATGTCGGCCATTGTGCTGGCCGGCCGAGCCGACCGACAATACGTCAACGGTTTGACTCCGCCACAATGCGGCAATAATCGGGCTTCCTCCTCCTTCTCTTCGTCTTTGCGAGCTCTCTCGGCCGGCACGTAGTACCAGCACACATCGCCGCTCGTCCGGCGAGAGCGATGAACGCGTTACGCACACAGCCCGGCCGAACGGCCGGAACAGGTACAAGTCTAAAGACGCGCGCGTTTGCCGAACACGTTCTCAACGTCTCTCCTCCCCGTCGCCCACCCTCATCGGCCACCCTCCGCGGGCGCACAGCATGCCTTTTGCATCCCCCGTTCTCTCTCCCTCTCCCTCTCCCTCTATCTCTCCCCCCTCTCTCTCTCTCTCTCTCTCTTCCTCCTGCAACCTCTACACACCGTCGCGCTCGCTCCCCTTTACCCGGCGCACCCGGAAATGTCTTGTCCGCCTTCTTCAACGAGGTTAAAGTCCGATTATGCGCCGCGGACAATATCTCCGCCGTCTAGTTTGCATTCGCCAGCCAAATGGCCATTCGCGGTCCGCCGAGCACCGTTTTGGGACCGCTGTGTGTTCCACGAAGCGAGCTGCCGGTGGGGGTGGGGTTGCGGAGGTGGAAGGCACGTCGCGAGGGTGTAGAGAGACAGAGGGTGGAATAGACGTTTGCGACTGAATTTTCCTGATTCCCGCCGTGATTCCCGCCGTACGATCGTTGTTTCGGCGGTCGAACGAGGAAAGAGGAGAAGCGCCGGGAAGCGCGAAATCGCCGCCGCGCGTGTGCGACACCCAGGAACCAGAAACACCAGGGCTGCGGCTCAGCTTCGTCGACCTGGAGGATTGCCGCGATTCTCCCTGCGCCGGCGGCCGGAGCAGCCGAGAATCGGAATAGCCGAGAGCGAACAATTGGTGGCCAAGAAGGCGAATCGGTGCGCAGTGGCGGTCAGCGACGTATTTTCAAGCAGACGAGTCCGTTGTAGCGCTTCCGCGGCCACGCTTGTCTCGCTGTTTTCATTAAGCCATCGAAAATGTTTGCTTGGCCCGACGTCAAAGCGCCTTTGGGATCCGCGGCTTGTGCGTTCTCTCTCGCCTCTCTCTCGTCTTCGTCGCTGTCTCGCCCGTTCGCGCGCTCCTTCGTTACTTCGCCGGGCCGTCCGTTCTCGTTATGTACGTTCCGCACGCACACGAGAGCTTACTCTGTAAACGCGCCGAGCGGCCGGGGTCTGTCTTTCCGCATTGTTGACTCCGACTCGAAGGCGCGCGCGGCTCGAGAGAAAGGATTTCCCTGGTAATATCGTCCGAGCTGCGCGTGCGCGCGCGAGATAGCGCGGACCATTTTTCATGGAAACAGCGCGAAATAGCCGCGACCGTCGATATCACGACCGAGTCAACCGAATCGCCGGACAGAGGCGGGGGGAGGGAGGGGAGTAGTCGCCGGTGCATTTATTTCACGCGCTATCGGAGCGTTTAACGTTCCCCCGGCGGCTTTGCGAGATGCCTCGCGCGTCTCGTCTCCGTCATCTGAAAGGAAAAGCTGCGCAATTAAGAGACCCGCGCGGAATTGTCTGTGATACGCGGGGCGACGCGTCTTCTCTTTTAGACACAAGCTTGCGCGCGTAAATGCTACCGCAGAAAGCGCGCCGCGTCTTTATACCCCGCGAAATACTCCGTAAATAAATCTCTTTCGAGTCGTCGTCGTCGTCGTCGTCGTCGTCGTCGTCGTCGTCGTCGTCGTCGTCGTCGGTTGTTGTTGTCGTCGCGGTTTCACCGTCGGCTTGACCGGGATTTACAACGTACACCGAGGAGCGCGTAATTATGTGGCGATATAATGAAGCGTAGCCGAGTGTGTATGTGTGTGTGTGTGTGTGTGTGTGTGTGTACGGTCGGAACGATTCACAGCGCGGTGATAGGATAAGGTAAGACCTTCCGTGCTTGGACTTAAAACTCATGAGAACTACCCTCATCCAATTAAGGTATCATTCTGCCTTCAGGTGCGGGCGATTTCACGGCGGGGTTGTTGCGCGGGCGCGGGCGTGCGCGGAGGGGGTGGCTAGAGGAGGTCGAATGGTGGGCGCTGAAAGGTAGCCGAGCAGAGATCTCGCACAATAACGAGTCCGCGTAAAAACTGCTCCGCGCTATCCGTGTTTAAGTCGCGAGAATTCCGCATTCAATCGCCAAGCGGTTCCGACCTTTTATCCAGCCACCCAGCCCGAGCAGCGGATAGTTTAAAATAATTCAGTCGCGCGAGCAGAAGCACGCGCGAGTAAGCGGCCGTTACTCCTCGAGCTGTCACCCGGCTCCGCGATCGCGTGCTCCCACGAAATCATTTATCCGCTGTTATTGTTGAGACACGCTGAGACGCTCGCTCATACTCGTGCGAGCGAACGAGTTTACGAACGCGTTTAGAACACACTCGAACACGTCGCTCGAAGCCATCTCCGGATGATTGATGCGAGCGCGCGCGGGAAAGCACTCTTAACACCGAATATAATGAAAACGCCGTTCAGCGACTCTGAGAAAATGTAGTCTTCATTCTCGCGCGGAGATTGAACGATTCTTCTCCGTGTCGGCGACGCGATCGCGATTGACGTCCGGGACATCGGCTAACCGATGAGAGGGCATCCACCGCGTAATACGAAGAGTTTGCTCATCCGCTTCTTGCGTTGAAATTGCGGTTGCCTGCCGCGTGCTGCGCGAGCATTACTTATCATTAGAGCAACTGTGCCGGATTATCCGAGCTACACAAATATCTCCGAGGTATATAATTAGCGAGTTATACGCGTCGTCGGCAGCGTGGAGCGCTCGGAACGATTAAATTCTGCAGGGGGTGTGAAAAGCTCGCTCTTAACGAAAGTCTAACTTAATATAAGCTGCTGGCTGCTGGCCGGCTCTCTCTCTCTCTCTCTCTCTCTCTCTCTCTCTCTCTCTTTTCTCTTCTCGTTCAAGCCACTATCACGATCCGCTATCGCCCGACTCCGTCTTATCTTCTTAATATTTTAGACCCCAAATTAATTCCCGTTCTCTTATCGTATTTATTTTTCTCATGCGCGCGATTCGCGCGATTCTCCACGAGGCATCGTGTGCGCGAGGCAATTCTCCGAGGAGGGCGGGAGGGCATGGGGAAGCAGAAGGGGAACGGAGGTGTGGGTGAGCAAGGAGGAGACCGAGGCAACTGCGCCAAGTAGGAGTCGATAGCAAGAAGGTCGATGGTGGCGGCGGTAGCGACGATGTAGAGGAGAGAAAGCCGGGGCGCGCGAGCAACCAGGAGAACCACCCTCATAAATATTCACGATGAAATCTACCCCTCGATAATAACGGACCCCGAAATATACGCGCGAAGCGCGGTATCTGATAGGGGTAGCGCGCTGCTCGGCGACCGACCGCGCCCCGCGCTTAAACCTCCAGGGTGTATTAAGTAGCAACATAGGACGTTCCGGTTTCACTTAGGTCGCCGTGTTTGCCGTCGCCGCCGCCGCCGCCGCCGCTGCCGCGTTGTTTCCGATATCGCCGAGTTTTCGCGATTCCGATCCCGGCCGCGGCGACGTCGTCACGCGCAACGGATGCGTCCCCGACAATTTGCTCAGACAAGATTTACGAGATCCACCTTGCTCGCGTCCGTCCCGTCGCGCGAATCCCACGTATAAGCGTGATCGTACGAGAGGAAAATTGATAAAAATGTCGGAGGATTATTCGCGGACTAGCGGACACAGGCGCCATTCTTTTACTTGTCGCGGATCTCCCCTGGCACGTATCTCGCTCTCTCTCTCTCTCTCTCTCTCTCCCTCTTCCACTGCCATGTTCCAAGTCTCTCTCTCGCTCCTCGTCGGAGGGAGGGTACCTTTCTTTTCCTCTACTCGCCTCTTACACTTGCACCGAAGGAGAGACTCGTCCTTATTTTCTTCCTTCTCCTCTCTCTCTCTCTCTCTCTCTCTCTCTCTCTGTCTTTCCAGCTCGATTTTTATACCCCCTCGCTGTTTTCTTCTCTCCGTTGACAATCTTCGTTCCTTTTGACCGAGTATATCGTAGTGCGAGACTGTGTATCCAACCAGGAAATCATCTCGATTTCGTCAAAGTTGAGTGCACCGGAGAAAATCGAAGTAGCCCTTAGAAAAAAGGGGGAAACCAAGGAGAAGCCTTGGCCGCTCCTAGAAGGCTCTTGCTCTCCTCCCGTCGTCTTTGTACTTGTCATCTTGATTCGATTCCTGCGTTCTTTCCTAGGAAACGGACCGCGGATAAAAATCCCCTTTGACGAGATATTGCAAGAAACGGCGCATCGCGCCACGTCGACGTTAAACCGAACCTCAGCGATATCCGGACCTTCGTCTGCGGGTGTAGCCCGCGTTCGCGTAACGCCATAAACTCGTGTATATTTTCGTAAATCTCACGCAAACACGCTGCTTTACTTTACGATACATCGGCGCCTTTCATCATCGACCATCTCCGTAAGCGAATGCACTGTTTGGTAATTTTGCATTTCGCGAGTCTATTTGGAATCTCGCGACTGTTAGTAGTAGAAGTTGTATCGACTCTCTTTTCTTCTCTCTCTCTCTCTCTCTCTCTCTCTCTCTCTCTCTCTCTCTCTGTCTCTCTCTCTCTCTCTCTCTCTCTCTCTCTGTCTCTGTCTCTCTCTCTCTCTCTCTCTGTCTTTCTGTCTGTCTCGTTGTCTGCAGACGCACGAGCAAAATTTCTTATCCAATTTCAGCAACTTCGAACTTTCCTCTCACCCTCCCTCGTCTTTGCACGCGTGCGTCTCGCGCACGAAGCGACCGATAACATCGACGCGAAGTCGTATCTTTCCGCCGTCGCGATTACCAGGTCCGTCCGGAAAGCCGGACTCTTTCGCTCCACTTCTGTTTGGTCACTGCGTCCAAATGAGATTTCCCATCGACCGGGCGGCTCACTCCTTCCGCGCTGCTTATTCGCCTCGAAGAAATGTTCCGTCGTGACGTGAAAGACACGCGCCTCTCGAGAGGGTGACAAGACCGCTTGATGTCGCGGAAGAATACTCAAGTTCCGTAATCGGAAGCGACTGTTTAAGATTCCGTCCCGCGCGAAAGGCTCCTTCACTTATCGTGATCTCACGTTGCACTTTCACAATTATCTCTTCTTCTCTCCTTCTCTCTCTCTCTCTCTCTCTCTCTCTCTCTCTCCCTCGCCTGCGATTAAAAAATACGAACACCCTGCACCTCGCGACTTACTTAAAAATGACCGTCCGCGAACAATAACGTCGAGGGGCGTTCCCGAAAGAATCTCAGCCACTCTTTAGAAAAGTTCCGCTCGAATGACGTGTAAACAGAAATGAAGAGTGCACTCGCGTGTTTTAATTAGCAAACTTGCAGAGAGAAAGAAGTAGAACTCGCGGTAGCACCAACGGCGCATATGACTGTGCAAGTTTAACGTGGGCTAGTCTCTGCTAAGATTTCTCCCTTTTGCTCTTCGCTGTTTTCCCTCTCGCTCCTAAAGTTCCCGCACTCGCCGTATCCTTCATTCTTCGTCTGGTTACTCGCAGATCGTTATCTCTTGAAAATCGCCTCCGTCCGGCGCTCTTCTCGCGCGCGCGGCACCTCCGGCCGTCGGCGCGAGCTTTTTCAAAAGCGCCCGGTACAATCAGCGTGCTCATTTAACTTCGTGAATATTGATAATGTTACGTGTAATGTACATTAGGCATTCGCATTTGCACGAACGGATTAACGAATAATAATATAATATGCCTATTGATCCTAGTAATTGTTCGGTATAATTTTCAATTAATATCCGACGAGATTACTGGCGTATTTCATATGACCGGATTTCATCGTCAAAGGGGAAAACGATATTTTGAGCATTCCGAGAGCAAACAGAGAGGGGCCAAATGTGTAATGTATTTTCATATCGTTCATTTGCGAAACCTTTGCGTCGCCGAGATCCGCGCGTCGATGTTGTCGGCCTTTCATTGATCACGCACGTCTGCCGCGCGACTCACCGTGCCGCAATGGACACGGCCGATTGTCACGGACCGTTTTTCTCTCGTTAACATACCGCCGCGGCCCGCGAAAGTGCGCTAATTGCCTGGATTCTGTTGTCATACGAGTAGAAGTGTGTAACACTCGCGGAGAGAGCGTGTAGGCTGCGGAGAGAGCCTAGTAACTTACTCCCCGCGAAAGTTTTAAATTTACACAACTTGGCCAACTTCTAAACCTTCCGAAAGTTCGGCGGGGGGGGGGGCAACTTTGCCGACATAAAATGCCGACCGGGAAGTTGCTCGGCTAAAAGAATATTTCGCAATATCTTAAGGAATTCCACGTATCGCGCGCCACACGACGCATCCCCCTCGCTTCCTCTTTGCGCGCGTCCCCCGCGCAACTTTATGTCGCAACTTTCTCGCTCCTTTTTAACGAGCCGCGCCTGTTATCTCGCAATAACGCGCGGTCACAATGACGGCCCGGACGAAGCCGATGCGGTCGATCGTCGCGAACGCGCGGGGCGCGCCGTCTCGAAGTCGAATTCCGCCGCGGCGAAACGACCGACTAGAATCCCGCCGCGGCGAAACGACCGACTAGAATCCCGCCGTGGAATCCACGTATGCGGCGCAAAAACGCCGCGCGGTCCGTTCGCCGGCAGCACCGGAGATCGGCAAAACGCGAAACAGACGATGACGACGACGAAGAAGGCGAATACGACGAATACGACGAGGACGAGGACGACGCCCCGCAGGTAGGAACTAAAGCCCAGGGTCTTCTTGCCGCACCTTCGCCGGGGCGGTCGCATTACTGGCGACCGGCAAAACCACCGTCTGTCACAGTAAATACTCACACCGTATGCATACCACGGCATCTTGCCCTCCCCTCCCC
Organism: Harpegnathos saltator; assembly: GCF_003227715.2. Lineage (NCBI taxonomy): Eukaryota > Metazoa > Arthropoda > Insecta > Hymenoptera > Formicidae > Harpegnathos > Harpegnathos saltator. The sequence goes on along the minus strand of NW_020230554.1, from coordinate 362,975 downwards.
CCCCCCCCCGTCCGCCGTTGCCAACTGCTCGCGCAAGTTGCCGGCGCCCGGGCGAATTACTGTCCATTCCACGAGCTTGGAATTTTCAATCGCCGAATTCAATCTAATCGTCTTGCAGCGGCGCAAGCAGAGCCTGCGGAGGTCGAAGGATATTTCATGGTTATTTTGCCCTTCCTTGCGGAACACGTAGTTTCCCGGAGAAAATTATCCTTGAGATTGCGCTGCCACGTTGTTAACCGAGCGCCGCGCTGTGCAAAGGGGAACAGGAGTCTGTGTCTCTCTCTCTCTCTCTCTCTCTCTCTCTCTCTCTCTCTCTCTTTTTTGGCTTTTGCGACTAATGTTTTTCGATTGTCTCGCGGGATCGATCAGAGATGGAACGCGCGATAAGACGATCCTCCGTAAATGGAGAATGACTGAAAAGTAACGGAGAAGAGATAACGAATCGTCGACATGTTTAAGTTAATAGAACGTTAAAAATGCGATGACGAGCTAGAGAGAGAGAGAGAGAGGGCGAGAGAGAGAGAGAGAGAGAGAGGGGGGGGGTAGGAGGAAAGAGGAAGAAAAGAAGAGGGTAGAGAAAGAAGAAAAATAGATAGCATTTAAACTTTATCGCGACGAGATTTTCTGACTACCCAGAACTATCGACGGTTCTCAATTTTGCGGGGCGGAGCAGCGACAAGCACGATCCGGTCTTCGGGCGAAGAATCAGAAAAGTCGCACCACCTCGAGAAGAACTTCCGGTAAAACTTGGCGAAAATTACCTGGAGATCGAGCGTGTTCATGGTAGCGGAAAAGGGAACGCCGTGGCGATCTTTTTTCCCGTGGAACTTTTCTTCCATTGATTACGGCGTGCCGATGTCGCAGGCGCTGTAACTTCGTCGCTCTCCCTCTTGTTAAAAAGGTCTTCAAATATTTTATTGCGAGAGAAGCGCGAGAGGCGGGGAAACCCCCGCCGCCGCCGCCGCCGCTGCCGCGCAGGATCGACAGGCAGGCGGAGGAGGTCGGCCCCGCGAGAGTAATTCGCTCATTTACTCAAATTTCATTTATCGCGCTCGATATTTTCAATTATATCGCCCTCTCTTCTTGAGCGGTCAAACTTCGATGAAACGGCGGCCAAGTGCGTCATTCAAGGACGACTGTGCGCTCGCGTGTGTGCAGCGGAAACTTTGTAATCTTATTTATCTGTTATCGCGCGGACACGAGTAACCCGTTGAACAAGCTTGATTCACCCTCGACCTCGCGGCAACGACACGTAAGGAATCGACTCGCAATTGATATCGCGGCTACGTGGCTTCAATTCGCTATGCATCACAGCGCGCGTCGGTAAAAAGGCCCGATCCGGCGAAATCCGTAAGCACGATCCAGCCGTCACCCCTAACCGAGCTCGACTCTCTCTCTCTCTCTCTCTCTCTCTCTCTCTCTCTACGTCTACCTACTACGTGCCGGTTTACCAGCGACTCGCACAACCTCGGTTGCCTCACTCCCTCAGTTACCTCCCCGTTCAGCCGTGTTACACCCCTCCGCGGCCGCAACTCTGGCAATCGGCGGCGAAAGTCCCCGCAGAGTGGCGCGTACGAGAGAGCGAGCAACGTCCGTAACGTAAGCGTTCGCCGCAACAGCGCGATCTTATCGGAGGGGGAAGACGTATCATAAAGGACGGAGGGTGGAGGGAGGGAGTAACGATGCGTTCGTTCCGTGTGTCGACGTGCGCGACATACCAGGCTGAGAACAATTCATTACATCCGAGAGAGAGAGAGAGAGAGAGAGAGAGAGAGAGAGAGAGAGAGAGAGAGAGAGAGAGAGAGAGAGAGAGAGAGAGAGAGAGAGAGAGATAACGTTTCCTGCCGATGTAACGCGCTGCGTTCTTTCCTGCCGGCCGACGGACGTATCATTGATAAAAATCTGCAATCAAGTCATGTCTGCGGCGCGCTTTAAAATTTAATCGTCCATTCTTCAAGCTGACGGTAAATCGATACAAATACGATCTCTCGCCGTTTCCACCTACGTTGGCTTTTCAATTATTACTCCAGGCGTCTTTGTCCGCTTATTGCTTTAAATGTCTCGGCCGACTAGCCGGCTGGGATGAAGCAAGATCCGCGCGTATATCGCGATAAAGGCCGATGGTACAGAGTGTATATCCGCGCGATATGAAGGACACGCGGAGTATAGTTTAATAGAGATACGGATAATCGAAATGTCCAGTTGCTCGGATTGTCGATTTACGGCTGAGCGAGCTCCTGCAAAATGTCGCATCCTCTCCCGCGCGCGCGCACGGCGCTTCAGCTCCTTTCTTTCCCGTTCTTTCTCCTTTCGTTCTCGCCGTTCTTCGTCCGATAATATTCGAGATCTCATTCTCTTATCCTTATGCGCCCGTGAGCTGAAATGAAGTAAATTCGCTGGGATGGCTTTCGCCGCGATTCTCCAGCTAACGTGCCATTGTTGACGCAAAAAGCAACGCCGGCAACAAGACTTGGAGCGCACACGGCGTTGTGTATACGCGATACGGAGTAACTGCGGAACTTTTAAACACAGCGTTGCGCCGCGCCGCGCCGCGCGAGCGCGAGCGCAAAATGCAGATGCAGATGCAGCAACGACCTTGTACATACACTTACATACGTACATATTATATGCATAATTATGTGCATATATATATATATATATGCGCGTATGTATGTACATATCGTTTATATACCGCGAACTTTTGCACGGTTGTAACATCGATCGGCGACGGGGAGCCATACGTTTATCGTGGCGTTATTACTCGCGCGGCGAATGCTCGGCGAGTTTCAGAGAAACTGCGGGTTTATTCGCGGGCAGATAACAAGGCGAGCGGGAGGCGAACGAAGAAACGGAGGCGCGCGCGGCGAGTTGTATTATTTCTTGCGCCGCTCTTTCGGAGGGCTTCGCGCACCAATAAAGCCATACTTCCGCGAGCGGGGAAGCTTAAGCAAATAAACATTAAATGCAGCGCTCAAACGAAGAATTTAAACGTCGGAGATAGAGACGCGCGCACCGCCGGTCGTTTCTCCCCCTTCGCCCTCCTCCTCTTGTCCCCTCGATTTCGAAGTCATTCGCGCGGCTGAGTCTCTCGTCTGGAAAAAGCAAACCCCACCCGGGCGCCGACGCGTATCCGCGGAGTTTTATCGCGCCGTAAGACGAAATTACTTGTCGGCGAGCGTTATAAAATCGCGATGAAATCGCGAGAAGGGAGCCGTAAAGAAAAATCGATGGGCACATTCGCGGATGAGCGCTATCCTCTCCATCGCCGTCGATCGTCGTCGTCGTCAACGCCGTCGCCGTTGTCTCGATCGAGACAACTCGGTTACGAGAGTCGGTGTGTGTGCTTTCGCACACGCGGCTTCTCACGGGTAATTAACATCGTAGACTCTCAGCCGCGCGTTAATCCTTCCCGCGTGGCCGGAACTAATCTCGCCCGCCAGCCGTGCCATTTCGGACGCATTCTTCGAGAACGCCCCGCGGGCGGAAGTCGTCCCTGGCTATCTATACCCGAGAAGCAAGCAGAATATCACCGGGCACTCGAAGACGCGCACACACACACACACCTGCCCGGTACACTCGTCGTCGCATCGGATCGAGCGCCTGCGAGAGCGAAACGGAGCGCGAGCGCGAGCGCGAGCGCGCGCGGGGACCGATGTTCATTTCATGGGCCGTCACGTCGTATCAGTCCAATGGCGCGGTGTGTGATTTTTCCCAGGGAATTTCGGTCTGTTTAATAGAGATCCCATATCCGCTCTCGCCGGCGGCCGCGCGCGCGATTCTCACGCTAGTCACTCTCTCCTCTCTCCTCGTTTCGTGCGGTCTCTTTCGATCTATCCTTCCCGTATCTCGTTTCCCGTCATTCCGCCTCCGTCACCGCCTCTTCGTTCCGCCTCCATTTCCCTCGATTTTGTCTTCGCTCGCCATTAGGCCATTAGGCTCCGTCCGCGTCCCGCGAGGAGTGCGATTGTCTTTCGGCTTCATCGGGCTCCGGCGCTAATAGATATTGCCTTCTGTCCGTCATGGCCCTTTATTGCGCGCGCGCGCCTTTCGTCCGACTCGGACGTGAAGTAACCAAAGACATCGCCGCCGTGGCTGCTGCGATTGCCCGTGTGAAGGTATCGATCTACGCGCGGCGATTGACTCGTACACGACTTTGGAAGGCCCAGCAGGCGCGCAGGACTCGCGATCGAACGGCTACACTCGCGAGCCACGCGAGCAGACGCGACGTGACGACGGAAACGATTCAGATACGTTGCTACTTGCCGACCATTCGTTCTCTCGTCGGTTCTCCTTCGTTGTCGGGCTCGAGTTTTCGCCCGGTATCCGGGATCGCCGGAGGTAAGGCCAGCGTGTAAGTCTCTGGCATTAGCGCGTCCTGAAATTCGTTAAATGTAGAAGGCACTCCGCGAGAAACTCCCTCTACAATTTAGACGTCAGGAAGGGAGCGGAAGGCTCTCTGTGCTCGTCAAGAGAGAGAGAGAGAGAGAGAGAGAGAGGGAAAGAGTGGGAGGGAGAGGAGAAGTCAAGACCACTTTCCGACCGCCGCGAACGTAGCCCATTTCTACAGTTATTTTTCTTGCTCTCGTTTTGTCTATGGACGTTTCGCCACGAGTGTAGAACCGGCCCGAAGATAAATGACTTCTGTATTTGCGGTATCATCGCTTTGAAACACCGAGGCTTTGCTCGAGACAAGGGAAATCAATGGAAATTAATTTAGATCCGTCGACTCGCGGGAGCGCGAGCGCGGTATCGCGTTAAAAACACCAGACGTCGCGACGTTCGATTGTCGCGCGCGACAGAGAGAGAGAGAGAGAGAGAGAGAGAGAGAGAATCGTGTTCTCTCTCGTCGGGGTGTCCGCGTAGATTAAAGGGCTGTACTTGAAAATGTACATTTTCACGAGCGACGCTGCCGCGGCGATGAGCTTAATGACTACCTTCCTTTCAACACTCGCCGCGCGATTATGTCTCAATTATATCGTGTCCGGCGCTTCGCGGATATTCGAGGGCATTGTCGCGCAACGCTTGACAGCAGCACAAAGCTATTGTTTTCATGACGACCACGCGATACCGCTATAATTAACTGGCTCATCGTCAATCGAGTGGCGCAGGCGCAAGCGCCTCCCATATTTAGGTCTATTTCACGCTGCAATTTGGCGACACTCTCAACCACCGCCGCGCTATGAATAGCTGTAATCTTCTTGCACGGCCGATTAAATGGCCGCTTTGGCCGAATTTCTTGCCGAATTATCGCGCGCGCGCGGTCGTAACATGGAACGGCCGACGACACAAGTCTCCCTTAAGGAGATTTGTCGCCGGAATAATGGCTCGCACGCGAATGGTGGGCCAACGCTGGAGAACGGAATATTTTGGAGCGACGTGCAAAAGTCTGAACCCAAACGAACAAAAGCAGCGCGAAAAACTCGAACTAAACAAACGGCTTCCGGCTGAGCTCGCGAAAACTTTCGCCGTGAAAACAACAATCGTTTAACGCGTAGGAGGAAAAAAGCGCTGAACTCGCGAAAAAATGAAAAAAAAAGGAAGGGGGAGAGAGAGAGAGGGAGTGAGGGGGAAGGGGGAAGGGAGAAGAGAAGAGAGAGAGAGAGAGAGAGAGAGAGAGAGAGAGAGCCTCCCGGCCTGCGCGTTGTAACTCTTCCTCCGCGGGGGATGATGAGCTTTTTAAACGAAGTGGCCGCGGTTGTTCCAGCTTCTCTCTCGCCGGTACGTACGGTAAAGAAATCGAACAGTTCGTAAAACCGGTAAACCAGCGGTAACGATTCAGCGGGGCGAGGAAGGGAGGGCGAGGGGGAGTAACGTCGGAGGGCCCATTCAAACGCCGTAAAAAAGCGAAACTGCACAGCCTACCCGCGCGTTTCCCGAGTTACCGCGGGCGAACGATTTTCAAAGTTGGCGTTGCGTCGGCAGCCCCGAGGCTAGATCTATCGCTCTCGCCGTTCCGGAAGCCGTATCGCCGATCTGTGCGATTTAGACGCGTTCCTGCCACGAGACTTCTCTTTGCGGGCCAAACGCGTCGGTCAAAGTATTCGCCGGTGAGGAGGACGGCCGTGAGGTTCGCCGACGCAATGATCCTCCGGCGAAGTTCTCGATGTGCGAGTACCCTCAGCGGGGGCACCGCCGTCGTTCTCCACCCGGGCGCGGAATCCCGAAGCATGGAAAGTAGCGATGGCGGCGGTGGCGGCGGGCGGCAGTAGTTCGCTCCATCAAGTATTAAAACTTCTCAAATCGACGCCGTCAGTAAAAAGGGAAGAAGAATCGCCGACACCTGCGAGATTCTATGCCATTACGCTCGCGCGCTCGGGCGCTTCCTCCGCTCGCTTTCGTGCGCGAGAAACCCGAAGATCCCCGCCGCGCCGCGCGAGCGCTCGAATCGGAGCCGACAACCACCTTGCGTCCGACTCGGATCGCTCCCTCGCTCGCTCGTACCGACGCTTATATTACACAATCAAATCTAAGAGGCGTCGCTTTCCGCGATCACGAGAACCTTTCGCAGAAACAACGTGACTCTGAGGCCGCACGCTATTTCTTATACCATGACGGCTACCATTTAACGGCGATGCATGCCTCTCGCGCGCCCCTCTCGCTCCGCCGCGGAATTACGTCGTCACGCCGTCCGGCTAATTTCCTCGCATTTCGCCGGGCGTGGGTGCGCCTTTACGCGCGCGCGCGCGCAAGAGAAAACACTTTTTCTCTCCCCCTCCCCCCCCCCCTCCGGCAAAACTCTCACCCCTCGTCGCGCGCGACGTCTCGTCGACGAAATCGATCTTATTTCTCAAAGCAAAGACTCGCCTCACGCTAGGCAGTGTCAAGTCTGCGCGCGAGATCACACCGACGATTATCCATCAACCAGTGCATCGTATCGCACGAGCACGACTTGATTTACCGCGATGATTTTGTACTGCATAATAAGGTGCAGTCGAGGTTTCGTCTCGATCTTTTTCTCTCTCATCTTCTTTTTAATTCAGCACGCCTTAGCGCGCGCGCGTACTGTTTAGACTTGAATTCCGATAGTTTACTTCTCTCCGCCGCTTGGCTGACTGGCTGGCTGGCTGACTGGCCTTTTGCGTCTGGCCCGTCGGAGGAATACGCAAGACAGCAAACGGGGAAACGGAGAGCGAGGAAGGAAAGGAAAAAAGTGAGGAGAGAGAGAGAGAGAGAGAGAGAGAGAGAGAGAGAGAGAGAGAGAGAGAGAGAGACGGGCGGATGGGAAGGAGGAGAGGGAAAGCTTCCGTAACCGCGAGACACTCGGCGGAATGCCGAGAGACGATGTCGTCCGGCGGAGTCGCATTACAATAATTGAATTGCATAGGACACGCGGGTCTTCCCGCCTTCAAAGAACGCAAGAAAATAGCTAGAAAGCTTCTCTCGCGGGGAACGAGATGGCTTCCGGAGAAAGAGGTGGGTCTGCGTCACGAGAGCTTGAAAGGGGTGGTTGCGTCGTCGTTTGCGAGCTTGGAAGCGGACAGGAGGTGAAAGCGAGCGAGCGAGCGAGCGAGTGAGGGAGGCGGAGGGGGGGCGTTGGAAAATCAATAGAAGCGTTCGTACGTCGCGTGCAGTTAAGTGACTAAGAAATTAATATCTTGATGAGGTCAGACCTGGGGTGCTCGTCGGCTGAGTGCTTAAAAAGGTGGAGGTATAATGGGGCAATAATAACGGCGACGTTCGCCCTCTCTTTTTCTCGGGAAGCGGCCTTTCGTCGTATTCGTGAGGCCTCAAGGCCAATCCTCGTGTGCCTCGTGATCGTTTCTTTCGGCTCCGTCGCTCTCTCTCTCTCTCTCTCTCTCTCTCTCTCTCTCTCTCTCTCTCTCTCTCTCTCTCTCTCTCTCTCCCCCCTCTTTCTCCAGCGAAACTGGGACGTGAGACGACGAAAACGACGCCGGTGAGACGCCGCCGCGCCGTGCCGCTCGCGGAAAAAGCGACGGCGGTGCGCGTAAACTGTTTCTCAAAGTATTATCCGAGGTCCGTTTGGCGCGATTTCTATCTCGGGCTTTTGGGAGAAACACGCCCGATGTAGCAGCGCGTCTGTCGAGAGAACAAAAAGCGGAACTCGTCCCGCCGCAGCGTATATTTTACAGGCGAGTCGATGCAGACACGTCAGACCTTCTTACGCTCTCTCTCTCTCTCTTCCTCTCTCTCTCTCTCTCTCTCTCTCTCTCTCGGCTTCCGCCGAACGCGGAATATGTTTGTGTTTGACGCGCCAACTCGAATATCCCCACATCGAACGATATTGTCCGACCGAAAGGAAAGAAAAAGCCCGTGACTTCGCTTTCGACGTCGGGTCGACTCTTGCCGGAATACCACGAACAAATAAAAGGAGCGACAGCCGGACCCTCGGAAGTCGTAGGAACGTCCAGTCGGCAAGACGGTACTAGAGACTGAGGTCGCGAGATTCGATCTACGGGACGGAGCATGGGACTCGAATAGCGATTGAAAAATGGAGACGGTCGCCGGGAGCGAGAGAACAAGAGCGACGACGAGCGTTCGCCGAACACCGAAACTACCTCGTGGAAATTGTCTCGGGGCGAGGTCGTCCGGTCGCGCGGCGAGAGCGGAGAGGAAGCCGGATGAAAATAGGAAGGAACGTCGGTTCTTCGGCCATCCTCGAACCGGCGCAGTGGCGCTGTGATTGTCTTGGCCCCCTACCGTCCCTGTGCAACGCGCACGTTGGGACATGGAAGAAAGGAAGGAAGGAAGACACGACGGGGAAGAGAGGAGGGAGGGAGAGAGGCAAAAGGGATAAAAAGCTGGACTTGCCCAGGTCGAAGCGCCGTAACGCGCGACACTCGCAATTTAGTGGCAATCAGCGGCGTGAGTGTTTTGTGGCCGTCCAGGGAGACGAGCCGGATGCACCCGTTTATTCCTCGTTGTCATAGAAGAATTATAAGTCCTCGGACACCGGCTCCGGTTGCCGATGCCGCCGCCGCCGCCCCCCCTCCCTCCCCTCTCCCCTTGTCCCGGTCGCGCGCGTGTAACAGCGGGCCCGGAGAAGTCCGCCCGTGTGCGGGAGATATCTACGCGGCGCGCGTGATAAACACAAGCTCGGATTACGAATCCGAAAAATCGCCCCGCGACGCCCATGCAGCGCGCTCGTTTGCGCTCGTTTGCGCGCCACGACGATTTATGGCCGGTGCGAGAGTTTAAAGAACGGCCGCGCGGTTCGACGGCGGCTTTGTATGATGATTAAAAAGAGTTGTTTACCGCGGGCCGTTTAACCGGCGCGTCGCTGCAAAGCTCGCGACGATTTAATCGACGCGCCTCGCTGATTCCCGTCCGCCCGCGAAGCGAGCGATGTTTCAGGCGGCAGAGAGAGAGAGAGAGAGAGAGAGAGAGAGAGAGAGGAGAATGCACGCGTGTTCGTGCGTGAGAGCGACTACCGAATGCCTATGACGCCGCCGTTGTCGCGTGCCGTTACCGACGGTGTAATAATAATCACCGTTGTGTAATAATCCGTTGCGCAAGTGCGACGTGTGACGCGCCCGTGGAATGAACGGGACGGCTGGCGGGGCGAAACGGCTCCGGTGCGCGTTTAGGAAATTATACCGAGGGCGGTTTTACCGGCCTGTTTAGGAAATAACCGACGCGATGATTTTTCATGCCCCGCGAGACGGACATTACTCCGAATTCGTTTTATTTGACACGTCAATACCAGCAGATCCAACGATGACTGTTTTCACCGAGCTGCTTTCGTTGTTTGCCATCTCCGCCCCGATGTCCGATCGGGATATCGCGGACACCTCGTGGATTACGGCTGGCTGTGTCGCGATATGAAATAGTAAGCGCGATATATGCGGCTGGAATAGCTGCATGGACACCCTAGGGATCTCGCAAGCTCAGGCCGCCCCTTCCGAGATCGGTATCGATCCGCGATGATGCTCCGATCGCGCACCGACGAGCGAATGAAAAACAGGCTGAAATGAGTGGGGCGGGAGAGAAAGAGGGGGAGGCAGGGTCGCGGAAGTGATTGGCGTACTGTCGCGGAACTTTTAATATCCTTCAGCTTGTTTCCGATACGTCGCGCGTCCGCTGAGAGTGACTGACTTCTATATCCCGCGCTCCCTTTTCCTTTCGATATATATCGGCCGCTTCTTCTTCTTCTTCTTCTTCTTCTTCTTCTTCTTCTTCTTCTTCTTCTTCTTCTTCTTCTTCTTCTTCTTCTTCTTCCCCGGCATCTGGCGACGCGTCGCGCGCGCAACTTCACACCTTCGCGTCCCATATTTTTCCGAATCCCGCCGCCGCCGCTACCCGAGGGACACGGGAGTATCTCGTACAGCCGCGTTCACCCATCCTTCCATATACCGCCCGTCGGGCAAACTCACCGTGATGAAAAGTGCATCCCTGATATTTACGCATCGGGATTTATGTGACGCGGCTACTTCGCGCGCGGATCCTATTGCGAGGCGCCGTTAGACAGGATCGACATCTTGGCGCGGAGCGGAGCGCGCTAAAGGCATTGTCCACAATCGATGCCGGGGAATCACGTTTATCCATTAGAGAGGCAGACAGAGAGAGAGAGAGAGAGAGAGAGAGAGAGAGAGAGAGAGAGAGAGAATGCTAATAATAGCCGGCGCTGTATTACCGCGAGCGTTATGATTAATTAAATAGCGAACCGTGTAAACTGTCACGTTCCCTACGTCCGACGACCGTCGCGTCATCCGATAATTCTACGACTCAGCTATGAATAGTCATGTTACGGAAACCACTTTACACGATTATTATCGTAGCGCACGCGGCTTCCCGTGCATTTTCGAATTATCCCCGATTCGGCGCCTTTGGTGTCCTGCTGTCTGACAATTACGCGACTGCAATCGCGCGACGGATATGATGACCGTCCGACGGGCTCTTTGCCCCGGCGATTTCGAGTAGAGTCTCTCCCCGAGCGCGTAATCGTTACTTATCTCGTCGCGTCGCTCTGAGGTATCCACGGAGGACGAGACACGAGTATCAGTCACGCGATGGAGGACATATTAATCAACGACTCCTTCTGCCCGCTAATAAGGTTTCGTAGCACCTTCCTTCCCGCCGTCTTCTCCGTCTCTCTCACGGTTTCGCTCCACCACCTCCAGCTACCAGCATCACCGGCATCCGCCATATAAATGGCGGCATTATGCCGCGTCCAAGGCACTCGCAGCAGCGCTTATTGATAGTCGTCAAGGGGTACGCGAGGCGGCGAGTTGCGCGCTTCAGCTTTCAATATTTCAAACACTTATCGTCCGCGGCTGTGCGCGGCTCGGAGGGCTGGCTGATAGGCACAGGGTGTGGGTTTAGGTGGAACCGAGCGGCGGCGGTGGTTGCTCCTGTCTTGCCGGTTGGCTCGCGGATTCGAGCTCGGCTGTGCCACCTTCCCACCTTCATCCGGTATAATAGTCGCATTTATATCATCTCTGCCCGACGGTTTTGACTTTATAATTTAATGCGGAAGCCCTCGACCGCCCCCTCCCGTGCACACCCAGCCGCCGCCGCCGCCGCCGCCGCCGCCGCCATCGTCTGGGCTGGGAAAGGGTTGCGCGCAGCGCTACCGCCGAGTATCTCGGTCCGGCTACTAGCGCGCAGTGAATTATGTGAAACGTATCTGATTTTCTGCCAGGGCGTCGGGGTCCGCCCGCGAGCGCGCGCACACGGGAGAAATGATACACTTCCTTCGACCGATAGTCCAGCGATTTCGCTGTACCATCATCCCCCTCCGGAATATATCATCCGTATCCGCGAGAGGTAGATGAGATCGGAATAAGTTTCGACCTTCGTACGTCCGGCAGAATTGATTTCCGAGTATGTCGGATCGTGTGGGGCCTTCCAACGCGATAGAGTTAACCGAGCGAGTATCTGGCCCCTCCCGCGCCCCTCTTTTCGCTCGCGCTCGCACTGCGTTATTACTCCCGTGCGTGTTTGGGAAATTGCCGGAGGAAATGGAGAAGCGAATAAACGATAGTCTCGGCGGCGAGACACGAAACTATTAGCCACGGAAGGTATCGGTAAAACACAACGCTTATAAAAGGAGCCCGTGGCATGCGACTCGGCGATTCTTTGCTTCCCTCGCGAGCATGAGATAGCGGCCTCGGGCAATTAACCGAGAGTGAGCGCGCGCCCGAGCGAGCGAGAGAGCGAGAGAGGGACGCTGCTTCTACCGAACCTCGCGGAGATAGAAATTTCAATACGGGCACTTTTGGACGTATCGTCTCTCTCTCTCTCTCTCTCTCTCTCTCTCTCTCTCTCCTCTCTCTCCTCTCTCTCTCTCTCTCTCTCTCTCTCTCTCTCTCTCTCTGCGCGTCTCTATTTACATTCAAATATCAATCGCGAGCATCGAGTCGCCGCTTAACACACACATCGCTTCTAACGTGCTGCCGCGAGTTACGTCCGCCACTTGCGCGCGCTGCCTTTGAAGCTGCGAGTCACAAGTATCTTTCATCGCGAGATGACTCTTCCCGATCCAGCGTCGTCTCGCGAGAAACGCGAACTTCATTATTAGTCTATGGGTCGTACGTCGAAGATGGCTCCGCTGAGAGGACCAATACAAAGGGAGCTCTCATGGTTGAGCGCAGCGCGCATCACTCGCTGCTACGGGTCGACCGTACAGAGAGAGAGAGAGAGAGAGAGAGAGGGGGGGGGAGATACGGTGTATTAAATGGCCAGGTGCAATAGGCGAACGTTGTAGCGTAACGTTAGAATGGAATATTGCCGCTACTATACCTGACGCTGCTCGGCGAGCAGCCGCCGAGTCAGGCGACGCTTCTGCTCGGCACAATAGCCTCATGAAGCATGGATAGAGAGACGGAAAATATGTATTCGCATCGATCCGAGCCGCCGCACTCTGCCAGGGGTGTGTGTGCCTGAAATCTTGCCGTATGCAGGAAAATACATATATCCGCTTGATGCGGTGATTGATTTCTCCTTTGGAGGAAGTCATTCGTAGGCCTTCCGATTGCATCTCTCTCTCTCTCTCTCTCTCTCTCTCTGTGTTTCTCTGTGGTCTTTCTCTGTGGTCGGTCCTCCTCCGAGAGGTAAGGAGAGCCGGGTCCTGGCTCTCTCTTTTATTATGCGCCGCGGTACTGTCACGCCATATGTCACGCTCCTGTTGTAAATGCGTATATATCCCGGAAAATGTACGTGGCAAACGCGCGATATTGTACATCCGCAAGAATTCTATTCGCGCGGTCGCGGCGTTCCGGCGTGTCTTTTTTGATTCTCTTGCCTTACCTCTCTCTCGCTGACACCCGGAGGCAAGAAAATATCCTGCGGAATATCACACGCCCGTGTAACGGGAGCCGTCTGGAGTGCTCGTCACGCGAACGCTACTCGCTCGTCTTACGTCAGTGCCGGTTTTCAAAAACGTCGATCGGGTATGTCGGAGACGCGACACCCCGACGTGGTAGAGCTGCAGCGAGGTAACCGGATTTTATGACAACGAATTCCTTGGTGACTCGATCACTCGGCGATGGAACTCGATCGGGATTTGTCGGGGGCCAAGCGAGAGACTTTTCGTGAAACTATGCATCTCCCATCCGCTCTCCTGTTCCCCCCTTTCTCTCTCTCTCTCTCTCTCTCTCTCTCTCTCTCTCCCCTCCTCCTCTCGCCGAATTACGTATTACAAATAGAATGTGGACCGCGTTAAATCGCGTTAAATTCGCGCGCGAAACATATTAATTGAAATTTACATTTAGAATCCAGTTTAAATTATATACGCGTATTAATTTTTAGGTGAATTCCAAAGGATGATAAATAAGCGACGTAATAGGCAATAACGCGAATATCCGATAACGAATATATAATTCATTCGTTCGGAATGAGTGCGTTTTTCATATAAAAATTACGCTCGCATATACGCCACACACACACACACACACACACACACATCGCGCAATTTTGCAATCTCAATTAAATCTGAAGCACGCATGAAAAATTAAAGTCGCACGCAAATCAAGCAAATCTGAGGCACGTGGATCGTGTGTTATTTCATCGAAAAGCGAAAATCCTCTACACCGCTACTCTATAATGCGATAATTATTAAATTGCACGATTTACACGCGCGCGCTCGTGCACAAAACAGGATTTCGCGCGTGTCTAGTCGCACGCGCGCGCGAACCTCGAGTCGCGACGTCCGAGAGCGCGCGACGAACGAACGTGATACAAGGGAGAATATGGCCGAACTTGAATCTTGGAACGTCGAGATGGTGTACGATCCTAATAAATGTCCAGCGGGGGCTAAGTGCCGCCATTATACGGTGGGCCACCGGGGAACCACAAATGTGTCACATCGCTTGTCTCTCGACATCGCGATGTCCCGCTAAACCGGCAACCCTCGGTCGCGCGTACAAGTTCAATCCCCTTTGTGTCCACCGTCTCCCTGCCCGCCCCGCCGCGCCGCTGCTTATCGCGAGTACTCGACTTACAACACTTTCTACAAACAGCGAACAAATATTCACGTTGTATTGAACACGAGACTATAAATACGCGCTCGCATTCTAGTCTCGAGCTCGCGCGCACGCGCGCTTGCAAACACATGCGCTTAATAGCCAGGCTTCGTGTTTGAATAGTTAATGGCTGCTAATATGTACTATCAAACACCTCTTCATACCGACGTTTCCTCGTTTATCTCACCAAAGACACGTTTCAGGAGAAGCTTCTCGGACGCGGCGCGTTTGGCTCGCGGCCTGTTTCACCCCGTCGCTTTAGGAAACGATCGATCGATCGAAACGACGTCGTTGTCATGGCGCTCGTAGTGGCTCGTAAATCACTTAAGCGCGACAACGCACTCTAAATTAATGACGAAATTCATGCTTCGCCAATAATTCGAAAATATCATATCAGCAACGTCAGCCGCGTTCATCTCCTCGCGCGGTGGATATTCGCGTGGTGCATGCGTTCGCAGCAGGAATCCCCGGGTCGAGATCCGCGCGAGCGGCGAATGGCGGCGGCGACGGCGGCGGCGGCGGGGAATCCTTCGGTCAATCTTCGTATATCGATTGTGCCGACGAGCGAGGAGCGAGGACGAATATACGCGCGCTTGTATTCGAGACACGTAGGCCGCATTTACACTTGCGGATACGTGTGTACGTCCGCGCGGACGGACGGATGATACTCGGCGGCGAGTGTACACGGCCGAAGAGGCCCACAGGCTGCGCGCGTCCCTCGTGGTCCCAGAGGACCACATCACAGTGCATTAGCGCGGGAGCGCGATGCGCGGTTGCGGAGGCAGTTTGGTTTGTGTCCGGCGTGTAACGCCTCGTTCTACTGCCGGCCGACGCGACGTGGCGCCGCTTTGTATCACCACTTCACGCTGATACCGCTGGCGGACGCCGCCACTGCCACCGCCACCACCGAGCTTTGCCGCCGCTGTAGTGACGCCGTGCTCATCCCCGTTGTAGCCGGCTCTTTGCACACAGCTACCCGCCGCGAGTGCAATAAACGCCCAGTTCGATCCGTTCTATTAAACCCGTACGCGCGCGCGTGGCTAACCGGGCGAACGAGCTCTCTCTCTCTCTCTCTCTCTCTCGTACGGGTGTGTTCGCGTTAAAGCGCGAGCAAGGAGGAAGCATCGCGCGCGCGCGCGCGCTACATTGACTGCGTCCTGCAGAGAGTCTCACCCTCTTGCCCCTCGGTCTCTCGCTTCCCTCTCTCTTTCTCTCGCTCACGCTGGAAGAACCGGCAATGGCCTAACGACGATCCCGTAAACGTAAATGAGAATGTCGCGCGCAACGATCGGCGCCCAATTACTCGGCGGCGGCCGGCGCTGTTGCGCCGCGTGTGCGCCGCTCTGCGGAGGCAAGCAGTCTATCGATCGCGCTGCTGCTTCTCGAAGAGGCTTGTTATTTACCTTTGGCCTTTCCACTCCGCGCGAGTCATGAGACGTCTCGCCGCCGTTTGATCCTTTGTTCATTGTCGCTCCGAGGGGTAATTTGCAGATGCGAACGGAAGCGTGTACAAATGCCGCGAATAAAAGGGACTTTACGCGCCGTATCCTTTCGGATTTGCGGTATTTACCGGCGCGAGGAGAGGTCTCCTATGAGGTGAGCTGAAATTTTCTCGGGCTCGCTCTCCCCGAGCGACTTTTCGCCGTCGAAAGCTCGCGACATAAGTCCTGATTGTTCGAGTCAATGTACCGGCATTAAATATAGTTTAAGAGCCCGCGCCCGGGGTCCCCGAAAACATTCGTATCACTTAACGCTCTCGAGCTTCGCTGCGAAACGACTGGCGAAGCTCGCGCCGTCGCCGTGTCACCATCTTGAGACAGAGAGAGAGAGAGAGAGAGAGAGAGAGAGGAAAAGAGAGAAATCCCGACTATCCGTTCCGGATCGCCGAGGACTTAATTCACATTTATATCCGTAAGATCGATCAGCCGCAGCGCGAGGATATCGCGGTGCGCTGCAACGATATCCTCTTCTCATGCCACCCGGACTCGGTAATGGAAGCCGGCGGCCGGTCGCGACAAAATAGCGCCGTCGCCCCGTAGGATCTAAACAAACGACAGCCTCGGCCCCCGATCTCCTTCCTCCCGTAAAGCACACTTACCGCACGCGGATCTTAACGCCAATGAACGAATGGTCATCCACTCTCCCCCTCCTTCGCCCTCATAACTATCTCGAGGGCGAGCTTGGCCCATGGCCAGGCTGGCTGCGCCTCCGGGGGACTGTTCTAGATCTTCGTGGCGGCGGTATGGGAGGGAGAGAGAGAGAGAGAGAGAGAGAGAGAGAGGACCGTAACACCGACTCTGGTATTTACGGTCATTTTTACGGCCAACTCTGCCCCGCCATATAATTGCCGCGGTCTACCGGTGTTTTAAGAGCTCCACGCTCTCGGACAGCAGAGGGTGGGTTACACGAAAGGTTGCTGCGCACCGGCGACGGCGGATGGAATAGCCCGACGGCCGATGGCGAGAGAGCCTTCCAACACCTCCCGCGACCATATACCTGCGCGACGAGGGGCAACGTACGAGGCGGGGGAGGGGGTGGCGTACGTGACGACGATAACCGAGCGTTGTGTCCAAGCCGGTTCCTCGAAGACTAAGCGAAACTAAGCAGGTTGCACATGGCGATTTCGCAGCGGCAGCCGTAAAACAAACGCAAAGGTGAACGCCTATGCCTCTCTATGTGTTGTTCCCTGCGCACGGACGAAGCGCGCTGGAGAAACCGGCGCGGCGGTTATCTCGTTTCCACTTTACCAACGCGCGCGCGCGCGCGCGCGATTGTCGTTCGGCGAAACGTTCGCCGCAGGTAGGTGGCTTCAGAAATAGCCGGCGTTTCCTGGCTCGTGCGCCCGATGCGAATCTTCCCCGTCGCCGTCGTGTCGCGTCGTTGTTTGCCCGTTCTCGAGTTTTCGAATTTCAACCGGCGTAATTTGATCGTCATCAGACGCGATGTCATGGCGGCCGGGGAGAAGGGATAAGTTGGCCGATCGCTCAAATTACGAGCGAATAAAGCAGCCTGATCCGCGCTGGACGAAAAGGGACTCGCGCTCCGTGCAAGCCGCTTTATACGAACTCATATCCCGCAAAATGAAGCGTTTCCTCGGCAGCAGGACGAGCCACTAAAAAGGCACGCTTAAGGACCCCACCCTTACGCCCACACGCTGGAGTGAAATGTCGCGAGAGCTCGGAAGAAGAACGGGGAGGAGGGGGAGACGGAGAGATGGAGAGATTCTCCAGAGTCGCGGAGAATCAGGGCAAGAACAGCAACGAAAATAGGGATTCTGCGGCGGAGTTTGTCGCCCGGCGGACAAGAGTTTACGACATTGTATCCTTTTGCGAGGACTCCTCCTGTACCTTCTGTTTTCTCGGATCCGGCGAGCTTTCGCTCGGCAACGAGGAGACATTGGAAACACGTACCGACCGATGTCCGATCCTCCTCTTTCCGCCGCGGCATCGCGTTACATAAATTCGTTCTAATACGCGCGTAATTGTTCTCCTTGCGCAATTCTTATCGCGACATCGCGTCGCCGCGAAATAACCGCTCCCTCTCTCTCTCTCTCTCTTCCCCTCTCTTTTCTTCCCAACTTTTTCTCCGTTGCCGCAATGTTTCTTTTATTCTCCTGTTACCATTGCTCACCGCACGTCCTTCGCCGCACGCGCGCGTGCGCGATGTTTCCACAAAGGTGGAGTCTGCGTGTACATGTGTGTGTGTGTGTGTGTGTGTGTGTGTGTTCACATGGATGCGCGAAAGCGCGAGTCACGTGATGCAAGTAATTTGTCATACTTCCAGCGTGTCCTTCCCCATCTTTTACTTCTTCGACTAATTCGCCCCGGGGCAAAGTCCTGTTTTCTAACCAATTTCATTAAGCACCATCGAGGGGGCACCTCTATTATATAATGTGACTTCATTGGCAAGGGTAGCAATCTTACTAATGGGTACACCCAGCGGGCGCACACAGGCGTACACAGCCGGTCGCGCAGGTCGCTACGTACACACAGTGAGTCGCGAGAATAACCCGGCGCGATTCGGGGCGAGGGGCGGGGGGAGGGGCAAAACGAACACGGGATTGTCACCCGACGTATATCCGAGCGCTGCCGCTCCACTCGCGCGGAGTAATCCTTCACACAGAGAGGAAACTGTCAAAATAGACCGCCCCGGCGAACAGTCGGACCCGCTGATCCGCACCTTGTAGATTTTGACCTACCTATGCGCTTATCGTTGTCGCGCACAAGTTCCCGATATGTCGCATGCGCGCGCGCTTACGTTGATTAATAGCAGCCCCTACTGCGCGACGTTACGCCGCGGCGAAATTACACCGCGCCCGCGATCAAGACTTTTGCCCGCGTAGCCCGCTGCTACGCGTAAGCGAGCTGCGCGCTCTCTTATCGATCTCCGCACCGTTGAATTAAACGGCCGTGAGAACTGCGAAGAGCCAAATTTCACTCGAGATTTCGCCGCCGCGAATTTCATCCCCTGTACTAAATTCGTCGGGAGAAGCGCGCGCGCGCGCGCACTCGCGTTCTCAGGACAACTCTGACCGCCGCCGCCGCCGCCGCCGTCGCCGGCGAGAGATCGATAGTCTGATTATTTTTTCACGCGGCACCAATTTTAAAACGCGACTACTCCGAGAGTCGTTGGACTCCCTTCGTCCTACATTTTCGTCCCGTTTTTTTTTTCTCCCTCTCTTTTCTTCATTCCTTTTTTTTTCCCATTTCTTTCTTTTTTTGTTCCACTCGTCGTGGACCGTGTTGCAGTGAACAAAGCCTCCGGGGAATAATATTTTCCCGTCCAATTACGACGTTATTACGAGGCGCGGAAAACGACGCGCGCGCACAGCATTGGTAACATTAATAACGAATTTAATAGTTTTCGGGATGACGGCTGGAACGCGGAATTGCTATATATGTACGTGAGAGGGAGCGGGGCGGCGAAGGGACGCGAGGAGGTAACGGGGGTGAAAGATGGAGGAGGTGCGAGACCGTTCGGTGCCGGCAACCCTTGAAACAATCGTCGTATTGTAAGCGTCGCAATCCGGAGTTTCGCAGGACAATGGCGGCGCCCTACCACATATCTCGACTTGCTAGACTACTACCCTCTCCCTCCCTCCCCCTCTCTCTCTCTCTCTCTCTCTCTCTCTCTCTCTCTCGTTCTCCCTGCTCCTTTTGCCCGCACTGGTATATCTCGCCATCAGCCGGATGAACAATGAGAGGCAAAGAGAACGTCGCGTTCTCCCGCTCTTTGGCTAGATTTCCTGCCGTTGTTGCATAATTCGGAGTTTTCAATACTTAAGTCCCCTCTGCCGTAAACGGCGCAAATTTTGCCGTGCTTGTTGCGCGGTCCTTGGAGCCTCGAAAAAGAGAGAGAGAGAGAGAGAGAGAGAGAGAGAGAGAGAGAGAGAGAGAGAGAGAGAGAGAGAGAGAGAGAGAGAGAGAGGAGTCTTCTCACGTCGTCGTTCATCGCATGCGTACAATGCGCTACCGAACGATGCGCCATTTCGTTACATCGCTGTAATACCGTAACGAGCTATCAGACGAGTATGTGACTTTTTACGCGCGCTTTTAATCCCGAAATTACGAATCATTAGCATGTTGCGAGATGTACACGACGATGTCAAGAGCTCGTTTCGAGAGAGGTGAAGAGAGAGGAGAGGGGGGAGGGGGAGAGAGAGAGAGAGAGAGAACTTAATTTCAAATTGTTCAAATGCAAATATTAACGAAGGAAATGTCGTCTACCAGAGAAGTGCGCGTTCCTTTTCTCAAGGAAAACTTGCCCGTTTTAATCATCACGAATAGACTCGAAAATCACTGTTCCCCGATAACGTCGAGTCAGAGACTCTTATGAATTTATAAAATTGGATTTAACTTGTCGGGGTATTTTTGAATAAAATTCAAACGCGATGACCCACTTCGCTATTTTCGTCCTTGTCGTCTGCATCATCGTCGTCGTCGTCGTGTGGCTCATCAATTATTACGCAGGCAAAATACGAACGAGTCGATCGTTTATTGCCACTAGTTTTTCATAGCCGCATGGATATGTACATAATGTACCGTGCCCGTGATATCGGGTTTTTCTTTTATTGTTATTCGCATCAATGGTTATTAGCTTTTGCCTGACGTCGGATCCTCGCCGACGTTCGCAATCGATGCAGACCCAATGACGCGTACACGTATTCTTCGATATAGACAGCGCCGACATGGGGAGAGATAAAGACCGCGAGTGGACGAAAGTTTTTACGACGATGGAGTTTTAAACGAAAGTCCCGTACGTGAGATGGAGACAATATGAGAGAGAGAGAGAGAGAGAGAGAGAGCGAGAGCCGAGTCCGCGCGTTTACGATGAGCTCGATCGCCGGCGATATCCAATATCGAGAGCACCGGTGCGATTTTTCAAAAACTTTTCGGCCAAGTTGCCGTGCATCGGGCAAAACGAAGGTTGACAGCCGACAGCGGCAAGGCTGACGGTGCTCGGCCGGGGAAGAGACTCGGACGGCGACGTCGCGCGGGGGTGGCGGTAGACCGGAAGGGAAAATACCGCCAATACGCGGCGGGTCGGACATAAATCGTCGCTCGTCGATTCGATTAGACGAACATAATTTACACGCGCGCCGCGAAAGCGCGCAGACTCCGCGCCGCGCCGATGTCTCCGATACGGCCGGACGGCTTTTTCTTTTTCGTCGGTGTATCAGCCGCGTCCTCCGAGAAAACAATTGCCTACCGGCCGGGCATAAATCTGGCCCGCCTGCCTCCCTATGCCGACTGATATATCTATAGATGTATACATACGTGTATAGAGTGTATGTGTGTACGTGTGTACGTGTGAACGATACGGACCCTTAAATTCCCGAGCTGCAATAGCTCCGAGAGGGCGGATCTTTTATTTCTTCGTCGTCGTCGACGACGGTCTGTATTTTCTTCCGTCTCTGCCGTGACCGTCGCGCCTCGTTCTCTAATTTCTTTTTTCGCCCCCGAGGGTCGGACGTCGCTGGTGAGACACGACGGCATCCGTTGCCACCCGGTGTCGTTTAATTGGCCAAGGACGGCGACGTCGGTGGCGGTAGCAACCCCGAGGAGGAGGACAGCGCGACGACTTCCTTAAATACAGAACGAAAGATGCCGTCGGCGTCTGACCAGCGGGGAAGGGCTTCTTGAAATATTCGAGCGTTCAGCGCACCTCTAGGTGCGATAAAAGTTGGACGCGGGGGCCAATCTCGTTCGCGAAAATCCAAGCGGAAAGTTTGGCGCGGCTCCGACGTCGCCGTCGCCGTCGCCCGACACACAATAGCTTGTTACGGGACAATGGTCGGAGTGGGGTAAATTCGGCCGAATTTAATTATGAGACGCCTTGGGGAAGCGGCGAGCGATGTATCCGGAGGATGGTACTCGCCAAAGTCTACCCCCGCCGCGGAAGGGTAGAGAGAGAGAGAGAGAGAGAGAGAGGCAGAGAGAGAGAGAGAGAGAGAGAGGGGGGTCTCTCACACCCTCGGGAGAAATTGAATGCGGGGCTAATTTTACTCGCGATACAGCCACTGATTCTCCCCCGCTTCCATTCTTTCTCGCGCTCCGCTCTTCCGCCGCTCGTTCATTCGTGCTCCGTACGGACAAACGAACGCCCTTTTCCCTGTCGTTTCCGCTAATCGCGGAATCGGAAACCCGAGCAACGGTTATTCCGCTCCTCGCGCGTTTGTCTTTCTCCCCCCTTCCCCCCTGTGTGCCTGTGCTCCTTCTCTCTTTCTCCTTTATTTCCTCCGACGCCATTGCTTCTTCTCCCTTTCTCTCTCTCTCTCTCTCTCTCTCCGCGCGGCGCGTCTTCTGCGCGTGTTCTTTTTCTCTTATTGGCACCGCTTTCATAAATATTCAATGGCCGGCAACGTCCCCCGCGACTGCAAAACTTCCGGACGATTTCGCTTGTGCCGAGAGGACTTTGCGCCTTTGAACTGGATATGGCTAAAGTCGATGTTTCATTAGCTCGCTCCCCGGAGTATCCGTGAGCAGGAAACATTGCAGTTTAATCTCCAGTAGTGCACTATGGCAGTGGCTCTCTCCGGTGGCGCTTAAAAAGAAAGCGCGCGGCCCCGACCACCACGTCGTGGTGGAAATCTCGAGGAGGAACATTTCCGTGCCGACCAATCGATCGGAATGTTTCTCGCGAAACAATTTCGAGCTTCCTTCGATCGAACATCGCGCGTACATTGTCGATGTACGATTATCACGGCAAATGCCGAATCTTCGAGCGTGATGAGGAAGGAAAAGGAGCAGGAGAAAGAAAGAGAGAGAGAGAGAGAGAGAGAGAGAGAGCTTGTTCGTTCCAAGGACTCGCTTATTCGCAAGGAATAAACTCGACATTCTCGCTGATGGCTATTGCGGTAAAGCGCGCTCTTTCGCCGTCCGTCCGGCCGTTAGTAAGAAATTACCGGGTTGTCCAGATGGAAAGACAATGACGGCGGAGAAAGAGGGACAACGACGCGCGCGGTAGCTCCGGGAGCTAAGAAGGGAGGACGAGCTCGGCAAACTCGACTGCGCGAGTCGCTCTATTATAGTTGCCAAGTCTGCAGTAATCATGTTAGATATTTTAATAAGAGGGAACAGCAGGGAGAAACCGGATACCTCATCCCTCCGCTGCCGCTGCCGCCGCCACCATCGTCGTCGTCGTCGTCGTCGTCGTCGTCGTCCTTTTCGTCTCTACGTAACTACTACTCGCTCTCCACCATCGCAGGCCCTCTGGCGAACCTCGTATTCCTCGCGTCCCCTCCGAGCGTCTCCTCCTTCTCCCTGACGTTTCTCCTTACCATTTACATTTATATCGCGACTCCACGGTGATCCTGTTACGGTGTCTATTCGCGCACCTTCGCGCAACGCCGAGAATCCCCGTCCGGCAGGTATAAATGGAAATTCAGATTTCTTCGAAGCCTCGGCTATATTGGCGCGCGCGCGTGCACGCGAATCGACGCAGATTTATCGGAAGAATTTATACGTACGTCAGGTACGCTTTCCTTTGCTCTCCTTGATCGTTCTCTCTCTCTCTCTCTCTCTCTCTCTCTCTCTCTCTCTCTCTCTCATACTTTGCCCGTCCTCGCGAATTCTTTCTACGACGAGCGGCAAGACGAAGCGCAGATAAATGAATCTGTCGAAATTTCGAGGCTCAAAGCCACGCTGGCACGAACGACGCAGAACGGATCGAGAATTTCGAGTCAAAGTCGAAAACACGTTTCCCCGAATCCGACGCGACGTTCCCTGTACGACCGGCTCGTCTTAATCGAGACAATCCTGCCGAACGATCGGAACACACGTCGCCCGTCTCAAGGATAATCACGTTATTTCGATCTAAGCCGTGATACCCGCTCGCTACTCCGCGCAATTCCTCTTCGATCCGCCCGCCGACTGTTTTCTTTCACTTCGATCCGCGTATTTTCTCTCCGCTCTGCGGCTCACCGCGTCGCGAGTCCTTTTTTCCACGTCGGAAACAATTTCGCGCTGTCGAATCGGTCGATCGGATTTCCAACCCGCGAGAGCGCGCGCGCGCGCGCGCAGCGGCGGAACCCGCGGCGCGATTCTCCCGCGAACGTTACGTTCTTCTTACGTCTCGTTGCTTTTACCGGGCATTTTATTCCGCGTGCTCCTCCGCGCGCGCGCGCGCGCGCGGCTCTAGCCTTTTCATCGTCCTTTTATACTCTTTCCGCGCCGCGACGGCTGTGGGGGGAGGGAAAGATCCGATGAGTCGGACAGATCGCGAGACGATCCTCTAAACCGAGTTGAACCATTCATCCTGCATCACGCGGGATTAGAGACGCGAGGAGTTTTCCATTTGTAAGAAAATACGTTTTCGGAATTCCCTGCGAGAACCGACCGCGTCGTTCTCAGGTCTCTCCTCCTCATTGTGAGCGGAAAAACGAGGACGCTTCGGTTGAAGCCCTCGTTCGTTGCTAACGCAAATTTATCATCCTGAGTTATGACGTCGATGTTGAGAATTCAGAATGAGTAACGTTAATACCAGGGACGCTTCGCTGCCGCTCGTAAATTAAAGCGGCGAAAGAGAGGGAGAAAAAGAGAGAGAGAGAGAGAGAGAGAGGGAGGGAGAGAGAGCGAAAGTGATGGGATGAGGGAGAAGGAGAGGGGAGGGGGAGGAGGATAGGCAGATTTTAATAATTCCGATATTCGCGGACCAAGAAGCTCCAAGTCCCTTCTTTACGTCCTCCTTCGTTTCGCGGCTTTCCGTTTTGCCCCGGAGAGCGTCGCGCCGTGCGCAGCGATACGTCCCCGGGAAAAATGGGCCGAGCAGCGCGCGCGGACAATGTCGTAACTTATCGTCTAATACTGGCGCGTCGGTGTCGCGCGCGCAAATCGGCCGGCCAGCCGGCCGTCTCGATAACGCGATCGAACGGCGGCGGCATCGAAACTCGCGCGACCGTCGACTTCGTTTCGGGATTATCCGCGCGTATATCGAGACCGCGCTCGCGTCCTGTGTGACGCACGCAATTTAAAGTCCAGGCGCAGAGTTACGATATAACCTATATGGGCGGCAAGTCCGCCCGCAATCCGCGATACAAACAGGTCACTGAACAAACACGATAACGAGATATACGATAACAGCGGCCGCCCAGGGTAATCACCGCTCAAAACACGTACGAACACGAAGAGATATTAAATATGAATACTCCGTGCGCTGTATAGAATCACGCGGCTATACCATGGCATTAATAGTCGGCCACGGGGGTGGGAGAGGCGGCAGTAGGCGCGCGCGGGGCTGAGCGAGCGCGTCCGGAAGCCGCTCCGGGGATAGCGCAAAAATGTTATCGCGATCTCGCAGGGGGAATTCCCGTCGGTGATGCGAACGAATCGCTCCTCGCCGCCGCGCGGGAGCGCGACGTCTTGGTCTCTCTCGATCGGCGACGAGACAATAATGGATCCGGCAATTTACAAGTTAATTAATGGTCCGCTGTTGGTTACGGATCAGAAGTTTCGTCGATTACCAATCAAGTCCTTGACTAATGACGGAGTGAGATCTTCGCTGCCTCTTCTTTGTAGCGCGCGTGATTAATGGGAGCTAATGATACCGATGTCAGACACAGAAACGGCTTTTAAGCTGCCCGCGTATCTCTCCCTCCCTCT
Source organism: Harpegnathos saltator (assembly GCF_003227715.2). Classification (NCBI taxonomy): domain Eukaryota; kingdom Metazoa; phylum Arthropoda; class Insecta; order Hymenoptera; family Formicidae; genus Harpegnathos; species Harpegnathos saltator. The sequence continues at coordinate 337,456 of NW_020230554.1, read as the reverse complement.
CTCTCTCTCTCTCCCTCTCCCCCTCTCTCTCCCCCTCTCTCTCTCTCTCTTTCTCTCTCTCTCTATTCCCCTTCGTCTAGTGTCATATAAAAAATTGCGAGGAATCCTCTCGCGTGACTGCTTAACGCCGGGAACGCCGTTTGTTGTTGTTGCGCGCCGGTCAAGGTGTAAATTTACACGATCGCAGGGCTTCGTCGCGAGGCGCGCAGCGACATTGCATTACGCGCGATTTCGAGAGAGACGTCGAATTAAAGTTGGATTGTGTGTCAAAGGGTTAATCGACGTGACGGGGCGCGCACAAATACAAGCTCGCAGTGTTGTCGCGCACGGAAATCTCCTTTGACAAAGACGCAAACGCAAATTGTCGCAACCGGCCTCGAATTTCGAAGATCCAACTACGACGACACGCCGCGCCGCGTTCCATCCTTTGACCTCGATGAGAGCGAGAGGCTCTTGAAATCAACTAATTAACGCTTCCGCCAACTGTGCCAAACAACTCGGATCGCCCAACATTCCGCGGGGAGAATCGAGGCGCAGCCGCCGCGGCGCGCACCGTGCATCCGGGCAAATTACTAACAAACTCCGCCATTTTCCGCGAAATAATGTATGAAACAGCGCAGCACGGCGCGGCGCGAAGCGAGCCGAAGACTAGAGCCACGTAATACTTGGGCGAGAAAAAGCTTATCGCTAGATGCTGCAACTTGGCTCGCTGCGGCATGATTAATAGCTTTCCTCCATCACGAAACTGTCAGTGAAGAGATCGGTAAATACAGATGCCGCGAGACTTGGTTCCGCCTCCGCCTCCGCCTCCGCCTCCGCCTCCGCCGCCGCCGCCGTCGCCCGCCGACGGCGTCGCGTCGCTGCCGCCGCGTTAATCGACATTTTGTTACCTATAATTGAGCCGCGCACGATCGCGCGATAAAAATCCGCGCGACCAGCCGGACGAGATCGGGTTTTACGCGATTAAGCGCATTATTGACCGTTGAGTAAACTCAGAACAGTCGTAACGACCGAGCCGAGTAACGCGTAATTAGGTTAATGTTCCCCGGCGAGTTCTCGGAATCGAGTAATCAAGAATCCGTTCGAGTAATGTTCACCTATTTACACTCGTTGCCGAGACGAACTTCGCCTGCAGACGTGTGTACATTTGCACGTCGCCGTCGTTCGCTACGCACACTCTTTTCCCTCGTTACGGCAACTCGCCGCCGCCGGGGTTCGGCGGGGCTAATTTCGCCCCCGCGACTCCGCTCGTTTCGGCATTTCAGACGATCCCCGCAGCGACGCGACGTGGCGGCCGAGCCGAATCGTGCCGAATCGATTCGTAAAGAAGCAGTCTGGGGAAAAGGGGCTGCCGGATCGTCGCGGTAAGGCCGCTGGCTCTGCGGCGTGCGGAGGGTGAAAAGGCGCCGCGGAATTGGAAGGGTAACTAAATGGAAGGGTAAATGGACGTTTTACGGCGTCAATTATACGCTGTCGTAAAATATGAATAATTGCTCGAGATTATGGGCATGCGAAATTTGCGCGTGCCCGCTCCTCCTCCGACGAACGCGCGCGCGCACACTCGTCAAAAATACCGGCCCCGAAGGGCTAAAAATGCGAAATAACCGGTCTGTGTTTGCGGCCATTTTTTCTTCGCTGCGCACGAATAGACGGATTGACGGACAGACAGTGTCGTCGAATCGACGTTACAGCGAACGGCACTCGGAGCGCGCGCGCGTTATCAAAGTCAGTGTGTATTTAAAGATGCAGGAGCGAGAGAGAGTCGGAAATCCGTATAAATATCTAAAAGGGAGGAAGGGAGTCGCCTCTTCCCGGACGTCGTCCGTAATCGTGTGATTTATCTCTCATAAATCACAACCTTGATCAGCGGAAGGACTCTTAATTCAGCGTCAACTGTCGCCTGTCGCTTCAGAGGTGATAAGGCGGCAGCCCGTCCATCTATTACGTAATGCAATCAGAAAACAGAAATGACCGTATCTCGAAGGGAAGCTGCGCCACGAGCGCGTAACACGACACAGATTTGCCGTTCGCGTTCTCTCTCTCTCTCTCTCTCTCTCTCTCTCTCTCTCTCTCTCTCTCTCTCTCTCTCTGTCTGTCTGTCTGTCTGTCTGTCTCTCTCTCACCGCGCACGCGCGATGATGGAATTATTGATATTGTCAACATTAGCCTAATCGAGTCTATTAATAAACAATTTCGCTGCGTATAATTTATGGTTTGTTGATTCATCACTTTGCATTGTCCTCTTAATCGCATTAGGGGATTTGCCGTGCTGGACGCGCGCGCGACACGCGCGTGAGCAATAATGTAATCCAATCGTTGTGGCGTAGCGAACAAATAAATAACAGACAAATAGAGCGAGGTTCGCAATCTCAGCGCGCGGTCGGCAGTCAAGACCATCAAGGCGACGCGACTTGACTCGTCAGGGTCGATCTCGCGAGACACGAAACGCGCGTAACGCCCGGGACGGCGATGGCCAACGAATTAAGCGAAGCCACCAAGTCGAATCTCAAGCCGCGTCAGAGCGCGACGCGCGGAATATTCCGAATTCCGGAATACGTGATGGAGAATTTAGGCAACTGCCGTGGATACAACAGAATACTGGATGACGCGGCGGCGGCGAGCAGAGCGCTGGGATGGCAACTCGCGCGACGACGCGGTTCGCGCTTAATCGTCCGCGCTCGAGCGTAGTTTCCTTTGTAGGATAGCTTATCCTCGCGACGCCTCCACCCTCGATCACCCCCGACACCGTGCCCTGTTTGCAAATTAATTCGTCTACTCGCGAAATACCGAACCGCCGCGCCGTCGCCCGGCGCGTCTTGAACCCGCCGTCGTTCTTGCGAACTTCAGCACTCGCCGGAAATTTACGTGTAAGAGCGTCGCGCGGGTTGCTTGTTCTTTTTGCTCGAGTCAGACGCGCCGCAAGAAGCCGTCGCGCGCGCGCGCGCGCGAGAGAGAGAGAGAGAGAGAGAGAGAGAGACCTTTGCGCGATAGGACGTTCATGCGCGCAAGAGTCCAATCGAAGACAAGAGCGGAAACGATATCTGTAACTCGAGTTTTATAATCGAACTCGCGTTCGCGGGCGGCGGGAGGGGGGCGCAATAGGGACAATATGTCGCCCGACCGTCGCGCACAAGCTCGGTTATGGCACTTGAGCGCATTCGCCGATTTCAACAGCCGGTTGCCCCTGATTTCGCGCAATTCCCATTCACTGGGCGCACCCCGCCGCTCCACGCTCCGCCGGTCACATGTGCGGCGCGCGCGAGTACGTATTCTTTGGTCCTTTCCCTGCCCCCTCTCCCCCGCCGTACGTCCGCGTACTTCTCGCGTTGCGCACTTACGCACACATCGGGAGCCTCGATCGACTCGAATCGCGCTTTAAAACGGCTCCCTTACGACCCTCGTCCTCCCGTTTCCTCGCTTCGTCCTGCGGCCGCATACGTGACCGGTGGCGGCGGGAGGTATGAAAACGAGACCAACTCGAGCCTCGGAATAATTTATGACATCGAGACCTTCGACACTTGTTCTTCTCGAGATCTTCGCGTCATCGGCAACGTGCAATCTGCGACACGCAGCATTCCGAGCATCGGGAGATGTCGTCGCGCTTGCGATGAGCAATTTCGCCGATCCACGTGGTATCTGATTCTATTTTTTTTGTCATCCAGCCGTGGCGAGCCACGCTCGCATGTATGTGTGTGTGTGTGTTTACGTCGGCCGCGTCCGACCAAAGAGAGGAGCAAAAGGAACGGCGACTCGTTTCCGCGAACGAGATATTAACCCGAGTGCGTAATTCCGCGCGGCGCGGCGTGGCGGCGGAAGGTGAGAGGAAGAGAATCTCGCGGGCGCGGGCGCCAAGAGAGACAGAGGGCAGCGCGGCGATGTAAAATCCGCGTATAAAGCCGAGAACGACGTTCCGCGAGCGGCGGTAGCAACACGGAGTCTTGCGCGTCCCCCGGCCTCAGCGTTCGACGTACAAAGTCCAAACGCTGTTTCGCCGCGCCATACTCCGCCCGAGCTTGATTGCGTTTTGCTTTACGACGTCGCGCGTACTCCTCCCGCTCGTTCGCCCGCGCTCCTTCTCCTCCTGCTCCTCCTCCTCCGCCGCCGCCGCCGCCGCCTTCCGTCGTGCTTACGAGCGACTTTACCGTCTCCGCTAGCATATTCTATCATAGATTCCATCTTTCCCGCGCCGCTACGCATCGCGTCGCGCAATAATATCGCGCGGTTACGTCGCTCTCGCGCCGGCATCGCCAACGTCAATGCGCGCGCGGATTATAGCGAGAAAGCGCGCCGGCAGCGGCGCAGCGTGCTCTTCTCGTTTTACCTATCTACCTACCTACCTACCTACCTACCTACCGTCCACGACACGCGTTAAGTTTAATTGCGAATTTAGTTAATGAGCGGCGACACTGGATGCGCTTAAGTAACTGGAGAGGCGTCCGCCTCGTCGAAACGTGTCTCTCCTTGCTGCGGCGCATCGACTCTCGCGGCGCGTAACGTAATCCCTTCTCTCTCTCTCTCTCTCTCTCTCTCTCTCTGCCGGCGCCACTATATAGTTATATATTCTATATTTACCGCGATAAAGTGTCTTTAGTATTATTAATACCTCGGCTGCGCGCGAGGGCGTTAGCGGGATAAGCTTCGGCAGTATGTAGTAAAGCGTGGGATCACGCGCAGAACTGCATCTCCCTCGCGTCTCTGCCTCCCCCCTCCCTCCCCCCTCCCTCGCTCCTTCTCGTTTCAGCCCTCACGGATGAACCTCCACCCTCGGCGCTCTCTACCTTTTCCCGGCCGTTTGCGCCCTTCTTCTCGGGCTAAAGTCAGCCGTTATATGGAGCCGCCGTAAACCGATCTTACGATCGACCGTTAATCGCGCGAGGATCATCTCCTCGAGCTTCTTTTTTAACGTCGTGTCCGTCGAGGATACAGCGACGCTTGTAACGCGGGCATAAACGACGGAAGCGGGAGGGAATGCCCTTCGAAGATATCGGGCTCGCGCACTTGGCTGAAGAGCCTCAGAGATGTTTAGAACGCGCGCGCGCGCATGCTTTGGCGAGCGAGACGCGTTGGTCGGAAACAATTCGACGCTCAGGACGAGGCTCTGTCTCTCGCGGAGGATCTCTCCGCCTAGCGAGATCGCGGCTACGCGGATTACAGATAAATGCGCGCTCCGAGCTGCCTAATTTCGAACTTGGGATCGAAGGGTTTTGCGGGGATCGCGTTTGCTGGCGCGCGCAAAGGGCACGCGGGGCGGCGGCGGCGGCGGCGGCGGGCACACCGCTTAACTTCGTACGTGCTTCTGTCATGCACCGAACTTCCATAGTTCGGCTTCCATGGGAAATATAACTTTGTAGCTTAAATAGGAACAAGCCCCCGCATCCTAGGCGCGGTTTTGTTATCGGCCGCGAATAAACTCACGGAATAAACTTCGCCGAACTTGATAATCGTACGGCGGCGGCGGCGGCGGCGGCGGCGGCGGATTCGGCCTGGTAAATTCTAATTACCGGCGAGACGCGCGCGGCCAAGCTCGCCGCGCGGCGCGATCCTCGAGAAACTTCCCACAGTTATGGCTCTCGTATATATTTTCGGCCTCGTCCGCCCTCTCTCGTCGATGCCGCCGCGTTGGCCCGCCTTGCTTCTCCGCGCGAGCGGAAGCTCCCTCCGCTTTCTTTGTTTTGGCGACGTTACTCACGCAAACGAGCGGCCTACTTGCGAGGAGCCGGCCTTGCGAGCCAAAACGAAATATCATCGAATGCTCGTTAAACGGCCATCAGCGTACATTCTCGCGCGGTTCGCCGGAACTTTGCTCGCAAAGTAATCGCAGTCTCGCGACTCCCCTGTCTCTCCCACCCTCTCTTTCTCCTCTTACTCTTTCTTCTTCTGTCGGAGAACGGCCCGGGACTTCCTTTCCCCCGAGTGAACGTATTTCTTCGCGCGCGCGCGCGCGCGCGGCAAACAAACGCAAACTCGCGCAATCTCGCGCGAGGAACACCGCCAGAGGAGGTACGCCCTCCCTCACATCGGCATCCCGTCGCGCATCCCCGTCATCCCCGCGGAAGCTTTTTATTTTACTTCCGCGGCCGGGGAGCTCCATGACGAGGCAAGCCAAGCCGAACCGAGCCGCGTCGCGTCGCGTCGCGTCGCGTCGCGTCGGACCAGGCCGGCATTGCGAGAAGCTTTACGACCTTTTAATGGACGTCGGATTTAACAGCGCCGCGCGAAAGCTCCGCGGCAATAAGGCGGCAACCGTAATCGCCGTGAAGAATCTCGCTCGCTGTTTTGCACTTGTGGTCCGGCCCCCTTTCGTGCTCCCATTGTGATAGCACCCTAAGCAAGCTACACAGCCCCCACAGCCAGCCCCCTGACAAACCCGAGCCCGCCGCCTCGTAGCGCATTCAGAAACGCGACGAGACCGGTAATCACCGTCTACCTCGATAAATCATGATTTTTTTTCTCCCTTAACGATCGCCGCCCGTCGGTTCTTTATATTCCCGGGCCGCCGAGCTTTGTTTAGTTTGTTTAGTCCTTCGGCTCGAGCCGAAAGCCGACGGACCGCGCGTATGTGTATCCCGCAGACGGAAGGAACACACACCCCGTTCTCGGCGCCGCCGCCGCCGCCGCCGCCGCCGCCGCCGCGCCGACCGAATGTCGCGATGCCGGTCGAAAAGTCAGAGACGGAACGGACTCCATCCCTCCCGAAACGGCGTGATTGCTTGCAGTTGTCGCGCTGTATCGCCCAACGACTTCATCCCGCTAACTGATTTATAGTTATCGCCCCGCCAAATGCAGGAGGCCGTGAAGATTAACATCTTTATTAACGGCGCACAGCTCGTTTCGTTCGCCGCCGAAATCTCATTGGAGTGCGCTCGAGGGGCTCGTTTCGCCCTGTACAATCATGCCGCGGCCCGACAAATCGCGGTTTTATTTTAACGATCGACCGCAGCCCGCAACAGAGCGATCGGCGGTTTCGTCGTTATACGGTGCTGCGCCGTCATTGAACTGGGATTACGTCAATCTGCGCTCACAAAGTTCGTCAAGGGGAAGCTCGTTCGGCGCGACGCGACGGTGGGATGGAGGCGAAAACGATCGCTCGTGCTGGTGGCAGCTCGTTCAAATTGGGAATTAAATTGCGACAACAAGGCGCGAGGAGTGCATTTTTTTTCCTATTAAATCGCGCGAGTTATCATCATCATCCACCGCGGTGGTGATCAAAAGTGAGAAAGAAAGAGAGAGAGAGAGAGAGAGAGAAGAGAGAGAGAAACAGAGACGCGCACTAACGTTTTCTGTCGCACGCACTGCAGAAACATCTTTTTACAACGATTCTACTCGCACGTGTCCTTCATTAAAATGCAATGTTAATATTCATACGTGTTACATGGCATTACACCGGATAAAATTGTCGAGCCGTTCCCGCGTCGCGATATCTTAATGAATAAAATTTTCCCGACGATTTCAATTTGTTAACGCAATTTATTAACGTTTACTCTTTCGGGTCGTTTTAGATTCAGCATGACCGCTGCCGACGCGCTTTATTGGCCGCAAAATTACGGAATAAAATAATTTTTCATTGGACACGCGCGTTCGAATATCGCACTCTCGACAAGTAAATAAACGAAATCGCCCTCTAAAATACACATCTCGCACAGATAAGCCCAGCGCTCACGGCTCAGTCCGCTCGCACGCGCGTGTCGTTCGACACTTCACATCGATTATCATTATCCCACGATGCAATATCGTTAATTCAACGCTCGCCTCCCCCCCCCCCCACCCCGTTCCCCATCGGTGTCGGCTACGCGGTGCAAGACTTGTCCGACGATGACGAACCGCTTCCTCGTAATGAGCGTGGACGAAATCTTTTCGCGCGTAGCATACCGGACGATGGGGGTAAAACAACCACTTGTTTCGTCAGGTGCAATCTGTCTCTGTCACTATGCAATAATTTTCTCCGCTTGGCAGAGTGTGAGGCGTGACCTCCCCTTCCGCTTCGGTCGGCTCGCGCGGAACAGCCGTAGCTCTCACCCTCGTCGAATTCCCCACACGCGCGCGTAACACATTTCGCGGATCGGGCGACAATTTCAATTCTTGGACTGGTATCACTACGAAAATGACCGATTCTATTAATTTTGCCGTCCAGGCGAGACGGAAAAAGAGAGAGAGAGAGAGAGGGAGGGAGGGAGGAAGGGAGGGAGGGGGAGACCGAGCGGCGAGGAGATACAATAAAACGTTCGAGGAACGTTCGTACGTTCTCACCCCTTACATCCGCGCGAGCGGAGGGTGCGCTTCGATTGGATTCGAATCGATCCGCCGGTATTCGAGCGTGGTTAATCTATTACCGCGGTGTAAACATCGCGAGAGGATACACACAGACGTATTTGCAATTAAATTCGATCACGACCGCGCCATCTCGCCGGAAGGCGGATGCGCGCGCGCGGCGGTCGATTAATGATCCGGAAAAACGATAGCACGTCTCGCGATCTGCGCTCCGAGGTACTCGAGAGAGCCTCCCTCCCCTCTCTCTCTCTCTCTCGCTCTCTCGCTCTCTCGACTCTTTCCATCGACAAATATACGGCCAGTCGTCTACGCTCGCGCACGATCCTCCGGCTGACGGATTCGCGATGGGGAGGCGTTAGGATTAATTCGTGTCACGACGTAAGCGGGGAGCGCAGACCGCAAGCCGCAGACACGAACGTGTAACTTCATTCCGAGGCTCCAAATTTCCCGTCTATTTACACCGCAGAATCGAGCAGAATAGAGCCGTGCCTAATTAAGTTTCTTTCTTAATTATCCGCAAAGTCTCGGTGTCTGTTTCGCCCGGGACTCTCGGCCGCGTGTCGGGTTCAGCCATTAGCGCAGCGCTCAGACGTTCCAGTCGTCGATCGTTCAGCATTCGCGCAGCTTTCGCGCTATTTGCGACGCGAAGCGCGCGGGAATCTTAGCTCGCAATTGACAAATCAGTAAGGGGCTGAGAACGGTCGGACGAAAATGAAAACACGAGCCCGAGGTGATTCACCCGCGACGAGGTGATATCCTCCCAGTGCAACGCGTGTCTTTTACTAACGGGGGCATCCCCGTTACGTAATCACGCGCGGACATCCTCCTTTATCTTATCCGCACAAAGCGCCATCCGGTCGATACTATTTCGCTCCTTCTTTTTGCCGGGTTGCTCGATGCTCACGTTCGCGGCGCCGCCCGCGGAAATATCTACGTGCCGGCAATACATGTGTGCGATAACTCGACGAACGGTGGACATTACCGCGACGGGCGGTCTGCACGGCGACGCGGGGACACAAAATTACAGCCGGTTGCATTTACGTGACTTCCGTTGCACTCAAACACACGTAGCCGCGGCGCGGCTAAGGCATTTCCTACGACGATTATCGTTCGCCCCGAATTGATCGTAATACAAAGATAACCGTTAATAACTCAATTCCCGGCGCGAGGCGTGCTAATGGGGTACATCTGCCGGCGCTGTCTCAGCCGGTATCGCGCGGCATCATATACATTAACGAGCGAGAACGCACCGCTCTTCTCCAGCGCGTTTATTCCGGGCGAATTCATTTTAAGACGCGGCGGGAACGCCCGATCGATCGCGGCGGCCACGTTTCAACTCGCGTTTTTCACTCGGCGGCGTTCACAATGCTGCCGTTCGCTCGCCAACGAAGCTACTTCAAATCACGCTTCTCGAGCAACTTCTCTCTCTCTCTCTCTCTCTCTCTCTCTCTCTCTCTCTCTCTCTCTCTATTCATGCATTACCGTTGCATATTACTCAAATATTAGAGCGAGATCCGTATAATGAAACTCGTTTCAAAATTACGACGGCGTCTTTTCCACGGGCACAGCGTCGCGTTTAATATCCGACCGACCCTCTCCCTTCTCCCTCGCCATCCCACGCCCCGCCGAGAAGCAACATCTGCGTGCGGCCGCGTATTCAAAGAACGCATGCGAGACGCGCGCGTGTTTCCGATCGTTACCGCCGGGGACAATTCTTTCCCCCGGTCCGGCGCAGTGGTTGCAGTCGGCGAGTGAAAGGGTGAGAGAGGAATTATACGTCGAAGGGACTGCGTGGAGAGAGAGAGAGAGAGAGAGAGAGAGAGAGAGAGAGAGAGAGAGAGAGAGAGAGAGAGAGAGAGAGAGAGAGAGAGAGAGAGAGAGAGAGAGAGAGAGATAGGGCGAGGGCGCTGCGGAGAGGGAGGAGCGTAGCGAGAGAGGGTAGCGAGGAAATCGCTCGTGTCCGCGTAGCGGCGTCCAATTTGTCGGGGAGCTTTTTGGGACCGTGAACGCGGCGGCCGGGAACACCGTATCTAAATCCGGACACGGGCGCGAGGGATGCACACACACTGGGTGGGTGGGTGGATGGCCCAGGGGCGACGTACATTCGTTGGCGAAAGCGGCGAGAGGGACGGAGGGCTGAGGGCGGAGGACGCTCGCGAGCATATGGTTAAACCGTAATGGTAGGGGTGATATATTTAAACCCGGCAAAGTTTGGTGCTTGGCTGTAACGCGGGGGCGCGCCGGGCGTGCCTCGCATAAGTTTACATTATCTTACCATCTGATAGCAACTACAGCGCGGCCCAGGCTCTCTCTCTCTCTCTGTCTCGCACGGTGCGGGCCAAGAGGTCGGTAGAAATTTGGCCTGCGAGAAATCGCCTTGGAATTATCGATGGCGCCCTTTGCGCTCGCGCTCGCGCCGGAACAAAAGTTACACTTCCAGCCGGAGGCCAGTGTCGTCGGGCACTCGGGCGAGAGAGAAAGAGAGGGGAGGGAGAGAGAGAGAGAGAGAGAGAGAGAGACACGAATATCGAGCGTAACGCGATATGAGAGCCGGAGCGAGATTATTTTTGCGTTACGCGACCGAATGCGAAATATCCCGGGCTTCGAATCCAATGGGTATCTTATGTCCATTAATCGAGGGCGGATATTCTGCTCCAATTTCACCGAACAGCGAGAGGAAGGGAGGGAGGGAGGAAGAGAGAAAGAGAGAGAGAGGGGGGGGGAGAGGCGATTGAACGCGCGGCCCGAATGATTTATCTCTTCTCGGCGTGAATATTTATAGCTCTTAAGAATGTCATTTGAGAAAAAGCCGCAGCCGCGTGTTTTACGACTTCGCGGCGTGGCCGCGTTTCTTCTCGCGAAAATAACGTGTGCTTCTCGGAACGGGATCGTTACCCTCGCCGATGCAAGAGATATAAGTCGCCCTGTGCGCTGTTTCGATCACACTTGACGCGCATACACACACACACACACACACACACACACACACACACACACACACACTCGTACGCACTAGGCGCGCGCGCGCGCGCGAGTATCACGCCAAGTATTACGCTATCTTTTCGATCTAATTACCATGCCGCGGATAATTTAATACAACAGAGTACATTTCGTCTGGCAGCTCGCTCTGCCCCGGGGAGGATTTACTCAGGCTCGCTTTTTCCCTCCGCCCCCTCCCGATCGTTTGTCCGCGAAAACGGACGGCGTGGGCGGCGTCCCCAGGCGCGAGGACTGAAATTTAAGAATACTCGAGTCCTCCGCTCGCGAAGGTCGACTCGCCCGGCCAAACGAGGCGTGATTACTCCGAGAATCAACTCGAAAGTCCCTTCAGCTAAGAACCATAGAAGTTGGTGCTAAGCCAAACACTATCGCAACACTCGGACCATGTTCGCTCGCTCGCTCGCTCTCTCTCTCTCTCTTCCTCCCTCCCTCCCTCCCTCCCTTCCTCCCTCCCTCCCTTCCTGTCTCTCTTCTTTACTCTCCCTCCCGCTCACCGTCTTTCTCTTTGTCTCCGAGCTGTTTTGTTTCTCTCTTTGGCGCTCGTCGCTCCCCTTCATTATAAAACAACCAATTAATTCCAACTTGGTAAGAGGATCAGCAGATAATGAATGCAATAAAAATATACGCGCCAATAACAATAGCGAACTTGAGCGAAATATGCTAAGAGGCTTAGCGCGAACCCTCGTCTACTACATTTTCTCCGCCCGCCCGCCGCCGGCCGCTTCGCTCTTGATATCATTGTCTCTCGACTGGCTGGAGATTTATGGGCGGGAGCGACTAAACGACGCGATTGTTGATATAATATAATCCGCCGAAGGAGCTGTCTTCGCGACTTGGAGCATCGTTGAACTTAAAATTAGCAGATTTATCGCCGCTGTCGGCGTCGTCGGCGTCGTCGACGACACACGACGGAGACACAGCGATCGATCGAACTCGAAATCGCGGAGATGAGTTGGAAGTTCGATTCGCCAGATCGTAGGTGCGATTCCTCGACGCGACCGCTCGGTCGCTGACGAAGAAGCGGCGACACCGCGCGACATGTTGAAGCCGCCACTTTGCGATCGCGACGCGCGATAGCGCCTCGCGTAATTCACGGAATGTCCCCGGCTAATGCGCTCGCGCACGTCGTCGCGCTGCTCTGTCATTAGTCGGGAATCGATTTCATAGCGACGGACATTAATAAAACCGCGGCCGCTAAACAGCCGCCGCGGACGACACGGCGACACGTAATGCTCACGCGGCCGAATAACCGCGCGGAAGGGTATACTTGGCGAGCACGCCATTGCGTAATTACGTGTGTTTCGCCTCGTTAGGAATATTACTTTCCCCGTAAAGCCCCCGTAATCGCGGTCAAACGAGCGTCGCTGTTTATCAACGACGGGCCCGGCGAGTTGGGCTTCGGGGGAGGGCGGAGGGGACTGACAAGGAGTTGTCGCTGGGAACGGTCGCGGGGGTTGTCCGTAATCCTCGGAGATTCTCGGCGGAATATCGGCGCAAGATCCTGGGGGAGAAAAAGAGGAGTCTGTCTGTCTGTCTGTCTGAAAGTTTCACGGTCACAAACACGCAATAAAATATGTCCCGGGAATATACACCCCTCCCCCTCCTTTTTTGCTCCTCCACTTCCGATAAATTCCCGCACTTTTCGATAGCGTGAGCGACTGCAACTTCGAACGATGCTATCTCCAAACGCGAGCAACGAGAACGGGGCTCGGGGAACTCGTGGAAATTATTTTTTATCGCCCTGCACAGAGTTCCCGCTAATCTGATGGCGGGCGGTGACTTGATTGCGCGCATTCGCACCCCCGCCCAGCCCAGCCGCCCCTTCGCCCTACTCCATCGTGGCCCATAAAGTCATTCTCTCGCTCATCGTCGTGGGTGAATGATCGCGCGACGCCGTCAGATTTACCGGCGGAAGCGCGCCGCACTTTTCGCGCCGAGAAATGGACCGAGGAAGACGTTATGATGCCGGTTCCGAATTTACGGGTACAGCAGCGACGAATTACCGGGAACATCGTTACTTCGCGCACGACTTCGCCGCAGGTGCGCCGCCATACGATATATTCGACCCCTCTAAATCGTCGTGCACGACCTCTCGAGATATTACCGTGGTGCGGCGGCGGCGGTGGCGGCTACGGCTACGGCTACGGCGGCCGAAGGACGGGGAGGAGGAGGGAGGGGGGGGAAGCGTGTGTACGAGAGCCAGGATAGGAGAAGAGGGGCTGGCCGGTATAAATTGCATCGTGCGGTCGACGAAGCGCGGTCGAAATTGGGGAAATTAAGTTCACCGTGTATAGGGGCAGTCCCGTGCTATACACCGTTGTAGATACTACACAAAGAGACCACCGCGTCATGTGGTAACCCCCGCGGTCCATGTAACCCCGATGTCGATGTCGAGGTCAGCGCGAAAAGAGACGACGAGCGTGCTTGCGCGCTCGCGGTAGCGGGATATCCAGGCTCGGAGGGAATCTCTCACGACGCGCTGGCTCGGCCTGCGCGATATCCTGTGTATTCCGGCCGATTAAATATATATCTACGCCGCGGCGACATGTGTTCCTCGCCCTAGGTCGAAAATATCCCGAGTCACGCGGCCGGCGCGCCGCGTCCGTCTCGGCGTATTTTACGCAGCGCGACGGTGGTGGCGCTCGAGCGCGAGAAAAGGCCGACGCCAAATGTCAAGGTCCTTTTTGCGTGCGACGCGGGATTCGGACCTTTTCCTTTCCCTCGGACGCCGCGCCGACCGCTTTTCGCCGGCGCCTCAGCCCGCTTTTCCGAATGTGCGATTTGCGCCCGTCGATGCACGCTCGTGCACGCTCTCGGAATCGCCGACATTTTCACCCGCTGAGAAACAAAGCCGAAAATATCCTTCGTGCTCGTTCGCCTGGTACGCGGCCACTCGTCGACGCTATTTCAGCGCACAGCGTGATCCCGAAGGCGCGGCGTATGAACTTGTTAATTTCGGCTTGCAAGCACACAAATTAGCCGCGCCGCTGTTCAAAGTGTCGTTACCGCTTGTATCCCCGCTTGTATTCTTGTTTTTCGTTGCTGCCTCGCGCTGCCTAGCGCGCGTTGCCTAATCGTGCCACGATTTAGAAGAAAAGTTACACCGGGGCGCCGGAGCGAATCAACCAATGAATAGCGGTCTAACTACCGAGCTGTTAACGGCGCGCGCGCGCGCGCGGGCTTGGAAACGCGTTATGAATCGTTTAATTCCATTTCATTCTCAGCCCGAAATCCCGCGCACGCCTCTCTATTTTCGTCCCTCCTGCACTTGCCCGCCTGCGCCAGCTCGCGTCCCTTCACCACCGCGCCCCCCGTCGCCTCTCCTTTCCGACCGCGCGACGCATCGACGCCATGCAGTCATTGAAAATTGGCTGCCGCAAACAACCCCGCACTTTGTTAGCCGCGTCGAAAATGGCCATAGTAAACCGTGCGCGCCGCTCATTCCTTCCCCGAAGCTACTAAACGCGACGACCAATTTTCGTTCTCTTTTATTTGTTTATACCTCTTTTTATACTATGCCAATTTCTGTTCCCTTTTATTTATTTATCTATTTATTTGTACTCCGATTTATATCTCCGCTTTCGCCGTCAGATGGTCGCCGGACGCACGCCGTGCCGCCAAGCTCAATCGGAATAGAGACGAATCTTGCAACTCACGCCGTGCGTGAGAATAGACTCGATTTTTAGCCTACTCCCGACTAGAAATTTATCCCATGGTCCTGATCAGGTTAACCTCATTCGGACATCAGGTCCCAATAAGGTAATACCATCGGGTCCTAGTAAATCATGTGACGCAGCGTGGATATCAGGACCTTAGTAAGGATTCATAATAGTCAGGTCCTTATTGAGTTACCCTATGGAATCCTTATTACGTTTTTCTTTTTTTTTCACATTATGGCTCCTGATTACTCGCCACGGCTATATTGGCTGATGACATTAGAAATAAAAAATGACACGCTGAAAATTCTTTCATGTCATTTCCAAATAAAAAGATACTTGCATGAAATAATATTTTAGATCGCTTGAGCATACTTGTAAAATGTTTCGGAAGAGAAACATAAAATGAATATCATAAGATTCATAAAGTATCACAAGGTGACAAGACATAAAGTAGCGTTAAAGAGAAAAGTTGCACGTCACGTTAATTTTACAACTATTTGTTGACTGCTAAAAAAGGATAGTTTCTATAGCATTTTACAAATATATTCAAGTGATCTGAAGTGTTTCTTCGATGCATCTTTTCAAACATCTTTACATTTGGAAATGACACCCAAAAATTGTTAAAACTTGATAACGCAAATCATATTAGGTACAATGAATAAGATCCCGACAAAAACCTGATTAACTGAACCATATTATATCATACACTAGGTTGATACATTAAGGTCCTAATGTAGACCCAATCATTACAACCTTATAAAGGTTATATAGGTCTTCCTTACTCATTTGTCGTTAGGACATTATAAGGACAGACTTACTTAGGATTACCTTTCATTCACCCTTATCAATGTTAGGTGAACCTGATCAAAATTTCTAGTCCGTCTGTTGATGCAGCGTGTTCATTTTCAAACTCTCCAGGTGTACTATTTAAAGACCCTCTTTCTCTCTCTCGTGCGCGCGCACACACGCGACGTTTCTCCCGAAGAGACGACGGAGCACATCATTTCAGCAACGTCGATAATCCCCACATTCTCCGCGCTCTATCGCAGACTCTCTATATATTATAAAGAGCCGCGCGCGCAGAGGTGAGCAAACCTCTCTCGAAGGTCCGGGTGCGACCCGGCGATGAAGCGGGCCGACTCACGACCCCGCAAAATGAAGAATGACAATCGCGGGAAGGGCGGCGGGGTCTGGCGGAAGAATCAAGCATAATTTCTCGGTGACGGTGCGCGCGGCGGCGTCGGCTTTTCAACCCTTATAATATCTTCAGCGTCCCACGTCACGACCCCTATCGCGTCCTCCGCTCCCTCGTCCCATACCCCCTCCGCCTCTCTCTCCGCGCGTTTCTCTCTATCTTTCGGTTTTCGCTAGCGGTACACCCTCGCTCCTGGGAATACATTTCCATGCATTTTCCTGGGCCATCGCCCCTCGCTCTGCCACCCCCTGCATTCCTCTTCAACCGAGCGACCCCGTGCGCGCCAGCGTTTGCTCCCTACCCAACAACTTTCGTCGCCCGCACCAATCCCCATTCACTCTCTCTCTCTCTCTCTCTCTCTCTCTCTCTCTCTCTCTCTCTCTCTCTCTCTCTCTCTCTCTCTCTCTCTCTCTCTCTCTCTCTCTCTCTCTTTCTCCCTTCCTCTTTCTCTCTGTCTTCCTCCGCTTTTTCCCCCTTCTTCCTCGCGCTTTAATTACCAACTTTTCCCTGTTTTCCAGAAATTCGCGCTCAAGCGAGCAGCTTTTTCGCGCCGACGGTGTTTTTTCCTCCACCTGCCCACCCCCTCCCCGCCGGCGAGCCGAGCCTTTCGCGCTCCGTCTGTTTTGCTATCTGTCTACCACTCTTCCGGCCTCGTCTCACGCGCGCGATGCCGCTCTCCTTCGTCTCGCTTTTTGTCCAAGTTTGCGCCAAGCTCGCCGAGGCTCGCAACCGATACCATCCGGTATCTCTCTTTCTCTCCCTCTCTCTCTCTCTCTCTCTCTCTCTCTCTCTCTCTCTCTCTCTCTCTCTCTCTCTCTCTTCCTCTCTTTCTCCCCGATTCACACGGCACGGATGCATGGCGCACGGTTCCTGTGGTGCGCGAGCCGTCCTCCGCGAAACGCAAATATACACAGCCGCGAGCGGAGGATCGGGAAATCTTGTAATGCCGCCGCTTTCCGTCGCGCCCCGGCGTCTTCCTCCATATCGGCGCTTGTTTATTCGTCCCTTCAATCCCCGCGTCGCTTCCGACCAGATTCGGAATGTGATTTGCCCCGCCGCTTGCGTCTGCTCGCGCGCGACGCAATGTATGCGCGCAAACAGCAACGAGAGAGCCTTCGGCCTTCGAGCTCGAGAGAGCGCTCGCGCACCCAGCGGAGTTATCGCTATCGTCTCGCGCCGCCGAAATCGAGATTCTTCCGGAGCTCGGCCGGCAGTTAGTCCCACCCGACGAGGTGGTGCAGATAAGCACGTGTGTGAAATTGGCCCCGCCACTTTTCGAACTTTGACTTTTTCTTTATTGTGCGGTATTGTGCTATATGTTTGCGCTGATTTGTGCCGCAATCGCGAGACCGATAACTTCGATAACATTTGAGAAAAAAATGAAAACGAAAATCTGCCAGCCACCCACTTTCGTCCGAATGAATCCAATTTTTGTTTATGAATTCCTACTAATTTGTGCCGCGTTGTGCCGTAGTTTTCGATACATCTCTAAGTGATTTCTTGATTGTACTCGATTAGCAAAATTCAGCACAACACGCAGACTCGCGATAAATATATTGTAGAAAAAGTTATTTGTTAATTTTATCTTTAACGGTTGTTTCTCTACTGAAACTTTTTTCTACTGAATTTTTTTTCTAAAGAAAAGCGCAAAACTCGGAAAGTGCGGGGCTACGAAAAATTTAGTCTCTCTTAATTTTCTTGAGTACGCTTTGAGTTACGGAGTTGCGCGGATTGCGGCGCAAATGCAGCACAATTCGAAAAAATACAAAATTCGAAAAGTGCGGGGCTGACTCTTCCAGACACGTCAGATAAGCCTCGGCAGATCGGCCGCGCGGGGGAAGCTTCGCGTGCAGCTTCGACGCTGTCGCGCGCGCGCGCGAGTTACACGCGAGCCCGCGAGCGTCCTTCCCTCGGCCGGACATTCGGACATACGGCCGTCCGGAGAAGCCCGGCTAGTTCTCCGGCGGCGGCGGCGGCGGCGAAACTTTCCGCCGAAATACTCGCGCGATAATTTTGTTAAGTCCGCCCCCGAGAAAAGCTCGAGGAGAGCGCTACGTCCCGGAGGAGAACCGCAACCGTACCATCGGCGGAACATAAATATAGGGAAAAGCGACTGAGACTGGATAGGCGGCCCGGCCGGCTGCTGGGATGGTTAAAAGTTTTCTCCGGTTTAACGATCTGCTCGTTTGAACCCGGAAGTTGAGGCCCTCTCCTCGCCGACCTCCTCCCGTTCCCTCGCCTTTTCGTAGCGCGCGCGCGCCGAGCGGAGCTTCTCAGACTCGGCGATACGTTCTTTCTCCTGCTCTTTCCTCTCTTCTCTTTACGCCGTTTCCTCAGCACCCGCCCCCCCCCCTCCCCCCTCCCCCCGCCGCCGCCCCGCGTCCGCTCTTTCGGACTCGTTTCCCAACGTGCATCCTTATTTGCGGCTGATAGTAATGGCTACGTAAGGGATGGTCAGGGAAGCCTTTCGCGATCTCCAACAAGACTCCGCCGCTTCCGACGGCCTCTTCAACTCTCGACAAGGCTGCTTTCACGGCGGGCGGAACGCCGGCCGTCGTTATCGCCCGATCCGCTGCCCGCCTGGCGATGCTATCTGCGAGCGATGTTACGCTTCAAGCGGTCTCGCGCGCGCTTCTTCACGCTCGTTACGCCGCGAAGTGTGCGTGCGGCGAGATCGTGCCGATGCCGGAAGATACGCGAACGGCTTGATCGCGGGAGTCGCGCGACAGCCCGGCCGGGATCTTCGACGGAATCACGTCCTCGTCCTTTCAACCTTCTTCCTCGGCGAGGCGAGGCGAGGTGAGACGCCGCGCGGCCGATGTTAAAGCCGTACGCTCGCCGAGAACACGCGAGGGCGGCATTCCTCGGCTGTTCGGGGTAATTCCCAAAGAGATTATCGAAGACGCATCACCGCGAGCCCGCGTCCAGATACAAATTGGTCCCATGCAACCGTGACTGCTGGCGCGCTGGAACCGACGCGCACACAACGACCACTTTGTCCCATCCGCCCGACACACACGTGTGTATGCTCGTGCGCGCGCGTGTGTGTGTGTGTGTGTGTATATGTATATGCACGTATGGCGCGCGCGGGGCCGCATACAGAGCGGTGCAGGTGCGACGTCTGCGCAACGAGGAAATTGCAGGCTTGCCGGTCCCCCAGGTGCTCTTCGTCATCATAAAGCCTACGGCACCGGCGTTGTACCTGTATTAAACCCAGCCTCGAACACAGCCCTCCGACTCGCCGCCTCCCCTCCCCCGTGTCGCTTCGGCTCTCTCGCCCGCCTAACCGCGCGGCTCGCCGTCCCTTGCCCTTTCCACCCCGGCGCGGGCGTCGCGCGTCCTCGTCCGCCGTATTTCGTGCGTATGCATCGTCCGCCGAGCGGACCGAGGGACCCCGGCGTCGACCGGTCGACTGTTCCTGGAGACCGCAACGGACCTCCCCCGACAACCGCGGCCAGTCACTGGCTGTTTAATAATCAGTATTTATGGTAAAAACTTGCCAGACGCTTGTCCGGCCGGCGTATGGCCGCCGCCGCTGCTGCAGCCGCCATCTCCCCTGCCGCCGACCCCCGCCTGTTCGAAATGTACGACCTTGGATACATATTTCGAGGCAGTTTTTCATTCACGCCCCGCGGAATCGTCGCGAGCGCATGCGAGGCCGTTCGCGGCATCGATTCGCTCGGCAAACTGCCGCGCGAGATTGATCTCGCCGGGAAACGAGCGGCGACGGAGTCGACCTTCGTCAGCCGACCGACGACCGTCACTTCGGCTACTTTTCACTCTTCAGGCTAGCTCGCATCTGTTCGTGAACGATTGACGCGTCAGCGCTGTACGCGCTAATCAGCCCTGTTCATATTTTGTTTAATAAACGAGCTCATCCATCTTGCCGCTCATCGCTTACGGCTCTCTCTCTCTCTCTCTCTCTCTGTCTCTCTCTCTCTCTCTCGGCTTCTGAAAGATCTCAACTCGCGGCTAGTACTCGGCACACGAAAGCGACCCCGCCGTGGTATCGTGCGTGTCCCGATGTGTGTTGAATGCGCTTGAACGTACTCGTTATCTCGGGCGTACGTCTCGCGCTCGCGTGTACATCAACTTCTTTTCCTCTCTTTTCCCGCCGACGTTCGCTCGACGTGATTACGCGATCCTCGCCGTTCTGGTCGGAGTTAATCCGTTTCGTCTGCACGTCAGGATAGCGTAATCAAAATGCCGGCTGGCTAATTCGCTGAATCGGGCCTAATCCGTTCCGTTACGGGCTTGACACTTATTCTCGGGGCGAGATCGACGGACGAATTGAGCCGCGCACAGTTCTACGATTCTTCAACAGCTAGCAACAGCATCGAATCCACGAGGCGAGAGAAGCGAGCGCGATAACGCGCGTTGGAGGCAATCTCGTATGAAAAAAAAACAGGAGTGGACCGATAGTCGGCTCGCTGGCGATTTTCGCGTGTAAAGCGAAAAAAGTGCGAGCGCGCGCTGCACAAAACGCGATGATCATTCGTCGGAAGGCGCGTAAACCGCCGCGTTTTACCGCAGCGGCACGCATATATCGGCTCTATGCTCCGCTCCGCCCCGCCCCGTGAAATTAATTAATTAATTAATTAATTAATAATGATCATTCGCACTCGTCAAAAGTCCAGCTCGAGCGAATCCCGTCAAACGTTCAGCGCCGAGGTGGGACTTTTCGTTTTAATTTAGCGAAAAGCTATAAAAATGTGAAACCGAGGTCGAAGTCCATAAAACTGCGCGTAGCGCCCGTGCCCGAAGCGAACGAAGGGGAGCCGGAACGGCAATTTTCCAATTAGCTGTAATGCATTCGCGTAATTATTTTCGCAGGATTACCCGGAAAAGTCGCCAAAACACTTTGTAACGAGATAAGCTCCGTCGGGCTCGCGCAAAAGAAAATACCGGCTGATCCTCAACTGCGCGCTAGTTTACTTTGCACAAAAACAACAGCCCGGGACTTTAAGAGTCATTGTCCCATGAGGGCGATGTGAATACCAAGTTGCCGGCCGCCGGCCGCGAGAGTCGCAAGATTCAGGCAAATCGCGCCAGAGTACGGGGAAGGGAGAGCGGCGCGAGTTAGAGAGAGAGAGAGAGACGCGTACCGAAATATAAATATAGGATATCGATATCGAAATATCAGCGATCTTAAATCAGTACTATATCGATCGAATCAGAGCTGCGCGAGAAGTGGCCGAAGCGGCATTGCGGCGCGGGCGTTACGGCGGAGCCAGTCGTTGACTCGTGCTACTGGCCGCGTGTCGAAGCGGGGTCGCGGCTCGGATTTGAACACTTCCGGCCGGGCGAGATCGCGATTCTCCGGGAAGCGACGGATGCAAATCGGACTGGCGTCGTTGTCCACATCAGAGACGGCAGCTAATAATAGAGCCCCGACGCGCGTCTCCGGGCCGTCTACCAATATAAACTTCTCGTTGCTGTCCGTTCGTCCGGACTGAATTACCCCGTTCCCGTCCCTGAGGAGTCTACGGCGTCCAACAACAAAGTTTGCACCGGCGCGAGTAAAGCTTAATTAAAAGCTACGATGACGCTCAAGGGCCTCTCCTCGGCCTGGCGGGATCGCCGATTCGTTTCGCCACGGTATCAGGAACGAGCGCTGGGCCGGCCAGTCGACCTTCTCTTCCTCCTCCTAATCGTTCCTCGTTTACTTCGACGCCGAGGAACTTCGTTGTCGGCGCACGGACGCCCATGAGGGCGAGTTTTGTTTGCCGATCTCGAGGAACAGCGACCGGGGCTCCGCAGTGCTTCGGCGAAACGCCGAAAAATCGCTCGGAAGAAGGCGCTATTTCGCGCGCGGGCTGTCGTAGGGTAAACGGAAACGACGCGCACTCGAGAGGTTAGCCCATGGTCGGCGAAAGTTGTTAGCAATGTCTGATTGTGAAAGTACTTGATGAAACAGCTTAAGCTGCGTCTAAGTTGCGCAAAAACCGCGGGGCTTTGGCGAGTCGAGAACGCCGAGAGAGAGAGAGAGAGAGAGAGGGAGAGAGAGAGAGAGAGAGAGAGAGAGAGAGAGAGAGAGAGAGAGAGAGCGGAGAAATGGGTGGCGAACGTTTCGCGTTCGTTCAGCTTCGAGCGAATTTCGTTTCAACGGAGATTTCGTCGTACGCCTTAATTGCCGAGATATTTAACGTTAAGGGTTTCGTAGAGTTACCGTTTTCTGGCGTTCCCGCGGGCGAGAAGTAAAGCTGAAATTTATCGGAAAATGTGTTGGGGAACGGAGAAGGGACGGTATTACCCGCGTTTCTAGCGCAGGCTGCGATAATTTCAGGAGGAGGACGCATAAGGCGTTCTCGCTAGAATTTTGCGGAAAAATGTAGTCCATAGTTTCTGGAAGTCATCTCGCTCGCGCGCGCGCGCGCGCGCGCTCGGTAGTGCCACGGTGCGGCGGACAAAAGCTTTTTAGCGTCGTCTAGCGAGCTCTTTCTTTCGCACGCTCGATGGCAGCGCGCATGAAATGACGTTATTTTAATACATGGGACGCCATTCCGCCTGCATTGTGCCGCGCATTATGCGAACGACCCGCAGTTGCAACCGCAAAGGACACTTTGCATTTATAATTTACGGGCTCTTCTGCCGCGTGACAAGCGCTTATCGCGGACTTGAAATATCTGGAAGAGATGTTTCGCGAGTTCGCCAAATTTAAGAGGCCAAATTAAGGTCTTTTCGTTGCGGATGCGCGTTCAGGGCCGCACGCCGCCGTTTTCTACGTCCAATTATTTAATTTCCGCTGACGCGGAAGGCGCGACGCGCTTATCGCAATTAAAGGGCTCCAGCGCGCGGCAACAACCGCGCATTAGTCGGACGAATGATCAAATGAGAGGTCGGATTGTTGCCACTTGGCAACAAAATTATTATTATACCGAGTGAAAACGCGAAACGCCCGCGACGCGCGACTTCTCGCGCGAGCGCGCGATCCCGTTCACCGGTAAAACCGTAACGAAATTTATCGGCGCATCGGCTGCAAGGTGAAATCGACACCTGAGCGTCACGCCGGGGCTGTTGGTGTCGATGTGTCCGTCAGATCAAAGGATCTACGATAGTTCCGGGATATACCGTGTGTACAATCCGATCGAAGTGAACGGGCTAAAGAGAATTTCAGTTTCCGACACTGATTTTCTTTGAGAAACGTCAGTTCTCTCTGCCGCAAACGCTCTCTCTCTCTCTCTCTCTCTCTCTTTCTCGCGCGCGCGCGAGCGCGTGCGATTTTATCCGGTTTTAAGTCGAAAGAGCGAGTCTTTTTTGTCGACGCCGAGGGGTTTCCTTTGAAAAATGCGACCCTCGCGTGGCCTGCGTGTTTTTCTACTGGTCGCCTGCCTTCCAAACCGTAGAACTGCCATAAGTGAGACCAGGCTTACAGCACTACCTCCTCCGTAACTCTTTTTTTTCTCTCTCTCTCTCTCTCTCTCTCTCTCTCTCTCTCTCTCTCTCTCTCTCTCTCTCTCCCCCCCTTCCCCTTAGATTACCGAGACTTGATGCGAATCAGGCGTCGTACGACGACGAGAAAACATCGTAAAAGTTCGAGGCCGACTGAGACAGAGCTGAGTGAGGGCCGAGGAAAGTCGCAATTGTGGCACGCAAATTATTAAGCTAATAATGCCGAGCGTACACACCGGCGGCCTTTATCGACGTGGGCCTTTCGAGAAGTGACACGAGAACCGAGCTAGGTCTTATCGGGCTTTCTCTCCCGGACGCCGGGATTTTCCCGCGACGTGCGGCGGCGTGCTCTAATTCGTTACACGAGATAATTAGCATCTAATTAGCGCTCCGCAAATAATTTACAGCCGGCGGTTTCGTAGAATCCGAACCATCCGGTTAATTGGGACCACTACATTTTTCGAGGAAGTTGATTCGCGCCGTCTACACGGCGCAGCACAATGCAGCGTATTCTGAGCTTTGTTTAATCGCTTAATCGCGCTCGATAACGTCCCGCGCGCGCGCGAGCTCGCTCGGTTCGCAAAATAAATTATCTGATATCGTTTTATCAATTACCTTCTCCCGCCTCTGTACGGATATAATTGCAACAACAGCAACGACGGCGGTAGTGAAGACATTTGTTTAAAATGTAAGCGCGCGTTTCGCAGAGAGAGAGAGAGAGAGAGAGAGAGAGAGAGAGAGAGAGAGAGAGAGAGAGAGAGAGAGTGAGCGGGAGAGGGAGGGAGAGGGAGGGAGAGGGCTATCTCTCGGCCTGGGAATAATTAAAAAACAAAGAGCGCGTGATGCGATTAAAGAGAATACGTTACATCGTTATACACACATTGTTATGTGCTTATTTCGCCCGCATCGATTCTCCCTCACAAAGGCCAGCCGGCGCGCGCGTTTTACACGCGCGCTCATCCATCCGCCGCCGCCTGGCGTTTGCAAAATATTTCGTTTTAGCATCGTACGTACGATCGGCTTTAATAGCTCTACGTAAAGTGTGCATTTCGAAAGCCATGGCCCCGGAATAGGATTCATTCCGAGCCACGCCGGCGTGGAACGAGCGTCGTTGCTCCTTTGTTGTCTCGTCGTTTGCGTGGTAGCTGCCATTTACTTTATTCTCTACCCCTCCCGCGCCCCGCGACGTCCTTTCCGCCCTTTTAGCTTCCACTCCCCCCTTTGCCGTCCACCGCCTCCCCCGCCCCTTTCCGGCCTTCCTTCGCGCTACCGCCACTACTCCCGCCCCCCGCGGGCGCACGCACAAAGAATCTTTGTAATCCTGTTCTTGTAGCTCCCGGGTGCAAAAACGTGGCGGCATCCGCTCCGGTCTTCCGTATCGTCTGCAGCTGCATCCGATGCATCCGCGGCACCATCGTCAGCTCGTGAATCAAACGCAGGAGATCGCATCGCGAGGTAAATTGTTCGGAAAGCCAGGTCGCGTTTGAATTTCCTTCCGCCGGAAGGTTTACGACTATTTCTCCGCGGGGGGTCGTTGCTACCGAATCGAGCGTATCGCACTCCCCTTTCTTACCGGATAATATATAAACAGGATCCTCCCGGCGGCGTCTAATCGAGTGTCCAATCGATTTAGGGAGCGAGACCTGCGCGCGCGTTTTTCTCTCCTCCTCGCGGGCCGCGGCGGCGGCGGCGGCGGCGGTGATTACTCACGCGGCGCGTCGCCGTCGGCGGCCGCGAGAAAGAAACTCGGCCTGTTCGAATCCCGCCGGCCTCGGCGACGACGGCGCTGCCGATGCGGCGCGCTCGGCTCGCGAAATTCCCGCCGCGATTTCGGTCCATCGATTCGCGCCGTCACGCCATCAGCAGCATCTCCGTCAAGTTTCGGCGCCGATGGATTTCGAAGGGCCGTTGCGCGCCGTCAAGGGGAGATAACGCGTGATGTGCGAGCGCAGATTGGTCGGGGCTTGGCCGCCGGCCGAGTAGTACTTGACAGCGTATACCAATTATTGCATCGGACGCGGCTCGTGGCCAGGGAAACCAATACGCCGGGACAAATTGTCAATTTATGCTTTCTCGTTATTACGCCGGCCTGATCATAGCGCGCGCCGCTGCTTCGCCGCTGCTGGGCCAACTCCGATGCACACGCATCGTCGCCGAGTGCATTGTGCAATCTATGAGAAGGAACGACCGCGGCGGGTGCGTTGTGTGACCGCAGATATGGGATGTTCCCGCATGGAGGCGGAATTCGCGCACGTTTCAATCCCGCGGCTGGTTGCCTCGTCAGGCTCCATTACGGCGAAGCGCTTCGATCGTGCCGGCGGATTGCCGGCCCTCTTGTGAACTCGTCGCGCGACGGCCAAGCGCGCTTCATCCCCCTGGGGTGCATTGCATCACCCTAAAGTGCGTATACCCTCCGTATGCCCACCCACTGACTTTCGCGTCTCCGCGGAGCCTCGAATGGACAAACTGCGCGCGACGACGCTGCGAGCGCTGCCGCGAGAAACATGGCGACGACACCGAGATTAGCCGCGCGCGCAGGGGGTTGAAGCACACCCCGAGCTAAGAGGCGAGGAAAGATGGAATCTATCCGTCGCCCGACTGCCGCCGCGCCGCGCCGCGCCGCGAAGATTCCGAGACGGTGCGCGCTTAAGCTGCCGCACGTAGAGCCATAAAAATAAAGCATAAAATCAACTGCTGACTCGATTGCGCCCCCTACCCCTCGGCGACGGCGGGAGAATATTGCGGAGTATGCGATTTAAATCATAAAACTCGAATAAAAATCCTAGGCTGTTTTTGCCGCTGCAGCTGCAGCATCACGACCGCCGGGAATACGGGCGACGGCGCGGCGCGCGGAAAAGGGATGAGATGGCGAATCTCTCGATGTCGCGTCTTTCGTCGAAGGTCCCTCTTTTTCCCATATTCAAACCGCTTCTCTTTCTCTCTCCCTCCCTCTCTCTCTCTCTCTCTCTCTCTCTCTCTCTCTCTCTCTCTCTTGCTCCGTGTACGCCGCTGTCTATCTTCTCGCCGTGCGCCGAGGAGCGTTGCCTAACTCGCGAAATAGGACAGCAGGCTCATAAAGGAGAATTACGCGAGCGATTTCACCCTCCGCGTACGAAGCCGCTCGCGTCTTCGCGCGCATACGTCATAATGCAAATTTACGGCGATTCGCAGGCAGCTTCGCCGACCGCTCGTGTGCGAAGAGGAGCGAAGGAGAGAGTCTCGCGAGCGCAACATTTGCTCCAACGCTCGCTCGCGTCGAACAAGGACGAAAATGAAGGGGGAAAGACAAAGCTCCACATTCCTTTCTTTCTTTCATTCACTCCGCCCGGAATATCGATATACGCGGACGATCTTTGCGCCCGACATCCCGATGACGCGGCACCGCCGCCGCGCCGTCTTCTCTGGCCCGGTCCGGGAAACAAAGTAGTTCCTTAAGCTCGCTCGGATACACTCGACATTAACGCGGGATTAATGAAGTCACGGGGTTCTTTGCGAGAAGTGCCGCTGCTGTTCGTAACGCTAACGTTTCGCCGTACCGGCCCGCGTGCGGGCCCGCCAGCGATAATATTTCATTCGCACACAGGCATCGAGTATTATTTTTCAATAGTTGAGCTAACCACGCCGCGCGCGAGATATACCGGTCGGCTATATCGCGCGAGCCGTGGCTGCGGTTTTTTCCCTATTTCTCGCACCGTCTATATCTTTCTTTTTCGTTTCCCGCTTTTTATTCCTCTTCCTTTTTATTTCTGTTGGTCTGACCTTAGCACACCACGGTGTGCGCGCAATCGAGCGGCCGCGTTTGCGTCCGTGTGGCGGCGGCTAGGAGGCAGCGTCGTTTTGCGGCCTCCATCCGCTATAGCTAACTGACTAGCTAGCTAGCTAGCTAGCTAGCTAGCTGGCTGGCTGGCTGGCTGGCTGGCTGGCTGGCTGGCTGGCTGGCTGACTGGCTGGCTGGCTTGCTGGCTGGCTGGCTGGCTGGCTGGCTGGCTGGCTGGCTGGTCGACTAGGTGGATGCGGATGGTGCGTCGCGCACGGTAAATTCTCGATGCAAATGAGATCCCTGATACGCGCGAAATATAAATCCGAAAAACCCGGAGAATATTTATGTCTATTATCTGAGGACCCACCGAAATCGCCACCCCGTCCTGCCGCCAGCCCGATCCGACGATCCGCTCCCCGGCGCGCTCTCTCTCTCTCTCTCCTACGCGTCGCTGCGGCTACGCCAGAAATACGGTCGAGTCAGATTACGCCACCATTTTCGGAGATATTACAGGAAAACCACTTACAGAATCGATTAACCCAATGTCACGAGATATCGGGCCTGAAATACCGCGGCGAGATTGCGCCGGAAAATAATAATAAGATTTCTCGCAGGAGGTTATTAATCCCGTAATATTCAGGAAGTAGATACATGTGCGCGCGTGTGCGTGTGTGTGTGTGTGTGTCTGTGTGTATCTGTGTATATCCCTGTGAATAGTTTACGAACGAATATTCGATTTTTATATCTTCGACGGCATAATTGCAGCTTCGGTTTGCGTATTTATATAATTCAACCGTTTGCTTTCGTGACCATTTTAAGAGAGAGCACGCGTATATATACTTCTCAAGATTTTAAATTAAACTGTCAAGAGCTCCTATCTCTTCCGCTGCGCGCTGAAACATTTATATTACGTTTATTGCTATACCTTGAAATAATCGTTCGTCAGGATTCCACTTTGACGCGGGAATTTAGAGGAGTTAAATCGACGCGGCCGAGGTGGCATCGAAATCATCGTGCGAGTCCTAGAATTGGAGCTCTAATTAGTATAACAGCTTTGCCGGCAGCCGTTTTAATCGCATGCCTATTATCATCTGGAACGAGTTCCTGGAAGGGATATCACGCAAAGTCTCGAGGTCTTTAACACGTCAGGGCTACCGACATGCCGCACCATCGCGCTGACCAGTTCTCTAACGAAGTTGCCGACTAAATAAAATTACAGGCTTACGCTAGTGGGTCGCATTAGCATTATCTGATCGGTCGATCGTGATTCAGTTTAATAAAAAAGGAAAACAAAGCGAGAGAGAGAGAGAGAGAGAGGGAGAGAGGAGGAGAAGGAGAAACGAAACAGGCATCGCGTCGAGCCGTGCAAATGCGCAACGTACTCGCAAGCTGCAACTTATCGATTGCTCGAGTCGTACGTCTTCTCGCACGAGCAGAGACTTATTTCATTCCCAGAGAAACTCGCTCGTCTCAAACACCACGTCGTAGGGGAGGATTTCGGCCGAGAGACGGAATACACGGCTAAAAGGGCTACCGCAGAAATTGCGTATCGCGTCTCAATTGATATATCCAACCCTCTTCGGCGCACGCGAGTTTGAAATTAATTAATCGAACATTTATACGGGAAATCCGATTATACGTGAAGCGCGGGAGGAAGGGAGAGAGGGCGAGGGCGCTGTGTTAGAGGGCATCCTTCATCTTTTCGCCTTTTAGAATCGCGGCCCCAGCACTTAATCGATACCCGATGGCTCGATGGTTTCGACCAACCGCGCCCGGCGGGATCACGACGCGACGGGCTGACACACACACGACGGGCGGCGTAGGCGCGCTGCGGCGGCGAAAGGTGCTAACTTCTCGAAACTAATAACCGATGTGACAAGCAGATTTCCCATTCCCAATCGAAACCATTATTAAGCCATCCACTGTCCTCGCGGCACTTTGTCCGGATTGGTGGTTTCATCCCCTTCTTCCCTGCGTTCCTCGGGAGCTTGAGCCGGGCTTGGCCGGGCGCCAGCGTATTCATTCCAGAAACTAGCCCCCCGATCTAAGGGGCCAATTATTTAATCAATTCCACCCTCTTAGCGGTCCGGGATAGCATAGATGGTCCATTCGGAGCGTGGAACTGCCGACAACGACGTCGACGTCTACGACGACAATTGAAATCGGTCCGTCCTTGTCCCGTCCGCGAAATTTCGACCCGCTGTCTCCGCCGACGCTCGGACACGCTCCAAGAACGTCGTCGTAGTTATAGTCCCGAACGAAATCCATCCTTGACGGAGATTACGACATCTCGAAATGTCAAACGCTGGCTCCGCGCTCAAATGGATTAACCGTTATTCCATCAGTCTCGTATCTTCCCCGGTGAGCGAGAGAGCGAGAGAGAGAGAGAGGGTGCGATAAATATGACGACAAATTTACTGTTAAGCGGTTTAAGCGCTTATCAGTTTACCTCATTACTCGGTATTGTTTCGCGCGAGATTACAACCGTTTCGTACTTGGAGCAATCGAGTAATTGCGAACGCAAAACGATCGTAAATAACCAAATATCACCGCCGGTGCGAAAGTGATGACGGAGAAAGCGGAAAACTTGTTTTTCGGCAATGAAATGCGATAAAAAATATTTTTGCGATTGAAACGTGTGTATCTCTGCTTCTTTTTTTTCCCCCCCTTTTTTGAGCATGTGCCGCGAAAGCCCGAAACGCTGCTTCGTTTAGAGCTTTCGGCGCTTTAAATCCGCCGCAGGATAAGCGCGATGGCGCACAGATCCCTGTGTGCGAGCACGGTCGTTATGAATGAGCCGACGAATAAGCTCCCTCGCATGACGTATCCGTGATATATCGGACTGTATTGATCGCGTATCATTATATCCGAAGCGCCTGCGAAGCAGGTTTAACGTCAATTAATTTGAAACTTTGGCATAGCAATTGCGAGAGAGAGAGAGAAAGGGGGACGGGGAGGAAGGATGGATGGATAGATGGGATTTCAGGAACTTGCGAAGATCTGAATATCGCCGATGAAATTAGGGGGAGCGAATACGACGTCGCGTATACCTCGTTACCCAGTTTCGCGCTGATAACATACAATTATATATATATATTATATATATTATATATATTATATATATATATATTATATATATATATATATATTAGTTATATTCCAACCGGTTTTCCTGCCATCGATTATTATTACCCGCGTCGCTAAACCGTGATTAGTTAGCCATTAGCCGTTTGATTGCGCGGCGCGCAATTGAAAGAATCGCGAATCTAGTTGGCGGACGGTGGGAGGGGATGCCGCAATTACACCAGTTAATTATGTCGTTTTTCACATCGCTGAATATTGCGCGCGGATCAATGTCCCGTCTCGTTCATCGCAACACGTTCGCACATGCGTGTATCGCGGCAGCTGTTGTTTAGAATCGTCGTCGTTGCCTCGCAGAGTAACTCGCGATCCTGCGCGATTAACGCGATAGCGCGATAGCGCGTCCTTACGGTTTTACAACGCGCGCGCCGTCCCGCGAGACACTGGTCTGTCGTTGCGCAACAACGGCGGGCGGGGTAGTGTCTTATTGTCGGTCTCCCTCGGGCGTCCTGAGGCTACCGAATAGCTAAACTACCGCGGAACTGCCGCGTAGTTTAAGAAGCGTTGAACGCAATAAGCGAATCCGCGCGGCCGCGGTTCGCGGCTCGCGGTCTCGCCGCGCATTCTACATCAGCGGCCCCGTGAGAAACTGATCCTATAAACTGCGCACGCGAAATCAGAATGGCGACGTCATTAAAAGCTCAATCGCGTAGCGAGCGGTCGATGACACCGACGAATTAATCCAACCGCCGCCTCTCGTCCCGCCAAGCGCGCTGCCTCCGACTGCATTTCCGAGGCCGCGCTCCGACACCTCCTTCGTCACGACTCGCGCGTGTTTCTCGCGCTTGTTTCGGCCGAATTATCAGCCGATGTAATCTCCACGGAAACGTATTCGCATCGGAGCGACGCGATATTCACGTCCCGCTTACGCCGTCCGTATTACGCCGGCCGTCGTATAATATCGCAATAAGCCGCGCGACTTGGCGAGTGTCGAGTGGCGCAGATGCGCGCCATAAGAATTCTCCTCGGCGGCCTGCATCGAGTCGCGTCGGGACGGCCGACGCCGAGAGACGTATTCTTCCATTGAGATAGCTGCTCCACCCCCGTGCGCTATCTGTCGCGCTTACGCCGGAGCGCTTCCGGGGGAATTCGACGGCGCGCCGTCTGATGGCCCGGCAGCCCGCCGATGAGAGGGAAGACGCGAGGGATTGCGCGAGGAATGGGTGATAATAAAAATCGCGATCCCCAGTCGTGGAATGCGCCCGTTGGCTCGGCGGCGGCCGAGTTGGCGGTGGATTTTAATAACGAGGCACTCGGACGTGCCTCGTTATTAAAATCGCGCGCTAATCGCCGTCTCGGCTTCGACGCGCGAGCGCGCTGTTGAAACAAAGTCTCGCGTGTGTTTGCGTTTCTCGCGAGCGAGAGCCGGTCATTCGCGCCGCGCCGAGCGGCGGACTCGCATGATGCCGGGCTCGCACGAAAATACGATCGCGAGCGCGCATACACACGTGATCGCGATTCGTATCGCTGCGCCACGACCGCCGCCGCCGTATATAGGTCAGTTATATACGGATCGTCGAGTACGATGCGGACATGCATCCACAGTAATGGCGCAGATACGGTGGACCTATTTAAATATCGAGCCGAGAGAGCAGCCGCGGAAACGTTTCTCTCGCTGGTCTCTCGGACTCGAGCAGCTTCGCCGTCGCGCTCGTTCTCGCCGCAGCGAGACATGTCCGTTTCTCAGCGAGCGCGACACGCGCTCGTACGCCGTTTCGTTCGGGACGGCCAATTGTCGTCGTCTTGGTTATCGTCCGGAGATTCGCGCTTCGCTCGGGGCAGAGTCCGAAAAGCCAACGCCGCGACGTTCGCAGGGATGCGCTCATCCCGTGAGAGCGTCGCGAAAACAGCGCAGCGCAGCGCGTTGTCATCGACGTGGCTCGATAATGCGGCAGCCGAGCGGTAGCGAGACGCAGCCGGTTGAGTAATAGATTCGCATTACGCCGGCCCGCGCGGATTTCCTCCGGCAGCGCGGCGTGACGTATCGCGCTCGCAAGTTACCGTGCGCGGTAACTTCGTCACGAGCGCCGAGGACTGGCATTAATTTCATGTTAGCTCGCGGTGTGGACGAGGCAATTATAAAATGCCCACGTTACCCACGACTGTTCTAAACTTGTCCCATCGCGGCTGTGCCTACGATGGCGCGTCACCTCTCACGCGGCTAAGAAAATGGCGTTTCGCGAGAAAAAGAAACGCCGGACCTCCGAGACTTCTTCGAGATTTAATTGTCGCGGGCGCTCCTCAGCTCGTCGAGTGAACGCGCCGCGATTGTGATGGTGATATATGCAATTTTCCTTTTACTGCCGCTACTTAAAACACAGCCGAGGTGAGGGCTGAAGGGCTCGGTTTGGCGCTCCCGATTCCCATCGTAAAAAGCAGCCAGCTACGCACGGCGAGGCAGAATTTCGTGTCTCACATCGCAGGCTGTCGCGCGCGCGCGCGCGCGAGTGTGTAAGGCCGTGACACGTAACTTTTTATAACCGGCGAAATAATCTCGCGCAATACGAGTTATGGGCCCGCCGCCGATACACCGACGTTATATTCGAGCGCATAATTCCGCCCCCTCGCGCAAACTTATTTACGTCCCGCGAATATAAAACGGACGATATGGCCGCTACCTTATCGGGAACGTCGAGTCGTCGTAGCCTCGATTATTAAGAGCGGCAAATTTAATGAGCGCCGTTAAAGCCCGACTGCGTAAAATTGGCCTAAAATACGCACCGCCTGCGGAGGTGAACAAGCGGCCGGGGGGAAGGGTGGCGCTCGCGCGCTTCTGTCGCGAAGGGGGATGAATAATCGCCGGATATAAACCTCGGGGGAGGGGAGGGGAGGGGAGGAGGGGGGGTTAAGTGGCGGGCCGAAGAGGGATGGTCGAGGATTATTACGCGGGGATGGCGTTGTATCGGCGAGTGGCGAATAAAGCACACGATAAAACACGCCGCCCGATGCTTCGAACGTCAATGGAGAGTGATCGCGGGCTGCGTGTGCCGCCGGTATGCGTGTACACAGGATAACGGGAGCGCGAGGCATCCTGGCCGACGGCGGCAGCGACGGCGGTGGCGGCGGTGGCGGCGGCGAGGGTGCGACGAGGGCGCGATAGAGCACAGGAGCGCGCGCGCGCAGGCGATACTATGCCCGCGTTATTATACGCCGAGTTAACGACAAGATTGTTTCTCAAAGTTAATTTACATCCACCGGGTCTCGCGCTACAGAAGCGCAGCGTGCCGATACTTCCTCATGCACGCGCGCGCGCACAATCGCACCAAGTTAATATTCCGTTCTATTCAGAGAATCTTCAACGACGCGACATGTCGTCGTCGTCGTCGTCGGGTTCGGCAAACAAGAGGGAATAACAGCAGTCAGGGCTAACGTGCGCGCCGAAATGGCGACGGCGCGATTGCGTATCTCTCGGCATGCATCCGCTTGTTTGTCTCCGCGGGAGGCTTCACGCATCAAGTAACGCATTCCCGTTATTACCGCAGAGTCGTTCGCTAGACTGCATTAGACGTCGCCGAGTGTGTCGTTGCATCAATCTCGCAGCAACGCTGAGGTGTGTCTGATCGAAGACGGGGGTGGGGGGGTGGGGGAGATAATGAAAGACGCGCGAGGACCGGAAACGAGGCGATTCTCCTCTCTCTTTCCCGGCGGCAATGAGCAGCGCGCTTGTTTGCTCGGACCGGTAATATTCCCCGAGTGCTTCTCGCTGGGATACCGAATCGCCGAGTGCTCGGATCACGCTAAGAAAGCAGCACGCGCGATTCTCCGCGCGTAATTTCGGCGAGAGGGAGAGAGGGAGAGACACGGCGGTGATATCCCGCCGCGATCTCTCGCAAGCGTGGATATTTTGAATTTTCAAAGGCGGCGCGCACATTAGCGATTCATTTATTCGCGCCGGTGCGAGGGGAGAGCGCCGGGCGCGGCAAGAATGAATGCTAAATATCGCGCGCGTAAAAATATCGCGATCGTCGTCATCGACGATGGTTATATTCCACGGCCGGGAGTGCATGCGAAACGTGGCTCGCGCTTTCACGCTTTTCCGAGAGCTTTCACGACCGCCGCCGCCACCGACCAAGTCGCTCGCAAAGCATCGAATGCCCTGCCGTCCCGTCAGCCCCGCACACCCCCCCCCCCCGCACATCTCGTGCTCCCAAGGGTTCGTACCATGCCCCGATGCTTTCACACACGCGAATATTCCAAGCCGGAGAAGATCGGCGCGAGCGACTGCCGGGAGCGCGACTGTATTATCAGGGGATGCAAGTCGCGTGTCGATGGCATGCCTTGGTGGCTTCGAAACGTCGACGGAGGATGCTGATGAAATTCGAGAGGGGTCTCGAGAGCGCGAGTACTCCGACTCCATTGTGCCGCGACTCGCTCGGATACAGATACCCCCGCTCGTGGTAGGGAGAGACCTAACCGGGAGAGACGCGAGAGCGATATGAAAGATATTTGACTTTTAACGCGATGCGCCTTATTGCGCAAACATTTCCGCGGCTAATAACGCGTCGCGCGGCTCGCCGCGCGCTAATTAGCCGGAAAATCAAGCAATGAGGAACGAGGTAGCGCTGTGGCTGTACGACGAAGCGATATATATATATATATATATATATATAGCGGAAATATCGACGGGAAACGATATATCGGGAACGCCGGCGAAGCGTCATGGTGTTCGTACACGCGTTCGTGAACTTTGACGCGAAACGCTTAACGCGATGCGCGCGTCGACGTGTCTGGGCTCGCGAGGTGTCGCCGGGACTTGCGTACCTCGACTCGACCGAACGGGCTTCTTTCAGGAAACATCAGCGACTCGCAATACATCACGTACATGACAAGTAAGTACAAACAGCAGCGCCAACGGCGCGCGAGAGCGACGCTGGCTGGCATCTGATGTTATCCGCGCGGCTGACATCTGGGCCGCCATTCGCGCTCGCGCTCGCGCACACGTAAACTAAGTAACAAACGCGAGCCGTACGCGGCTCGTTGGCAAAAATACACTCCGTGCAGGTCGCGGAACGAGGTCAGAAGAAGTGGTGGACCTCGCGCGCACGTAACATCGATCCTCGGCAGAATCGCGCGCGCGCGAGAGAAAGAGAGAGAGAGAGAGAGAGAGAGAGAGAGCTCTCGCAGGCACGCGTCCGCCCGCTCGCGAGACAAGCGCGACCACGTCGCCCGTGCGCACCCCCGTAAATCGGCCTGTTTTCGAGCCGGGACTACTCAATTTTGCAGGTCCGCTGTAATCTAAATTTCAAATCCGCTAATGTGTATTTTTGCCAGCCCGGCCCCGCACGGTTCGTCCGCTCTCTTTCTCTTCTTCCGCCTGCCTCGCCCGGTGGCGGCCCGGTGTTATCGGCCGACTTTCCCAGCGCTTTGAATTTCAAATTCCGCGCGACCACCGTGTCGGCCGCCGCGGCCGACAACCGACTTTCGAGTGTTTCCAGCCGCTTATGCGCTGTCATTTGTTTCCGTCGGCCTGCGGGGCCGCGCCGCGCCGGCCTGCGCTCCACGCCACGTATATACGTGGCCACGCGCGATCTACGGCGCGGTGCGCCGGTATCTGGCAGCCTGCACTTTTATTTATGGCGCCACCCGGTATGCATCAGAATTGATTCCGTGATTTATTTCGCGGCCCGAGTCGCGCCGCCGCTGCTGCGCCGCCGGCGGCGGCGGCGGCGGCGGCGGCCGACGCGGAGAAGGCGAATTTCGAAAGCCGCCCGTTCCGATCCCGCCCTTCCTCCCTCCTCACCCGTTCGCTCGGACGTTGCGTGCGACGGGACGATTACTTTGTAATTTCGCGTCTACCTCAGTCCATTCGTTCGCTCTCGTTCTCGTTCCCGTCGGCGTTCCAGCCGGAGTAACACACCGCCCAGTCGAACAACGACGCGCGCACGCATAACGAGAAAAGCGCGAAGGCGAGAGCGAGAGCGAGAGCGAGACACGACGTCTTTAGCGGGGAAAAATAACATACGCTCGCGCGCATTACGCTAATGCGCCGCTTTAACGGCAATGTAACTCCGACGTTATCGTCGACTAATCTTCTGCCGGCAATGTCTTTTAACGGTTCTTGCCGGTCTTCTTAATGCACGGGACTTTGCACCTAATTGCACGCTACGGCTCGACGATCGCGAAAGTTTCTGCCCCGCTCGCTCGCTCGCGCGCGCGAGCGAGCGAGCGAGCGAGCGACAGCGGGGAACAAGAAAGTCCTCCGGGGGGCGGCGAGAGGGCGGCGGAGGGGCCGGGGGTGCACGAGCCCTGGCTAATTGAAGCGCAATTAGCCGCGTTAAAACGCCAAGTGCTGATTAGGGCGCTACGTCTACGTCGCCCTCGACTCGCAAGGCGACCTACTAATCTATGCGCATACGTGACGCGGTGGTTCTTGCGTAAATTGAAAGTCGCCCTTGCCCTCTCATCGCTCGCCGAGAGCGCACTCGACCGTCGAAATTCGCCGGCGCGTTATCCCCCGTGCCCCTCGAGCCCTCATCATCCCGTCAAGTACACCGTCTCCGAGTTTCTAAATAAACGATTGATTGACGAAACGCCACGCCGCGCCGGGCCGCGCCGGCGAGACGAGAGTCGAGCTATTCGACTCGGCGGCTCGTGTGAATCGAACAAGCGAGACAGTCCAAAGTGCTCGAGTGCTCGCTAATTTCGCGAATATGCGGGAAATTACGATCGTTCTTCGAAGAGCTCGCTCGACGAGCGATTTTACAGGTTACACAATGTGCCGAGGAAGACGTGAGGAAGATCAAGCGTGACGCGGAGGAAAGAGTGCGACGGAGAAGTGCGCTCTCTGCGACCGAATAATCCGGCCGAGTCAATGTTAATGTCGACTCGCTAACCGGCCCTGTGTGTGTGTGTGTGTGTGTGTTAAATCCGTGTCGCCTCGATCGTCAAGTGTGCCGCAGGGAGTGACGGACACGTTATTTCGAACGTGTCGATAAATCAAGCAGCATCTCGGGAAATAACGGCGAAATTGCATATTCTTAGGTCAGCACCGTGCCGCGAGTGCCGCTTTTGATCGAGGTCGAAAGCTTTATTAAGCGCCGCGCGACTCTCCGCCGTATCCAGAAATAAACAAGCGACGTAAACGTGCCCCGTCTCAATGGGTATTTTAAAGGTATTAAAAAGAAAAAAGAAAACAAGAAGAAAATAGGAGAGCACGTTGCTCTCCCGCGACGAGAAAGAGAGAGAGAGAGAGAGAGAGAGAGAGAGGGGGGCGGGAGGATTGGATAATTCAAGAACGACCTCGACGAGGCCTCGTGAATATTCAAGTCCGTCGAATCGAGAGTGGAGGATTCTGCCCTCCCCCCGCTGGGACTTCGATTGTTCTCTCCGGACGGCGCAAGAAGCATCGTCGTCGCCGGGACACTCGGAGAAACGCCGAGCCCGTCTAAGAAACGTTAATTGCGCCGCCGCCGCTGCGATTTTACAATGGCCCGAAGGTGGCGAAGGATCTCGTCTCGGTCGGTCGGATTCTGCGGCCGGATGATCCGGCGCGCGCAGGGTGTACCTACTACCTACTTATTTAGAATATTGCCGGCATACATCTGCATAAATTCAGCGCAGGCCCGTCGACATTCTCGCTCGCTTCTCGCCCACCCGCCCGCAGCAGCCCCTCCCCTCGCAGAGAGACGCTCTTACGACGGGGCTGATCGGTCGACACGGGAGTTGCGCGTCTTTCCGCCCCCATCTGCCGGCGCCGTCATCAGCATCCTAGCGCTCGTAAAGAAAACCCTCGTGACGCCAGCTGAGAGAGCCTCCCCGGGGCCCGGAGCCCGGGCGGCGCAAGGGAAGGGGGAAAATAAAAACGGGGAGGGCCGCCGCGCGCGCGTTATAGAAATATCGTCGATGCGATGCGGGGCGCGTGTATTATCGCGAGCGCGAGCGCCAGAGAGAGATTAAAGTATCTCGACGAACGTGCTCGGTAACCGATGATCCATCGTCGACGGGAACGCGCGCACCTCCGGCCACCTCCGGCACGTCACGGTGCGCTCTCGCCTCGTCTCGGCGAGAGAGACGGCTGGATGACGAGAAGTGTATAAATGAAAAAGGAAGCAAACGCGACGAGAGCGCGAAGCCGCGCGCGCGCGTGCTGCGGTGACGAGGCGAGGCGGGGCGGGGCGGGGCGGGGCGCGGGTGGAGAAGAGGGTTGAAACTCGCGGCGGTAATATCTATATCAGGCGAGCGAGAGCGCGCGAGAAGTAGCTCGCTGCGTGTGTGTGTGTGTGTGTGTGTGTGTTTGTGTTGTTGTGTTGTGTGCACTCTCGCGCGCGCGCGCGGGGGGAATTACGAGCGCGCCGATGGGAACGCCAATGTGAGCGCGCGCGGCCTGTCCGCGCCGCAGGCTCGTATACATATTCAAATTGAATTATACGCGCTACCAGACGCGTTGATTCGAAATCATTCGACGGCTTGGTATCTCCGAAACAAGCCAGCAAGCCCCGCGCCCGTCATCGGCCCGCAGCGCTCGGCTCGGCGCCGCGCCGCGCCGCGCCGCGCCGTCCCCGTGCGAGTTTCCAGCGTATCGTCCCTCTCCAACTAATGGAAATTCTCGGCGAGAAGTTGGTTAAACGCGATCGCTTTGCATACGTATCGCTGCGCCATCCCGTATACGACTCGTGGTGCGACGCGTCACAGCGGTGCATCAGCGAGGAGTTTGAAAGTCGCGACTTTGTTCCGGCCAGCCGGCCGGCCGGCGGCGGCGGCCAGACGCAAATCGCTAATCCGTATCCGTGATGATTCAAACGAGATTTGTATCGCGGTGGGGAGGGGACGCGTCGCGCTCGAGAGGAGAGCTCCTCGGGGATGGCGCGTCATTAGGAGAGACGCGGTGAGCCCTATCGGCGACGTCCGCACGCGATGACACCACGGCTGGTACCGCGCGAATACATTTGTTCGCTCATGGCGCAAGGGGAGTGAATAAGCGAGGAAGCGCGGTAACGAATCTCTCGCCGTGTCTTGTCATGTCGCCGTGGAAATTACTCTTGCCCCGCAGCACGGCGGGGGGGGGAGGGGGGCGGGCGAGCAGCGTCCGTCTCTCCGCCGGTGTTGTTTATCTCATTAAAGGAACGCGGAAAACGGATAATCCCCGGCTGACAAATCGCGCCCGGCGTCGGCTTCTCCACGTCCACTTTCAGGAGCGCAACTTTATCGCGGAGGAAAGAACGACCGAGGTGGTAACGGAAGCTCCGGCGGAAGGGGTCGGAGTGCCGGCGACGGTGTAGGCGATGGTTAGGGGAGTAACCGGCCCCGGCGCTGGCGGATGCGAAGCTTCATTGTAATGGACGCTTTAATTCCAAAGGAGAATAAATTGCAATTTTTCCGACCGTGCGACGCCAGCAGCCGTGGAACCGCGAGAGCGGCCCCTCGTTAGTTGCTCCAGCCGTGTCGGGGAGAGAAAAAAACACACACGTAGAGAGAGAGAGAGAGAGAAAGGATGAGAGATATCGCGATTCAATTAAAAGCACCGCGATACACGGCCGGCTCGTATTTGAAATCTTGAAACGGTCGCATTCGACGGGACGGCCTTTAGCGACCAGCCGGAATGGAGGTCGTGTCATTGGTAAGAAGGAGCCGCGAATCACGCCAAGCCGTGTTCGCGTTTGCACCTGCAAATTCATGTCGGCAGGGTCGTTCCCATCGACAGCTCCGAAACGCGCGCCGCAGGAGCGACCAAGAGAGACCAGGTTAGTCTATTCTCAGGCTGATCCACTTGATGCAATCACGAGCGATCAATTTCTCATACGCAACGTAAGGAAGCTATCGTTAGCGCTATCTTTAGAAAACGAGGGACGATCCAGTTTCTTCTCTCGATAAAATTGATGCGTCGCGCCGGTGACGAGTCGCGACCGGTTTCCCGTTCCATTATAGATCCGCGCGTCTGTTTAATTCGGTCGACTCGCGCGCGAGTCGTCTCCTCCTTCGGCAGAGCTCGATCGGAGTCGACGATACGTGTCTGTCTAAAATTGCGAATTCAGAGGAGGAAACGACCGGCGACCGTGTGGAGAGATGTCGAGCCGATATATAGAGATATTTATGTGTCATTGTTTCATTTAATATGAATCTCGATTTAATTACATTTGTTTCGTTCAATGTTTATTCAAATGCGCATACATATTTTCTCATATTACACCGTCCATGTAACTGGCGCGCGCGCGCCGATGAAAACGGCGGAAAATTTTCATTATTCAGCGGAGCCAGATTCCACTCGGCGTTGTTAACACATTATATCTGAACAATGAGACACAAACTCGCCCTTACTCCGCGCTCGACCTAACTCAGCCGGTGGTGGAGGAGGAGGAGGAGGAGGAGGAGCAGGTGGCAGCGCGGCGACGGAGGGAAGAGGAGAGTGGGGGGGGGGGTTGAAATGTGTATACGTCAGCATGCAGAAGAGCGTGGATGGAAAGCCATTTAAATTAAATTAATATTTGCCATGCGGCCGAACACGAGGGAGGTCGCGCGATCGCACGCGCGCGGTCGGACGTTGCCGTGGGATTTCGATATCGAAATGCGAATAAGGTTCGCGCAATTATTTATGATAAACCCGCGCTCTCGCGCATATGTGCATTTGCCCATCGGACGCATTCGCCCCTCCCTCTCGACGGACGGTCGTCTCGCCTTTGTGGAGAGGACCCTTCACCCCCGCGCGTCATCACTCGTTGATGCGAGCTCATCGCGCGCACTGGCGCATACGCGCACATACATGTATATGTGCGTATATGTACATAAACGACCGCGTTTACAATCAACGTTCAACGGCGAACGGCTGACAAACGCAAGAGCGACAGAGAAAGAGCGAGAGAGAGAGAGAGAGAGAGAGAGAGAGAGAGGAGGGTGGGAGGGGGAAACGGAAAGGGAGAGCGCGGGGACACCGACGCGACGAAGCTGCAGCTGCATCGGAAATTGCACACGGCGTATCGACCCGACAAGCACGGACCTCGAAATTTCGAGCGAGCCGCCGTAGAGACCGTCCTCTTTCGAATTCGGTCGTAGTAGCGGCGAGCTCGAAATGACTCCCGATCCGTAATTACTGAGCCGCTTCGTTTCCATAAATGAGCCCGCGCCGCGCCGCGCCGCGTTTACGTGTTATTTAGGGGCCGCGCGTATATCAGGATCCGTTTAAAACACATCCGGTATTCGTTTCGCGATTCGACACCAAAACTCGCCCCCGACAGCCCGCGGGAAATGCGTTAATGTAATTGCCGCGTATTTTCAGTAATATTCCTACGGCGAGCGCGCATTTTCGCAAAACAGACAACGGCAGACGCGACGGAGGACCCGAGTCCCACGAGAATCACACACGCGGCTCTAATATGCCCCATTTTGATATTAATTAGCGATATTACTGATCGCGCGCGTCATTCGGAGATTTATACCGCGCGGGCGATGAGATGAGAACGCGAATCGACGCTGCGCGGGCTGCTCAATAGCTGGCCACCGCCGCCGCGGTTCTTTCTCTGGGCCTCGCGTGGCTCGAAAATCCCGCGAATAAATTAATTAACACCGCGGGGCGACGGCGGTTCTGAGAAAAGTCCTCTTTCACCATGTCGCGACGCATCGCTCTTGCCAGCCGGCGTCGCGAATCGATTTTATAATACGTTCGGTAGTCAGTAACGCGTAATGTTATTCAAATCGCATGCAGATTGCTCCGTTATCGGCTACTTTTTCAATTACGACGTGGCGGGCTATAAAATGTAATACCGACACCGGCGGCGAAACTTTTTTTCTCCCAGTTATCTGAGCCCCGTGCCGAATAGCTATAAACTTTAAAATGTATGAGATATCGCCACGGCGCGCACATTTCTCCGCGGATCGCGATCGACTCGCGCGCGATCACCAAAGTCGAATAATTGCGCGACGTACCTTCCGAATAATCCGCGTCCTTGCAGCGGAATTGCGTTGCTTTTTCGCGAGTCTTCCCGTCGTTCTCCCATATTCTCAATTCCAACGCGCTTTTCGACTCTGCGCGAAATGACTTTATCGCGCCGACGGCAAATGCTTTCCCCGCGTGTTGCGTGCAGAATTTTGCGCGCGGACAGCGCGCCCGAGAATAAGCGCGGGGATCGTCCTGGAAAGTCTTTGTCCTACGCTACTATTTTCATTTCACAACCAGTGCCTCCCTCTCTCTCTCTCTCTCTCTCTCTCTCTCTCTCTCTCTCTCTCTCTCTCTCTCTCTCTCTCTCTCTCTCTGGCGGCGCTCCTCCTCCCCCATCATCCCCGGAATGCCACCCGCGCTCTGCTCGCTCGCTCTCTTCCTCTCTTTCTCTCTCTCTCTCTCTCTCTCTCTCTAAAAGTGGTCCGACATTCATTTTGCGGGATGCAACGGCGGCATGCCTCGCTTCTCGCAATCTAATTTTCACCGGCGTTTAATCTTTGTGTA
Source organism: Harpegnathos saltator (assembly GCF_003227715.2). Lineage (NCBI taxonomy): Eukaryota > Metazoa > Arthropoda > Insecta > Hymenoptera > Formicidae > Harpegnathos > Harpegnathos saltator. The sequence goes on along the minus strand of NW_020230554.1, from coordinate 294,668 downwards.
CACTCCGGCTCGTGTGCAACCCGCCTGCGCGCGAGCGAGTCTCTCAGGTAAGGGGTGGCGAATGGCGGGCACGTGCGAGCTTTTTCAATATTTTTCGAGCGGGAGCTATTACTCCCGCCTTGACAACGTGGCCTTTACCCGCCGCTGCTCCTCCCGCGAGCTTTCCCTTTTATCGCTCCCATCGAAATCACATTCATTGAACTCCACCGCGATCTTTTCATCGACTCGCCGGGAATGATTTACGCGGCGAAAGGTAATGGTAGGCGCGGAGAAACTTGAAATAGATAAATGTCAGCGGCCAAAGTGAATTAGCCCGTAAATATTGGACGGGATTTTCGAGCGCGCGCGCCGTAATGCGTTTTATCAAAAATATTGCGAGATTAAATCTCGCCACAATTGGACCGAGATTCATAAAGACTATCCCATTGTACGTATTTTCCACGAATATTTCCAGCTAGCGGTCACGTATGATAAATCAATTATTGGGATATAATAGGTTAATATAGCCCGTGTTAGATACGTTTGCGACCGCGGCCAATGAATGTACGAGTGCGCGCTTGCCGGCACACTCGCCGGCTTAATTTCGGTCTGCACAAACGAAACCGAAATTAGTCGGACATTAACTAGACTCGGTCGTCTTTGCCTAGACCTAGACGCTTTGGGCTCGTGAATTAGAAGCCATTTGCGATGACTCGGGAGAACGACACTGTTCCGAGTTCCTCGAGCAATGAAAGACGAGAGAAACGCTTTGGAAGTTTGCACAATCAGTGTGCAGAATAAATACGGGCGTGCATTAGGCGGCCGATTGTGTCGGTCAAATTGCGCGTCGACGTTTCCTAACTTTGTGTGTATCTCTCCCTTCCGGATCGCTGACTGACTCGATGATTCTCTAACCACGGTGGGTGGGTGTTCATGTTTCTGTCATAAGCGACCAAAATGCTCTCCTATCTTCGTCCCTCGTCCCTCTGTTCATTCCCCCTTTTCATTCTTTTAATCGAATCGGGCGAACGGTCACTTTTAACGGCGGAAGATCGAAAACCGCTGCACTCGGGAAATGGACTCGACATTCACCGCGTCGGAATTTAACGAGTGCATCTAGCATCGCTCGCCCGTATAAAGCGGGACTTTCGGAGATTCTGCTCGCTCGAAAATAACATTCGACCATCCCTTTCAAGCCAGCAGGGCCGAATCAGTGAAATCAAACAGCACCTATTGAATTATTTGGTGGCTGTTTTCTGCTGATTTACACTGTTAATCAAAATTTTATTTCGATTAAATAGACACGCCAATTGGAAACATAAACAATTACTTTGGGGTACAAGGAAATTCGTCGCGTTTCCGATTTTATCATTTATATACGAGAACTTTATATATAGAGACGTTCTGGAATCCATCCACAGACATATAATTTAAATAAATTTAAATTTCAGATAATTTAAAGGGGTAATTTAAAGAAATCTACGTGCGTGTTTGAAATTCTAATGTTTACATGTATCGTGCATGCGTCGCATTGTCTCAAATTGTGTCACATTGTAACACGATGCTGTATAAAGTATATTTTACATATTATATAGTATTTAACGATATATATTATATTAAAAAGCAGAAATAAAAACACGTTTGAATATGAACCGAGTGTTTTCTTATTTGCGCATTCGTCGTATGAATTGACGGGGAGCGTCTTTGACGCGAATCGCACGCCCGTCTGTTCATTCGGGCAACGCCAACGGTAATCGCGCGTCCATTCGTGCATCTTCCCGCAAACACGGTATGTTTCCTCTTCCACCGCGGCTGTGTGCGAGCCATACATCACGACGTCGCGGGATAAAATCGCAGTAAATTGTATAAAAGGAAGCAGCATCGCCACAAGTGCGAAAGCAATAAGTCGCGTATCTGGCCGGCGCGCACGCTTGCATGTGCGTGCGTGCGTGCGTGTATGTGTACGTGCGCGCGCGCGGTCAGAACGCGACAGCAGCCTGGCCGACTAATGGACCTGTTACGAGCAATTCCGGTAGAACGACAATTGCGCGCGGAGGTACAATGCGTACGGATAAGTGTAATTCCGAATGCGCAATTCGATCAAAAATTACCCGTGCTTCGTCGGCGGAATAATATTTAGCTTAAATTACGCGCCGGCCGGAGCGCGCTCGCGCGCGTACGTGCGTGAAGTGGCGGCCAAGCTGGCTTTGCAGATTAGAGTGGTCGTACCTGTCAACCGTGGAATCGTCGAGCCTCTTGTGCACACGCTTTCCAACATGCGTTTAATTTTTCATCGCGGCACCGGCCAACCACTCGCGCTCTCGTCCCTCGCTCGTATTTTTTTTATTTCCCTTTCTTTCGCGAGCGGAACCTTCGCCCGCTCGTGAAAATTCGTTTGCACGCTTGTCTCCCCTGGTCACAATTCGTTCCCCGGAGAAATTTACCTCCTCGCCGTTGATCAAACTTAACGCATGTAACATGCAAAAGCCGAATTTCCAGCTTTCTCTTCGATCAACGTGCGCGCGTCTGTTCATAAGTTTTTTCATAACGCCGCGGGTTCGTCATTTTTTCTGTCCGAGCGCGGGAGAGTCTCGCGCTTACCAAGTGAAAAGTGTTTTGGCCGTGCGCGCATCATCGACGTGATGAGACACGCCATTACATACATTTTTCCCGATGTACCGTTGTTACGCCCGTTACGATGTAACCGTTACGACGTAACGCCCGACAAAGACTGCTACTTTTCGTGGCGCTGCGTGAATACTCGCCGCTTGAAGAGCACTTCGATAGAATGGTCGCGCTAGTCGCGCGGAATCTCGCGGAGCGATTGCGCCCCGGATTAAAAAGTTTTTTACTGCGTATGCGGCGGTGCGCCCCGGCGTCGTAAAAGTACATCTAATGATCCAAAAAGAGGAGAAGCCGATGCCGCGGCGAACGGCAGCCTGCGAGTTTATCGCGCAGCGAGGCACCCGTTAACGCCCGGCGGACGGACATTTTTCGGTCGCGAAACGATCGTATAAACGCTCGCATTAGCCCGGCTGCGGCGAGATAAACATTCCTCCAGCACCTCGGCTGGAAAATCACATTTTATTATTATCCATTAGTCTCGCGCTCGCGAGACCGGCGATAGAATCGTTTCGCCGCGCGGCGCGGTGCACTTCGCCAATGGCGGAGCTCCAAAATGGAAAGCGCGCGACGCGACGCGACGCGACGCGACGCGACGCGACATTCGGCCATAAAGAGATAAGATAAAAAGCCGCGCGCGCACAGCTCCGGTGTGTCGATGTGACGCGCACGGAAAGGGCGCTCATAAACGACGCATCGATTTCTCGCCGTAGCGCGACGTCGCGGCCGGATCGCAAAGTTCCGAGACCAATTTAGCGCGACGATAGCGCGCGCGCTCGGTGCCGCCGCTTCAGATACCAGCGCAGCTCTGCCTGCCCTGTCCTTCGTCCCAGGGCGAATCTCTTTTACGTACGTTCCACTCCCCCCTTTCAACCCCCCGCTACGAAGGCGCCCTGCTCGACGCCACAGCGAAGCACGGCACACGGCGCGGCGCGGCCCTGACAAAGGAGCGCGTCACGTCCATCCATCTTGCACCGGCCGTCTCTTTATTCCCGGGTTAAAAGCGTAGCGGCGGCGGCAGTTTGGATTTGCCGTCGCGCTAAATCCACTAATTTCGGCCACCGACTTCTGCCTCGGTGCATTCGCGCAGCCGCCGCGATCGATGACGGCAGACGGAGAGAGGGAGAGGGAGAGAGAGAGAGAGAGAGAGAGAGAGAGAGAGAGAGAAAAGGAAGGATACTCCGTTCTCTTTCTCACCCTCTCTCTCTCTCTCTCTCTCTCTCTCGGAGGTATAAATTTCGCGAGCGCAATCAGATTGAACTTTTACGATGTTAATTCGTACAAGGCGGCAAACGCGCGCCTCGGAGCTCGATACAATTATCGGGAACGTTATTCTCGAGATCTCGATTCTTTTTCGAGAAATGCGCGGACTCGAGACCGGCGATAAAACCCTCCCTTCCTCACTCCCTCCGCCTTGCCGAGCGAGCGGTCTCGCTGGCCGGCGTAAAAGCCGAGTGCCGTGTGTCGTTTCCACACGACGTATCGAGATTTTGCGAGCGTCCGTCATCCTTCCCGATTTCAAATAAAATCCACGAAAGCCGTCCCGGCTAAATGATGAAACGCAGACTAATGACCCGAATTGCGAGAAGTAGACTAATTACCGCCGGTAGCCGAGACGGGGAGAAAATATCTGCGTAACCGAGCGCTGCAATTTTCCTTTGCAAATTAACGTTTTCCATGCCAACCGGCCGGAGCGCGCAACCGTGAACTTTTTACTTAAATTTCAACAGTGAGATGCGAGAAACGTTAAAACGCGCAGTTTTCACGAACGTAGGATCTGGTTTTATACGACTCTCTCCCCGGCGCTCCGTGACTCTTTACGGAAAAATCAACGTGTTTCCCGGCGCAAATAGCTGAAATAATCTTTAGCCGGCTGCAAGCCCGCACAATCTCGTCCCTCTGGAACGACGGCCGGCGCCGAAATCCCCGCGCAAGATATTAATACTTTTCATTACGCGTATAAAATCCGTGACTCTCTTCGCTTCACGCGAGTCGAAATTAAGAACCTGATGTTGAAGAGATCGGGAATACTCAATGTTGGAAAGTTACACGTGCTCAGCGTGCGAATCGCGAGCCTCGCGTATTCGCGACGAAGCGCGACGAAAAGAATGGTGTAATTACGTCGTCGCTTGTGGCTAAAAGAAAAACCCCTCGTACAAACTGCGCGACGAATTAACGCCGAGCGAGGTTAGACGAAACGTCAATTCCCAAATGAGCACGCTCGCAGCACTTTGTACGTCCTGCGGTTGGTTCGAAGAAGGAGGGCGAACAGGATGAAGAGAAAAGAGAGCACGAAGAGGGAAATTTATTTCGGACGCACGAGATGCGCGCGCGCGCGCGCGCGCGCGCGATCGCACGAGCGAAGCCTCGAAATGCGTCCGCGAGGGCGATCGCGCGAGGGCGGCGTGACTGCGATACCCCGTAGGGATAAACGACAATCCTATTGTGAGCCCGGTCTAATCAGGGAATCCCGCTCGATCTTTTGTTCACAGGTCCGCCGACGATCCTGGTGAGGCCACAGTCGCAGCAGGTGAAGGCAGGCGGGATAGCCAGCTTCTACTGCACTGCGGAAGGCGCGCCGCCGCCCCAAATACACTGGCGGAAGAACGGCAAGAGAATTTCACGTGAGTTCGCGCTCTCCTTCGCGATTCTCGCACCCCGCGTTCCCCTCTCGATCCGTATCCCCGGGATCGCCCAAGCTGTTGAAAATACCCAAGGGTTCCCCGCGCGAACGCGAGCGCGCTCCTCCGCGGCGAGAAGCTTCGCGCGAGATCCGCGTCTTGGAGGGGCGCGGAACCGCCGGCGCGCAGCCGCCGCCGCCGCCGCGAGAATGACCGAAATGAAAATTTTATCGAAATTAAAAAGTTTCGCGACCCAGATTCTTCACTCTCCGGCTTCCTCGTCCACCCCGACCCGGTTCTCGTCCTTGCATTTTCTTCCCCTTCTCGCGAGATGCATTTTTCGTTTTGCACGCGCGTCTCCCTTCACGCTTCAGCTCTTGTTACGCTTTCGGTTATTCTTGCCTTCTCTCCTTCTCTCCTTCTCTCTCTCTCTCTCTCTCTCTCTCTCTCTCTCTCTCTCTCTCTCTCTCTCTCTCTCTCTCTCTCTCTCTGCAACTGATTTTCGCGCTTCGGCACTAACGGGAATCAACCGTGTTTCGCGAAATGCAGGTATATTATGTCAGATTTTTCGTGCCAAAGATATTGCCTCGGGAAAATAAAATGTCGCGTCTTCTCTCACCTCCCGCGGAGGATTAGCCGCGGGACGAAAGGATACACGGATCGTAAACGCGCAAACTAATTTTACCCGCGAGATATTCGGAGCTGTGAATGGACCGCTCGTCGCGAAATCCGTGCCAATTCGGAACGGAATCTGCGCGGCTGTGAAGCTTCGTGCGTTCGCAAGGTTCGCAGTGAAATCCCGCGAGACGATCTCAGTGACGACAGTCGCGCGACGCGTTGATTTCGCATAACGTTCGGGCTGATCCGCGAAATGTATGTACCCGAGCGATCACCGTCGGACCACATTCGTCGACGAGACTCGCTAATCCGACGAGGAACATCCGACGAGATAATGGCCAGCGACCGCTTGAAACATTCTGAACGCCAATTGATGGCGAGCGGACGACGAAGAGAGGACGATAACAGGGGTGACCCACCCGCTCGAAATTTATACAGACGCGCGATCCAATTCCCATTCAATATTTCTCGGTCCGTGGAATTGGATACTAGAGGGAGCGAGAGAGAGCGAGAGAGAGAGAGAGAGAGAGAGAGAGAGAGAGAGAGAGAGAGAGAGAGAGACAGAGAGAGGACACACATACCTCCTTTTATTAGATTCCGCGAGGGCGCAATTTTCGATCTTATGCCGCGGCCGGCGCGAACCGCCGATCATTTTCGCGCGCTCTCCGATCGGCATTCTCTCGCCGCCTTTTGTGGCGGGAATATTCCTTTTCACGGCGTAACCCGTCCGCCTCAATCTTCCATCTTATGTCGGCAGAATCCCAATCCCGATACGTGGTGCACCCGTATGAAAATGGTGCTTTACTGCGGATCGAACCTGTCAAGCTACAACGCGACAATACCAACTACGAGTGCCTAGCTGAGAACGGAGTCGGTGACGCGGTTTCGGCCGAGGCTACACTCACCGCTTACGAAGGTAAGTGAAATCGCCATGCCTTGCCATTGTTCATTCGCAACGCGAGCGAGAATCGAGAGGAAACACTCGCTATTCCGCGCGACGAATCCTATATCTTGATCCTGTGGAGAAAGTCGCTCTTACGACCGACAGGCGCACGCCTGTCGAGAAACGCCCGTTACGAGTTATTCTCGATTGTGTACACTTTGCTTCCGACGTGTGTCGAGATATCACGGCACGCGTCAACACGCGTGTCCAGTCATCGTTCATTTGCAGCATTGAAGCACACTTTCCCATCAGGCGTTGCGACCTTCCTTGCAACGCTCACTTGAATTTTTTTCTATTTCTCTGACGCACGGTAAATCGTACGCTCGCGTGCTAAAGCGTCGTCCAGCCCGTAAAGAATTCATTCCGGTACGTGGGAGTAACAGCGCAAGTAATGATCGAGAGTCGGAAAGTGCTGCAAAGTAAGAGCGTCGTATCAAAGACGCGCGTGTGCGTCGTAAAAGACGCAAAAATCTGCACTCGACGGAAATGCGGAAGGTAACGCTGTACGAGAAACGCGCGCGCGCGCGCGCATTCAAGCTGACGTGTGTTTGCGCGATGTATGCGAGGATCACGTAGAGAAAAAAATATACTCCACTCAGTCTCGTCGAGTATATTCTGCTTTTGTAGCGACGTCACACGAGCGAGCGAGCGAGCGAGCGAGAGAGAGAGAGAGAGAGAGAGAGAGAGAGAAGCGAGCTCTTATTTCGAAGTTATACGCCGCGACATAATTTTCGTCGGCAGGCTCGCGGGCTCAAAAGGACTAGATTATACGATACGCCGGTAAAGCTCCGGTTTTATCCTTTCGGTGCGCGAGAACGGGAGCGTGGGAGCAAATTTTCGTGTTTGTTACTTCATGACGGAGGTCCTCGCTGAGAATTTTTCGGCGCATTACGACGTAATAACTATGAGAGAGCTATCGGCGTGCGGCCGTACGACATCGCGTTTAATATTTTAAGGAAGCTTCCAGGACAGCTGCCACCGTTTGGTAATGTTCGAAGCTTTAAGCTTCCTATGCCGAGCCTGAGAGTTTGACTGCGCCGCGCGCGCGCGCGGATAACGGCTTCGAAACTGTTTACTGATTTAAACCTCGCTTAAACGTACTTTCGTGCTCCGAGCCCGCCGATATAGACGATGTGTCATTTATCATTAATGCTGGATGTATCGCGAGCAAAGCTGTCGTACAATACTCGGCTAACCTGCACTCGAGACGCGGGCGGTTTGATTAAAACCGAAGAAACAAGACAAAAATATCCAAGTCGCGATAGCTCTCTCTCTCTCTCTCTCTGATTATGAACGATCGAGCTGTCGGCCGGTCGGTAAAACGCGTAGACTCTGCACAAACTAAGCAAACAAACATTGCCGCCTCTCGCGCGGCGCAAAATCTTTGGAATAGCAGCGGGAGAGGCGCAGACTCCTCTCCCTCTCCCCTTCTCTCTCTCTCTCTCTCTCTCTCTCTCTTTCTCTTTCTCTCTTTCTCTCTCTATCTCGGAGTTAAATCCGTTCGAAATGAAGCGGAAACTTGGCGCGCATCTTGCCGAACTTTCTTTTACCCCATTCCCCCCCATCTATTTACGCGACATTTGTATGGAGGAACGAGTGGCTTAATTCGGCGTTTAATTCGGCAATCAGACGGTAGGCGAAATGAACATAATGAAGGAGAAAACCTAGCCGCGCGCGAGACCTCAGCCTTTCCGCGCGGACGAGGTGGAATCTCTCAAACTTTCGCGCGAAACAGTTTAATTGGCTTGACCGGCTTTTTTAATTCGATTCGAATTTCGCCTCGTGAATATTTCTGCTCGTAATCCGCGGCGTTCAGCCCGCAGCGAAAGCGGATGGAACGTGTCCGATCGGACGTTTCGTCCATCTTATACCGTCCGACTCGGTGCTTCCATTCTCCCTTCCATTCGCCGTTTCGACGTTTCTTCATTCCGTCTTGCTTCCGTTCGCCCGCGCAGTCGCGTCGCGTAATCCAATATGCGCGTCGTGCTTTTTGTTTTTTGTATATATATATATATGTGTGTGTGTGTGTGTGTGTGTGTGTGTGTATACGTATATATATATTTTTTTACCTCGATCGTCGGGCATTTCCTGCCAATGCTGTTCGCATCCGGCGGCCGGACCGACCCCGCTCCTCGTAAATCACGGATATTCACTTGATTTTCTGAAACCTCCGCCACGATTTCAATTTATTTGTTATAAAGTTGATTCGGCCAGATGAGCGCGCTCCCACGGGCGCAATAATATGCGCGCGAGCGCGAGCACGAGCGCGCACGCGGACGCGGACGCGGATCACCGTGAAATCAGCATTCGTCAAATTGATCGACAGTTTTCACCGCGCGTCGTTTCATTCGCGTCCCTATTTTACTTGCGTATCATTAATGCGCGCCGACCGGTGCGAGCCTATGCCTGACGGTGAAAACAATTTCGCCAGCGAAAAAAAAGGCGAAATGCGTTCCGTACGTGTCGACCGCGCCCCGCACCGCCGTCGTCATCGTCATCGTCGTCGTCGTCAGCCCACGCGTTCCTATTCACGCACCGAATAATTCAGCGAGCTTTTACCGACTGGCTGGCGGAGAATTCTTTTTCAAGCACGCACGATAAAGCTTTTTCATGAAGGACAAAGTTCATTCCGCCCGTGTATCCACGAATTAAAGGCCACATTGAAATTGTACGTAGCGGAAAAGGAATCCTCTCCCCTCCCTTCTTCCTCTCTTCTCCCCCTCGGAGCCACCGAGGGCGCGTGCTCGCTAATTACACACGCTAAATCGCGAGGCATGCCGCGAGAACACCTAGCCCACCTCCCGGACCGGAGAATTCACGCAATTAATCGCCGACTCGCAGCGCGCAGCGCGTGCTTTTGTACCCGCGCGTATCCTCTTTTCTCTTCTTTTTAGCGTTCCTGCTCGCGTCGCCTAATAGGTGTCTCCTCATACACCGAGCCTTCTCCCTCTTGCGCAGAAACTATTTCTCGCGTATAACGTTCGCAAAAGACCGGCCGAGGCTGTGAGGGAAGGGGCTGAGACGGAGAGAACGTACACCCGATATTTCCTGCGGACCGTGCCTTGATTAGCCCGCTCGTCCGGAAGGAATAATGTTCTTTAGAGCAGCGATATTTTCGCGGGCCACATGTGCCCGGCCGCCACCCTATTTGCCGGGTGCGCGCGTAAGCTCATGTCGGCCATATCGACCCTCGGCCGCACATACCCCGCGCGCAAACTTCGTTATCCAATCCATTGATACGATAAATACCTGCAAGCTCGTGGTAAAGCCTCATTCGGATAATGCGATTAATTGTTAGCCGAGGCGTGTAATGATATAATGACGTAACGATCGCGCGAGCGAGCGAGCGAGCGAGCGAGCGAGCCCGCCGCGCGATTATATGATACGCGTATTTGGCGGACAAAAAGGCGCAAACGACTGCGCGCGGATAATTGAAATATAGACCGGGCGCGTTACCGGTCCGCCTGTTCAATCTGCCACGCCTCAATCGGCCGGTTATGCATTTTTCATGCGCGCGATTAGGTGACATCGCATCACAGACATACGATAATACGCACGCCGGCCGGCGCGCGTGTAGCGCGGTTACACGCAGCCCTCCGCGAAAGGATTAAATTTACTTGCGATTCATCAGCGCCAGATCCGCCGGGCGTCCCCGCGCTAAAGCTCCGGGATATCAATGTGTATCGGGCGGAATCGCTGCATTCGCGAGTCGACTCGCGATCGCGTCTGTATCTCCGGCGAATTGAACGCTTGTAAAACCACAATGGAGCCAATAAATGCGAGCCGATGCGCGAGAAATGGCGGATATAATGTAAGGATCAGCGAGCGTTACGGGAAACACCCCCACAGCCGCTGCAGAATTTTCATGAGAATTTCGCTCGCCTTCTCTATCCCCCCTCCTATCACCCTCCCAAGCCCGTCGTCGTCGTCGTCGTCGTCGTCGTCGTCGTCGTCGTCGCGCAGCGCACCGCCATTCCTCCTTACGGCAAAAATCTGAAAACCATTTCGGGATACGTGGTCGGGAAACGGCGTACTCGGCAGCGTACCCGACTTTCGTTAGTATCATTGCGCTTTTATTCCGCAAGTTTCCGGCTGCCGCATCGTAATCGCATCTCCTACATCGCGCCGTTCCGTCGTGAATTATTTATCCGATCGTATCGAAATTACAAGTGCATTCTCAGCGGCAAGGATATCCGCGCCGCGTATCTTCCGCGTGCGGAATTCATTGCGACTCGGCGAGGTGCGCGAAGGTCGAACGGCGCGAGACGGATAATAAATTAATGTACTTTTTACGTTACGAGAGGTGCGCGCGTCGTATCCGTCGACATAAGCGCATTCTGGCCGCTGAGCAGAGAGAGAGAGAGAGAGAGAGAGAGAGAGGGAGAGGGAGAGAAAGAGAGCAAGGGGATCGGTATCGAGGTTTTTCGAGAGCGCATCTGAATTTCTCGCAAGAACACCGAACAATATGTGGATGCAATGCGTTTGCGGGGCGCGACGCGACGCGACGCGACGCGGCGCGTAATAAGAGAAAAATGTGTCGATTTACGCGACGGCGACACGACGGTTCCTCACTGCGGGATTCCCCGAAAGCGCGGCTGCGCTTCTTGCGCGTGCCGCGGCAAAAACGGCCCGTTGAATTATTGGTTGCGTTTCTCTCGACGGGATAATGTCGTTTCCCAGTGACGCGTCTTGGATCGATGTTTCGTCGCCGCGAACAAAACAGGCGGCGCAAAAGCTCCGAAGGTATCAACTGCGGCTGTAAAACACGCCCGATTTCGCGGGAGCCGCGTCTCGCGAGTGAGGCCGCGACGCCGAGAGGGCGGTGACGGGCATCCGTCGCGTCGCCGTTTTCATTCACCGCTAAATACGCGTAAAGTATATTAACCGCCGCGCAGAAAGCCGCAAGGCGCTGGCCCAGTTCCGCGTCTTGCAGGGAGCCGGAATGAAATTTGCACGAGGACTAAGTGGCGTCTTTGGTTCTCCCGTAGCACAGCCGAGCGATTCGCCGCGTCGAAGCATCGAAAGTTCGCGAGGAATTGCCGCCGCCTCTGCCCGCCCCTGCCCCTCCCTCCCGCGAAAGTCACGCGAAATAATTCTTTCGGAGCGCAGCGCCGGCGGAATACGAAACGGGCAACGATCCCGTTTTAATTGCCGCCCGTACAATCGCGCGCCGGCCGATGTAAGAACGCGCGACGGACGGTCGACGGTATTCAAAATGGAAATTGCGTTAAATCCTGCACAGGCGCGAATAACGAATGAACAATGGTCCCGCGGGGAAACGCCGTGTTACCTTGTTTCTTCCGCTTTGCCGCAGCTCGCGCAGCGGTAATTAAGAGCGCTGCGAACGCCGGGATTGATGCGTCGCGATAACAATGGCATTATTTTAATGAGACGTTGTAATATTCATTTAAATTTCTTACTTCCGCCGGGCACGCTCACTTCCTTCCGCGCCTTTGACGATCGTCTCGTCTAATCTCGTCGTCGATTGGAGAATTCGTACAATTGACTCCACGGATCCGCCGCCCGACCCGACGAGTCGCCGGGTTTATTCGTGAATTCTTCTTTGATCAATCTCCAATCGCGAAAGAAACACGCATCCTGTACAACGTATTATTTGCCCCGACGAGTTCGAACCGATCCCCCCCCCCCCTGTCTAATTGCATCGTTCAACTTGAACTTGGTTGGCACTTGACGGTGCAAAGTTAACGATTTTTAACTCTTGGCTCGAACACAGTTCGCGCGCGTGCGCGGAGGAGACTCTTCGGCGAATGCAAAACGCGGTTAAATTTACGCTAATTGTTTCGCAGTCTCCGCTTCAAGTTTCAAAACTGCGACGGTCCGCTAAAAAGTCCCCGCTAACTGAGAAACCCCAAGTGATCAGGAGGTATTGGCTAAATCCGATTCTTAATTAACAAGCTACATCGAGATTTCTGTCTGTCGCTCTCGGCGGCTCTCGGTATCTGATTTCACGTCGTCGATGCGATCCGCCATCAGCGACTTTTTTGCCGGCGCGCTCTCTCGTCGGACGCGTAAGAAAAATCCCGAAGAAAACAACCGGATCTCTCGCCTCGCCTCCCCTCGTCCTCTACGATCGTCCGCGACAATTCGTTCTCCTTTCGGGCGGGCGGCACTTCGGACGGAACTTTTGCCAAGTCGGACGTTTTAATTCGAGAAGCGATCGAGCGCGCTGGGGGAAAAACGAGTCCGCGCGGAAACTAAAGCCGCCTCGATAGACATCGTAAATAAGTGCCGGCTCCGTTCTCCCGCTCGTATTCGTACTCGCTGTATGGAAATGTAAACCCGACTCGAGTTTACGTGCCACCGGCCGTATTATCAAGCAGTTAAGAAAACGTACACCAAATGACCGCGCGGGATGTAAAAGGCTGTTTCCAGATCTCCTTCGTGGAATCGTTAGTATTCACGAGCTGAGTCACTCTTAAAAATTAATTATGATAACAGCTTCGCGTCCGCGTTTCTTAGATATTCTGCTTGAACGTCATTGAAAATATTTCCTCGGGAAATTTTCGCTCGATGCTCGTAATTAGACAGAAAGAGAGAGAGAGAGAGAGAGAGATGGGATTTTAAATTTAAAACGCGTTGCAAACATGAAAACTCTGATAGTCGCTAATAAATAATGAACATTAAAGGAGGATATGGAAAGACGCGGAATTAAATTGAAATATTCGTATGTTTCTGAATAAAACTCTGCTGAAAATGAGCTAAAGCTGGAAATTATTGAAATATTAAATTACGTATGTATAAATGGAGTGAATTTTCTGCTGCGTTATGTACGGAATACAATTGTTTTGTCAATATCACTTTTATAATCAAATATTAAAATTGAGAGAACATAATGTAATGATGCGCCCTTACGGGCGCACGTTCTCGCTAAAAGATTTTATTTTATTATATATTTTTTTTCCATATCCTGCGTATTTTTATTTTTTATGACATTACGCGTTTTATGAAAGAGGCAGATTTAACGCCAGTGTGCAAAATAAAATCCACTGAACTTAAAAATCACGAGGCGCGTTCGAGTGTTTGTGTTCATTATTTTGCGAACATACGTATAACGAATGATCGCCGAATCGCGCTACCTTTTGGTGCACAAAAGTCAATGCATTGCTTTCGGAAAATTCTACATTTCCGAAATGTAAGCCCCTGTGCTTACTGCAATGAATGATCATTGTCGATTAATGCGAGCTGCTGTATATGCTAATACAAAATCAATGATATCAATCGAAAACATATGCACGCGAAAATCAAAGCATAAATTATTTAACTTGAAAAGTGCCGTTCAACGGAAGACACGCTGACATTTAATCACAATTTGAATATTACATCAAGACTTCTGTTGAAATATTGAAGCATGCTAACACCGGGTATTAATTACGGTCTATAATGCTTATCAATCAAGTATAAGATTATCATATTTACTGAATGTAAATATCTACCATTAATGCTCAATATGGCATAATGCGATATATCATCATATTTCGCTGACAATCAAAACATTCGTCGATATTAACGTACGTTAGCGTAAATTTGAAAAGCTCGTTCGCGACCATGTTTTTTATATAAAGTATTTAAACTCGAACACATAACACACGCTCTATTTATACACGATGCGTGTCGTACTGAAATTTAGACACCCTGTATACACATCGTGATCCAAATGTATTAACGAATTAAATCTCAATTACACCAGAATCAGACTAAAGTCTTCATTATTCATTATTAGCAACCTTTTTTTCTCTCAAATTGCACTTTCTCACGTTTTCACTAACACGAACGCTGACGCTTTGCATCGCAAATCCAAGGCAACATTTCGCATTGGTCTTTAACGTAAATTAATTCCCATCTTAACAGAAATACCAAAATCTATAACTTCCGCATGTACGTAAATACGTTAATCGATGCCGACTCCACGAAAGAATGACTCACCGTTCACAGGGAGCGCGGTAAATTCCCCTTTCCAACGCTTCTTGTTTCGAGTCGCTACGACGCGTAGGAGAGGAGTTATCGACGTTTGCATCGATCCGCGCCGTCGATCTCGGGGCCAAGCGCGCGACGCAGACCAGCGTGAGGTGGTAGGTCACGCGCGGGACGACGCGTCGCGTGACTGAAAAACAATAGCCGCGTTCCACAGCGCCTTTTTAAGAAATCGTATTCTCCACGCCGTACGTGACGGCACGCGGCCTTGCCCCCACTCCGCGGCCCTGACTTGCATGGCCGCTCCGATCACGCGGTCGCCGGGGCAACGCGATCTCCCCACTACGCCGATCATTCACAGCTGTCCGCGTGACAAGCGCAGCGCGTGGGAGTGAGACAACGCGAGAAAGCGAACACGGCGTTCGCAGAGAGCAGCTCGTCGATCGCGCGCGGCTTCAAACTCTTCGGTAGCTCGCTAATGAGTCGACGCAGCGACATGAGGGAAGAATCGATCTCTTTATCGACCGCACTTGTACCGCTCTTGTCGACCGACAGCGGACGTATACTGCGCGAGTTAAATATTATCCGAAGCTGCGAATGGGGATTTGAACCGCCGCGCACGGTTCGCGCGAGCAGACGATTCGGCCGCTTGGACGAGCGCGGCGCGCGATACGGTTGTTTATTTCATTGGAACTCGACATTCTTCTCGTTATGGATGCTGACGGATAAAAATGGCGTTAATACGGCGTGTGCATCGCGAGAAACGCCGATTGCAACGTCGATCTCAGCGGGATTCTGCCGCTGCGCCGCGGCGACATCCGCTCTGTGACTTGTGAGTCTCGTCGGCGTTGCGATTTGCTCTTAAAGGGGTCAAGCGTTGTTAACGAGCCCGGGTATAATCGATTAAGCGTGATGAGCATCGCGTAAGAGCTCGGGCGGAAATATCGACGCTGGAGAAACACCGAAGCGTGAAGAGCCTGAAGGGACTCGGCGAACCGTCAATCCCCGGCTATTGTAACAATGATGTAAACCCGTACGCGAGAGAACGAGTATAGAATGGAGGAGGGCGCGCGGGGGGAGAGGTGAAGAGCAGCGCGTGGTAGGCGCCGGAGGTGGACAACATTTACCCCGGAGAAAAAGGGCGACGGGATTTCTGTTTCGAGCACGGGGCTCTTTTGTTTCGTACGCGGAGAGGTTGTTTTCTTTCGCCCTTCTCCATCCCGCTTGTTTGTCTCCCGGTCGTCTCCACTCTTTTCTTCTCTCTCTCTCTCTCTCTCTCTCTCTCTCTCTCTCTCTCTCTCTCTCTCTTCCTCTTTTTCTCTCCCTCTCGCAGTCCCGCCTGCTTTCGCGGGGGCTTTTCTCTCGGCGGAATCAACGGCCGGGGAAGTTCGCAACGACCCTTACAATCGAACCCCGATGTTGCGCGAAAGTCGAGAGCGAGAGCGAGAGCGAGAGCGAGAGGACGATTCGAGGAGCGAGGAATTAGAGGAAACGCATAAACATCTCCGCCGCCGGTGGAAGCGCGTCTGCAGTTGGCTGCCACTTCCATCGGGGTAAAATTACAAGCCTCACGTTCTCCTCCGGGCGAGCTTTCGAGCTACTACCGATAGAAAATCAACCTTGTCTCGTCTGGAAAACGGTCCGCGAAGCTGTGTAATAGTCGGCTGCGCGCTCGCGCGCCAAGGTAGAAAACGAAATTGTCTCCTTCACGGGAATTCCCTCCCATCGAAAGGGGCGAAAATTCGATGGCTTCGCTTCTAATTACGAAATTGCTCGACAGCGAGGGATTAAGGGGTCTTGGCGGGTCGAGCTACGGCTGTTCGTTCGATCTCTTCCGAAGGGATGAAATGAGAATCGCGGAGGCTTCAAAATTTCGATGACGTTTCTCCAAAGGAGCGTACGAGATGAGTAACGAGATTTCTTTGAGAACTTTGAGTAAACTTCATCTTAACGGAAGCGTGAATTTTATTTTTTCGTCGCACGATATTCGCCGTTCGTGATACTAGATAGTTACCGTTCAAGGGATCGCGATGGCTTCTTAGCCGAAATTTTCGCGGAATCCACTTGAAATTCTTTCCAAAGTTTGCGGCTGATCGCGCGAGAGATCTCTCGCAATCAGCATATCTCGCGAGCAAAAGCCGGCTGATTAAAGCTTGATACGCAATGAAAAAACGAAAGAGGGGGCGAAAGTTTCGAAGCGGAGAAGAGCAAGGCGTCACTGGGACCAACACCTTTGGAGACAGTTTCGAGCATGGACGAGGAATCGAGAAAGAGGGAGAGAGAGAGACAGAGAGAGAGAGAGAGAGAGAGAGAGAGAGAGAGAGAGAGAACGATAGTGAGAAAGGGATAAGTTTAAGTTAAGAAGGCAAGAGTCAACTTTTAGTTGGAATGTCGGAGGGCGCCTTTGTGCTTTTACTCTCCGTCGGCTGCGCCTCTATCTAAACTGTTGCGGCGGCGGTTCGCTCGGAGAATTTAATTCGCCCGAAAAAGCGGCGCCTTAATTAGCAATTAATTGGCACATAAATTAGCTGCGAATTTTCGCCTACAGCGCCGTGCCGCGAACCGGAACGTCCATTTCTCCTTCTCTCCCTCTCTCGTTACACACACACACACACACACACAATACTATATCCCCCCCCTATTTGTCCATCTGTTTTTCGCTCGCTACCCCCCCCCCCCGCGCGCATCCTCTCCCATTCGGTTTTTCTTGCACGAGCCGGGCCACCAGCCGCGACAGAGATAAGAACGCTGGCAACTATTTCAGCAATCTAACTTTCTCGCGGGTTCCTGGAGAATTTCCTGCCTGGAGGCATTCACCGCCCTCATTCTCTCCCGCCCACCCACTTTATTCCCCATCCATTGCGAATTGCACTCTTAAGCCTCGACAGTGAAACTCTCCGCCGATGCCGTCGAAGGCGAAGAAGGTGACGCGTCGCGCGGGCGCATGCAACGAGCCAAATCGACGAGCGAAGCCTCGTAGAATCTGATCTTCGGCATCTTCGCCTCGACTGAACGCGGGACAACCTGTAGCTTCGTGTCGGTAAGAATTCGGGAAATCCGTCCGCACCGCGCAAATCGTCCTTTGATGCCTCTCCGGCTTCGACGTTCGCGGCGAACGTCGAAGCCGAGCAGAAGCGCACGAACGAGAAACACTTGTGACAATATATCTTTGCGAGGAGAAACGTGTTTGTGAAAAACAGCTTCTTGCAAAATGCAAGATCTGAAAAGAGCGCGTCGTCGCGAAGTAACTTTCGACGACGTCCCGCAACGCGTGGGGCACAATTCTCCCTTTTTAGCCTTCAGCCCGCTTCGCGTCGGGAATGAAAGACGCGCGCGAGCGGATAAATAATTTGGCGACGGAAGTCGACGCGGGGGGAAGCTTCCGAAATAGCTGATGATGAAGAACGACAGAGCGGAAAGAGGAGGTTAGGGAGCGGCGGCTATCGAGCGCGGATCGAGCGGGGGTCAAACAAATTGAAGCTTTTTCAGCTTTATCGGAGAATAATGCGCTATTTAACAATGGCTGTTTTATGCTCTTTCGGGCGGGCGCGAAGATGGTGAATGCCGACGGAGGTGGCTGATAACCCGGGGAGGGATCCCGGGATGAACGCGACGCGACGCTACACGACGACGCCGAGGACGAGAGAAGAAGGGCGGGACGGTGCGAGAATGGCCGCTATTCACCCTCCCCCCCCTCTCCGTCTTCTCACGCAAGGAGTCCGGAACTGGCTTGAAAACCGAGCCGGTCTTTCAGGAGGCTCCGTCTCGCGCGCGCGCCGCATGCACGTTCTCCTTTATTGAGGTCGATGATATTCGGCTCGTGCGCCGCGATTTTCTCCCCCCGTTGAAATATCCCGAGCGTGGTCGAACTCCTCCTCCTCCTCCTCCTCCTCCTCCTCCTCCTCCTCCTCCGCTTCCTCGTCCGGCCTCGATCGCCGCGGACGAAAAAGCATTATTCGCGGCCGCGTGGTGGTTTCGTGATTTCACGCTCCATTTCGGTCGATTCGTCGATCGCGCCAATTTTCGTGGCTGCCCCGCCCGCTCGTACGCGCGGAGTATCTCAAGGCTGTCGAGTGTCCCATCGCTCAACGATTCTGCGAAAAGACATCGCAGACATCGACGAGAGTCGCGCGCTGCTCGATGATCGTCCTTCGTTTGCGGCTTTTCAGCATCCGAGGCATCCGGGCGATCGACGGCGATGAACCTGACGTCGAGGCAAATCACGAGCTTGCAGTTTCACATCGAAATGCGAGCTCTCGTCCCGCGTTTAATGCCTCGACGTTTAATTCATCAAGTATCTAATTTTCAATGTTGTGTAACTTTCCATAACTATCCCGCTGTAAATGCTCTCTCTCTCTCTCCCTCCCCCACTCCCCCTCTCTTTCTCTCTCTCTCTCTCTTTCTATCTCGCAGCTGCTTCGTTGTATTTGTAGTTGAAAGGGCATCAAGTAGTTCCGGGGGACACTCCGTGTATGTGTTCCTCCGCGGTTTTCATTTATCGCTCCTTCCCCGCCGCCGCCTATTCTCCGTAACGAATTTGTCGACTTCCCTCACAAGGTCCTGCTTTTTCGATCCCAGCGCTCTCGCGCGCACGCGCGCCAGGTAAAAGGGCGAAATTGTCTGCCGTTGGCTCGCGGAAATTCTCTCACGAGGCGTATCGATCACGAGCCGCGCGAGTCTCGGCTCGAGATCGAGGCGAAAATAGAATAGCAAGGCGATCGTAAGTAGTAGTCTCCTTTAATTGAGAGGCTACAAAAGCAAGTCGGACGCGACATGAATTATGGATCCTTCTTTTCTCGCTCGCCCCCTATTACCTCGTCGGACTTTTCGTATCGCGCGGGAGCGTGTCTCTTATGATTCGCGGTACACGCGATTCGAGATGCGCTTTAATTGGAGATCCTCTGCTACGTAATTGCGACTTGTCGTTCTATAATGAATTATTGAGTGGATTGCGCCGCGACGCAGAGGAGTTGTTTGAGAAGTTCCACTTCTGCTGTCTTATTTATCTCTCTTTAGTTAATGCATCCGATACTTTCGCGGGCCGGCAGCGTTTGCTTCTCGCTCGCAATCGCTGCTCCCTATAATTCAGTTTCTCTCATCGAGCGACAGTTTGGTCGCCGACGGGTAACGATCTCCCTTCGAAATTCTCTCTCTCTCTCTCTCTCTCTCTCGCGCGCGCACGCTTTTTACGACAGAATGGATTCACCTTACTTTCGCATGAACTTGGCGAACGGGTGACGCTGCGGAACTTCGTAAGCCAACGATCCCGCGCGTTTTAGCCGATGTCGGCTCAAGTGACGCGCAAGTAAGCGCGGCTTAATTACACGAGAGCAGATAATACGTGCGTGAGCCGCGAGCTTGAAAAATTTAGACACGGCCGTTGTTCCGTTTACTCCCGGCTCGGAAAGTCCTTTAACGCAAGCTTAAGCCGCCGAGAGTCGAAGATTAAAGTGCCTCGAGTCCGTGCAGCCGGTATAGAGCCGTCCCTAGGGCAATTCTAATGACCGGGACTCTACCTCCCCGCGCGCTTCTTTCTCTCCCGACGCTTTTTCCACTTATTTTCGAGCTGCGAAAGGCCGTCGCGCGGGCGGCCAGGCCGCGCGACGCTAAGTAACCGAGGAAATAATCATCGCTCGCGCGGCCGCTCGCGCGCAAATTGCGCGCAAATAATGAGTACGAATTTCCACTCGTCCGGGCGGAAGCCGCGGATGCAATTTACGTGCGAAGGCGAGCACGGAGAGAAGATGGCAAACAAAACACAAGTGAGGCTTCGGAACGAAGTCTGCCGCGAGCACGGACTGCGATGACTTCTCGGGATGACCGCTACATCGGAGAAGCGTCCGAAGTTACTTCGACGAAGTTTTAATTCGTCAACCAGTCACGAGAATGTCCGACGACGAAAGCCGAGCCAACTTTGCTCGTGCAAAAATTAACTCGCCAATTTCTCCAGCGACTCCGACGCTGGAGTCGGAGGGAGGGCGGGGGGGGGCTCGTGTTTTCGACGACGCGTCGAGAAATTGTGACAAACGTGCGAGGATCGTCTCGCGTCCCCGCCGCCCGTTC
The DNA here is from genome assembly GCF_003227715.2 of Harpegnathos saltator. NCBI lineage: Eukaryota > Metazoa > Arthropoda > Insecta > Hymenoptera > Formicidae > Harpegnathos > Harpegnathos saltator. The sequence goes on along the minus strand of NW_020230554.1, from coordinate 273,890 downwards.
CGAAGAGCGGCGCGGTAAAAAAAAGGATCTCTCTCACCGATCGCGAGATACGTTGCGAATAATGCAGCCGATAAGTCTCGTTTCCCGCGCTCGCGCTAGGGAGGATCGCCGCGGCAGGAAGTTTGTCTCGCAGGAAGGCTATTCGTCTTCTTTACTTCCGTCGGGAGACGCGCACGTATCTGTTCTCTTGCCGTTCTAATCTCTCCTGGAGGAGACTGACGGGCTCGCTTGTCCTGAAGGAAATGCCGAGACAAAAGCAACCGCTTCCCCTCTCCCTTCCTCCACTTCCCCCCTCGCTCTCTCTCTCTCTCTCTCTCTCTCTCTCTCTGTCACGCTCAGCACTGTCCTGTCTCTTCTTATCCGTTTGCTAGCACTATATAAGCGCGTTTGGCTGCAGGAGAGACTGAAATAAATATGAATTTCGCTCTCTTCTCGACAAAAGCTGGAGACGCAGAGACTGGGGGTCGCGGGAGGGGGGGAGGGGGGCGCGAGCGCGCAGGCGAGATTCGAGCGAGAAAAGGGAGCACGACAGGGTTAGTGGAGTCACCCCTCTGCATCCTACGTACGTAGGAGGCGCCTCCAATCGACCGGAAAATCCGGTTTTCCCGGGAATTAAGCCCGCAAGGGCGGGTAAGAAGGAACGGACTAAACGGGAACTCAGGCGGGTCACTTCCGGAAACTTGAGCCGCGCAATATGTACCGGCATAAGCGACGAGCGACGAGAAAAAGAGCAAGAGATTTTATCGGGAAGAGCGATCGAAAAAATGTTTCGTCGTCGAATGTACACGAGAGAGAGAGAGGAAGAGAGAGAGAGAGAGAGAGAGAGAGAGAGAGAGAAATGCTACAATGGAGACATTTGCGAAAGCAAAGCGGCGGAGCTTCCTCGGAGATGCATGAAAATTTACATGCTGATTCGTAGCACGTAATTTGGAAAAGCGCGTCAAATCGTCGAGGGAAAATTAGACTCTCTTTCTCTCATTTCGCCAATTTAAAGCAACACACGTTAGCACTTTCTCCGCGAAACTCGAAATTAGACTCTCCCGATCGCGCACCACCGTCGAGATGCGCGATCGATAACGATACGATGGCATTGGGAATCGTCTGCGATTATACGGATTAATTCACGGAGTCGCGCGTTGAATATGCATCGCGATGCGTTGCAACGACGACGACGATAAATCAAAAACGGCAGAGTCGAAAATTCGCACGCTTCGTTAAATTGTTCGATGCGCCATCTCGTCGTGATCTGAAACGCCGGCTACTGCTCTCGATTATTACTATTACGAATGTTGATCTTGTTTTTGTTATTATTATTATTGTTGTCATAATCATCGTTGTTTTCATCATTATTCTACATTAGCCCGACGTGTTGCTATTCTACACACGCGGAACAAAAATGCCGGCAAAACGGAACGGACAATCGCAAATAATGCATTGAATTATTGAATCGGTTATAAAAGTCATATCAAAATTTCATCGCGCATTGTTTCAGTGGAAAACAAAATGCCCCGAACACATTGTTTGCGATGCCGTATAATCGATAATTAATATTTTGAACGAGTTATTTACTCGGCCGCCGACATTATTTGCCGGACGATATAAATCAATCATGAGCCGTCGTCTGTTACATTTTGATTTTATACGCGATGCCTCAGGAATTACGCGCGTTCTTTCCTCCGTGGAATACTCGGAATAGCATCGAGAGAGAAAACGAGCGTTTTGAAAGCAGATCGGAGGGCAGGCGGGAGGGGGGGGGGAGGGGAGCGTATCAGTTGCGAGAAAACTTAAACGTCGAACCACATGGAAAGCATTCGCGATGCGAGCCAGACAAAAGTGACTCTGTCCGATTGGAGACGCGAGTAAAAAGACGTCGAACAATAGCGCGAGAGGGAACGCGAGGTAGACAAAGGCTTGCTCAAGACAAGACGAGACGAGGCAAAGCAAAGACGCGCGACCAGGCGAAATGAGACGGGAAGACCGGGGCTACCGAAATTCGAGAGCGCCCGCGGACTGATTCAGCGACGACGGCGGTTGGTCTCGTCGCGGACGCCAATTCGATTTAGTTTGTAGATTGAATCGCGCTGGTCGAAAAAAGAAGCGGATTCTAATTTCTTCCGAGCGAAGTCGGGAGATTCGTCACGAAGAAACATTTTCTTCGTCGCGAGCCATCTCCGCTCTTTGAACGATTTCCCCCGTACTTTCTTCTCGTCCTCTCCTTCCCTTCAGGTTAAGGTCCCTTCACGTCGTATCGACCCTACGGAAGTACCTATCAGCCAATTTCTCTCTCTCTCTCTCTCTCTCTCTCTCTCTCTCTCTCTCTCTCTTTCGTTCGTTCGTTCTCGCTCGGCTTCGTCCGGCATCCTCGATCCTCCGACTAGGCCTAAGGAAAAGGAAGGTCGAAATTGTTTCTTTCGTCGTGCAATTACGAGAAAGGAACAGAGAGAGAGAGAAAGAGAGAAAGAAAGGGGGAGGGGGGACCGAAAAGGAAACAAAACGACCGAGGACGGACTTCGGCTTCTTTTTCCCACGGCGATAAAAGAGAACTCGGGGACATACAGTGTTGATACAGCGAATTGTTAAGGCGCACTTATGAACAAAGAAACAGCCTAACGAACCGAAAAGTAGCCGCGCGCGCGCGCGCTCGTGCAAAGCAGTCACCGCCAAGCAGGACAAAGCGGAGAAAACGCTTCGCCGGAAGAAAAAGCGCGGTCCGCGCGATGTTGCAAGTGGCAGGTTGAAACGATGACAAATGCTTGGCGGCTGATGTAACTTCGTGAAAGGAACGCGCAGCGCGGAATAGTTTTACGCGAGCACGCGGGCGCGGCGGCGCGCCCTTTGCGATGGCCGCGGGCTCCGCGTAAAAATGATTGGCCCATTGCAACAAACGGCGCAACAACAAAATGCTCTCGCTTTGGGCACGAAATTGCGTTTTAATCATCGTTTGAACAATCGCGCGCGCGCGCGCGCGCCCGCCCCTCGGCCCTCCCGCGCATCGGCGTGATTATACGCGACGGCACGATTTTCGCGTAAACTGTCTCGGTGTTGCATTAATCGTTGCGCGTTCGTGCGATTTCATAAAAAGCCATTATATGATCACGCGCGCATAGGTAACGAAGTAACTTAGCATTCGCATTCCGAGGGTGGAAAAGCGCCGGCCGGGGTCCGCTCGCCATTGTCGTTGGGCCGAAATACCGTAACCGCGCCATCCGCGGTGTGCGGCTTATATCAAAGATACATATCCCTTCGAACTCTCCGAGCACGCGTCGTCGTCGTCGTCGTCGTTGTCGTCACATACGTGCACGCGCACGTAGACGCGATCGCTTCGGTATATTCGGTAAATTCAGCCGGGCCGCCCACCGTGACAATATTTGTCTCTCGCTTGCGAGATACGTTGCATTAGGCGAACGGGAAGTTCCTACAAATGGAAACCGTCGTGGCCGTCGTCACGTTGTTCTTATTCTCTTACGGCAGACGGGAGAGGAGGAACCTTTTCTCTCTCCCCCCGGAGACTCGTGCGAGGCTATGGAATTGTCTGTCTCTCTGACCCTCTCTAGTCACGAAGTCGACGAGAGAGGGACGAAAAGGGACTCGAGCCGGAAAACTCGGGAGCGTACTCGCAGTGGACCTTCCATCTTATCCCGTGCTGCCTCTCCCTTTCGACTTTCATTCTCTCCCTCTCTCTCTCCCCCCCTTCCTTCCTCCAGCTCGCCTTAACAGCGCGGGCGAACCGATTCTCGCTGACCCTCCGTGGAATTGATAGCGAGAATCCTAATTGCGCGCACGTATACGGACACGTCACGGACCATCGCACGAGAAGCGGAGAGAACGGACGGGCGCGGGATGAACAAGTCCCCCGCGGGCGAAGCGACGCTTCGCCGCGAAAAACGTCCGCTATTTAAATCAAAGGTGGAACGCGCGCGGTCGGAAATGCCGCTGCGTAACCGCTGGGCATTGTCCGGTAATGGCGGTATCAGTCAGTGAAATGATATCTCATCATAATTTCATTAGAATCGTGAGCGCGAGGTAGAACGACGGAGGGAGGGAGAGAGAGAGAGGGGGGGGGCGAGAACGATGAAAGGAGAGAGAGAAATATTCAGGGAACGAAAGAAAGAGAGAGAGAGAGAGAGAGAGAGAGAGAGAGAGAGAGAGAGAGACACAAGTTCGGTTCTCAGTGGCGCGGAATCGACGGCGCGATGAGAAATAGCGAAAAATTCACTGCCAATCCTCCGCGTCCAGAATCCACGCAGGAAAAGGCCGGGGAAAGGGAGGGAGGGAGGGAGGTATTCGGAGCGCCGAGCGCCCTTATTTGTGAGTTCTGATAAGTTCTGCCGAGCTGTCGGCGGGGCTCGAGTGCCTCGTTACCGATGTTCAGTCCTCGCGGAATATCCCGGGGAAGAGCCCCGGCTTTAATTTCACGCTGTAACGACGTCCGACTTGGCGAAACTCGGTAATCGGACGACTTCGCCCGGCGCCGGGAACGAAGACAGAAAACCACTCAGAGTTTCTCTTTCGGCACTCGCGTTCGCGCTCGCTCGCTCGCTCGCTCGCTCGCTCGCTCACGAGCGAGCGCGCGGGGCATAATGTTCTCCGACGGAATAGTTTCCTCGCCGCTGAATGCACGGGAACGCGTCTAGCGCACGAGAGAGCCTTCGTTCTAGCGTCTCGCGACGACATATAGTCAGATTCTTTACGTCGTTCCGGACTACTACGTCGTTCCGGCTCGCCGACAGCCGCTGCCGAAAGGCGCTCCAGCACCGTCGCGCACCGAAACGCTAGAAACGCGATGAGGCGCGTAGTGTATTATTCGCGAGAGGAATCGCGCTCGCTCTCGATCGGGATCCCAGTGTCTCGGCCAAGGCGCACGGTACTTTACGTTACGTTACTGCGAAGCGTCTCTCGTTTCATCGAGCGTTTCAATCGCTCTGTTACGGTCTCGTGTTATAATCGTTTTCGTATCGATATTGCGACGAGCTCTCGGCATCCGCGCGTCGTTGTAGCCTTCAGCCTCTGCCTCGTAAGCCGAATACGCTATCATCTCGCGAGTCAGAATCTCAAGAGCCTTTGACATGGAGATTATATTTCATACTAGATACCACACATGTAACAGCGGCAAATGCGCATAAACGCGGCCTTTAGCGCCACGGCGACGGGGAGGGACGGTGCGAAAATATGTCTGAAACATCCCGCGGCGCCGATATTAGCAGCGCGCGTGCGTCTCGCGATTGCGATTAGCTCGCGCTCGCTACGCCAACTCGTGGCGATATTCCAGTCTCCGCGCTTCCACGGCGTCTTCGTCGTGGAAGCACAGCCTCAGGCGTTGCGAGCTTGCTTCCGGCCGAACCACCGGATCCACATACCGCCATAAACATGGAGAGGACGAGAGAAGGCTCCTCTCGGATTTCCATCCCACTCGGCCGGCCGGGGTCAGAGGAGAGGGGAACGGTTGAAGATTTAAGGGTGGTTCCCCGGCAACCGAGCGGTCGCTGGAATAAGTTGCGGACTGAAGGATGAGCCCTATCTCTCCTCGCCGTGGTAGGTCCGATGGGTGGGTGGTCCGATGCTCGGCTACTTAATATGACCGATAGGAGTCTCGGTAAGCCATCAAAGTGTACCGTCCGCACCGGACCTACCTAGCCGACGCGGCGGTGGCAACGGCGGCAGCGGCTGCGGCTGCGGCGGCGGCACCAGGGAGCGAGAGGGATGTGCTGGGTCAGCCGTATTAGTTATCGTCAGGAAGCGACGCCCTAGCCGTTTCCAGCGGGTGTGTCCTCGCCGGTAGTCCCGATAATGTCGCAGAGGCGACCTCCTCGGAAAACGCCCAGGAAACGTCGCGCCGCACCGCGCCGCGCTTTTACGTCCCGGTATTACCGAGTCTGCAGCACTCGGAACATCTTGAAAATTTTACAAGCTTCTCTCTCTCTCTCTCTCTCTCTATCTATCTATCTATCTATCTATCTATCTATCTGCCTCTCTCCTTCTCTGTCTATCTACACTCTGCACTCGTCGCGACGTCGTCGCCATAAAGCCGCGCATAAACGGCAGATTAGAGTAATGCGCAGGAAGCGGGATCGGACGTCGAGCCGAAATCACGCATGCTAAACCGGTTTATACGTCGTATAAATTCTGCGAGAAGACGCGAGGGCCGCCGCCGGGTTGACCGGGAAATCCGTGAAATTCTTACGGCACTTACGCGCGTCCGTCCACCTAGCCGACTTGCCGTTCCCTCTCCCACCTCCCTTCCCCACGTCGACGTTCTTCATGTTTATATGCATCGAGAAGGGTTGGATCGTTCGCGGAGAGAAGGGTAATAAATAGCCGTTGCTCGGCGACGGTGTTCCCAACCGCCGGCGGAAATCCACGTCCAAATAGCCGCTGAGTACGCTTCTGAAT